>NC_068922.1:38396893-38699924 GCF_023091745.1 Budorcas taxicolor | reverse complement strand
TGAAGAATTTCCCACAGTTTGTAGTGATCCACACAGTCAAAGGCTTTGGTGTAGTCAATAAAGCAGAAATAGATGTTTTTCTGGAACTCTCTTATTTTATCAATGATCCAGCAGATGATGGCAATTTGATCTCTGGTTCCTCTGCCTTTTCTAAATCCAGCTTGAACATCTGGAAGTTCACAGTGCATGTATTGTTAAAGCCTGGCTTGGAGAATTTTGAGCATTACTTTGCTAGTGGGTGAGTTGAGTGCAATTGTGCGGTAGTTGAGCATTCTTTGGCATTGCCTTTCTTTGGGATTGGAATGAAAACTGACCTTTTCCAGTCCTGTGGCCACTGCTGAGTTTTCCAAATTTGCTGGCATATTGAGTGCAGCACTTTCACAGCATCATCTTTCAGGATTTGAAATAGCTCAACTGGAATTCCATCACCTCCACTAGCTTTGTTCATAGTGATGCTTCCTAAGGTCCACTTGACTTCACATTCCAAGATGTCTGGCTCTAGGTGAGTGATCACACCATCATGATTATCTGGGTCATGAAGATCTTTTTTGTATAGTTCTTTTGTGTATTCTTGCCACCTCTTCTTAATATCTTCTGCTTCTTTTAGGTTCGTACCATTTCTGTCCTTTATTGAGCCCATCTTTGCATGAAATGTTCCCTTGGTATCTCTAATTTTCTTGAAGAGATCTCTAGTGGATTACAAACATGCATGAGTATGCTGTATCCACTCTAACACTTGAGTAGGAACGTTCAATACCACTGTCCAAAAGAGTTGGGTAATCTGGCGATTTCAGATGCCACAGGGACATGTAGACACCTAAAGAGCTATGGTTTCTCTTCAAGGCCCATAACACACACTAGAGGCTACAACAACAACCCTACCAAGGCTCAGACTGCAAGCCAGCAGTTACATCCAAGGAGACACAGTGTTAGGCATCTTGGCAGATGGGAAAGTTCAAGGGAGGCTGCCTTAACGCCTGTGATGTGGGATTAGAGAGACAGGGGGATAACGACTTTGGGTCTGAGAATGAGAAAATGAGGTGAGACCTACAGGTTAGGGAAGCCTGCTAAACTCAGTGGGCAGTTGGTGCCTGGCAATAATTCCTCTCTCTGCCCACGGCCAAGGTATGGGGGAAAAAACACATAAGCAAGCTCTTTGATCTTTATAGCTTTATTTTTCATATTTGTTTTAATATTATTGAAGCCCGCCAGGCTCCTCTGTCCATGGAATTCTGTAGGCAAGAATACTGGAGCCAGTCACCATTCCTTTCTCCAGAGGATCTACCTGACCCAGGGATAGGACCCAGGTCCTTTGCACTGCAGGCAGGTTCTTTACCATCTGATCCACCAGGGAAGCCATATATATGCAAACTACACCTAATAAAGATGTGACTTCAACCAGCAGTGCCTGAGAGGCCATAGGCGTTTTTGTTTTTGACCAAAACTCACTGAAAATGGAGGAGGAGAGAGAAAAAAGTAGGGGAAGGGAGAGTAGGGAAGGAGGAGGGAGGGAGGGGGAGGGGGAGGGGAGGGAGGGAGGGGGAGGGGGAGGGGAAGGAGGGAGGGGGAGGGGAAGAGGAATTAGCCACGCCACCTTGTAAAATGTAAGAATGGCCCACCTGCCATCTTCAGATCACTGGAGTACGTGAGGGAAGATAGCACAAATGTTGCCTTTTCTTGAAAACTCTGAGAAAAAAGCAAACGCACAGGTTCTTACTACAGGAGCCTGGTTTCTGGGGCCATGGGGATGGACAGTAAATATTGAATTACCTGATAATTACTGAATTGCCTGTCCCTCCTAGGGACATTCGACTCCTGCTAGTGACACCACCCCTGGGCCCAAGACTTACACCCTCAGGATTTCCCATGGTTTAGGCAGAAGCCCCAGTGCACAGGGCCATAGCTCACAGCCTGAGAAGGGATGGGTTTGCCAGTGATTGACCCTCTTGCCATCAAGTCACTCTGGGGACCAGTAGGAGCTGGCAGTCACCAAAGCTTTGTTCCAAAGGCCCCAAAAGGCCAGCAGAGGAGGGAAGACACCAACAGAGAACAAGGCTTTCAATTTCTCCTCCCTGCAAATTGGTCATCAAATAGCTACCCCAGCAGGGTCAGCAAACGAGATTGAACCAGTAGCCCCACGAGTGATGACCTGGTGGCTTGGCTAGACCCAGAGTCTATGGAGCAGGAAAACCTTCAGTTATTCCCATCAACAGGACTCGGACGATGACGGAGCTTCGTAGCTAAGTCTTGGCAGCTGCGACCATGCGTTGGGGCTGTGCAAGCCAGAGCCGAGGTACAACGCTGCAGTGTGCCGGGTGTGTCCACATTCTATTTCCTTCTCAAGATTAAACACTCTTGCTCTGCACGCCTCTGCTCACAGCCTTCTGGGTATAAATGTATGAAATGTGTGCATCCGCTGTCTGTTTCAAGTTGAAAGGAGAGCAAAAATAAGATGATATTTTTAGATGCTGGGAGAGACAGACTGGATGGGGTTGAGAATGAAGGCAAATTCCAGAGACCAAGTGAGCAGATGCTTTTCTTAAATGCAAATAGTCCGACAAATCACTGGGAAGTGATGTGCTGTCGGAGGATGGACTGTCACGAGACACTTAGTCCCTGCCAGTCTTTTGCTTCGTATTCCTGCACAAACTCAGGAAAGTCCTTGAGAATCTTCAATCCATTATTTAAATTAAACTTGGTCTTCCATCCGGTTGGAGTGGAGTCCAGCCTGGGGTCGAGAGAAGAGCTTTGGTGAGCATGGCAAGAATTCTTGTTTCAAAACACCCAGACCTTAAATGACAACAGGAAGAATGTTTACCTCTGAGTTCGATCATCCACCTTGTCATCTACATTTTCGGCATCTTGTTTATAGATCTAAACAATCTAATTTTAAAAAATACTTACTGAATTTCTTTTATACACAGATGCTTTACCAAAGTAAACAACATTTTCAATTAATGGAAAAATCAAAGCTGAATAAGAGAGATGTCCCTTTCCAAGAAAACTGGTGTCCAGTGGAGGAGACACCCACACAAACCCTGACACCACCAGGTGGTAAGGAGGAAACTACATGGGCAGTTGTGAGATACGATGCCAAGAACGTGGGCTTTGGAGCACCTATCCTGTCTTTTTCTTTCCTTTGACTGCACCCTTCAATGTGTGAGATCTTAGTTCTCCAGCCAGGGATGGAACCTGTGCCCCTGCAGTGGAAGCACCAAATCCTAATCAATTGTATCTACTATTACTAATAACAGGCCTAACAGACTTTTCCGGTAGCTCAGATGGTAAAGAGCATGCAATGTGGGAGACCTGGGTTGGGAAGATCTCCTGGAGAAGAGAATGGCAACCCACTCCAGTATGCTTGCCTGGAGAATTCCATGGACGGAGGAACCTGGCAAACTATAGTCTATAGAGTCGCAAAGAGATACGACTGAGTGACTGACACTTTCTAAGTTATATTTTGTCTGAAGACTTTTCGAGTCCTTCTCAACCGGAGTTCCAGGAAATTAAGTTCTAATGCCCTAAAGCATCAGCTAAATGTAGTGGATTGCATTCTCCCTAGGTGTCTAGAATGGTATTAGCTAGTGTTGCTTTTTTCCTTGGAGGAATTCAGAAAAATTTCTCCAAGCATTATCTGTGGGACTTACTTTAATTCAGAATGGCTGAGTGAGGCCGTCCTGTTTAGAAAGACATTTTTACAGTAGGTCCTTATCACAGGGAACTCTGCTCGATACTCTGTAATGGCCTATATGGGAAAAGAATCTAAAAAGAGTAGACATGTGTATGTGTATAATGGATTCACTTTGCTCTATACCCCAAACCAACAAAACATTGTAAATCAACTATATCCTAATAAATTTTTTTTTAAAGAAAGGTATTTTTAAAGCATCAGAAATAAGAAGACAAAGCCTTATGTTCTTCATGGGTATTTAAAGTCTCTGTCAGGTACTCAACAGTTTCAAGAATCTTGTTAGGAATGGACAGAAAATCACTTAGCTTTGGCACAACACTTGTCCTCCAACAACAATAAAAAATGACTAAAATAATGCACCGAGAACAATACAGTCACAAACTAAAACGCATTCCTTTGTTAGCAGACACTCAGAGAATGCACCGCTGAAGAAACAAGCATTTGAACGAGCCTGGCAGTGCAGGAGGTTATAAACAGATCAAGCACAGATGTTGCTAACAAGCTGCAGCATCTGGGGTTTGACAGATTGGTTTCAGTAATGAAATCCACAAGAGGTACTTTTGGAGCGCAACTACAGTAAAGATGTGCAAGGAAAGATATAATCTCAACAACTGACTTTTTGGTATTAAATACAAGGTCTTATGAGAGTAAAAGAGAATTCTGGGGTGAGGCTGTCAAGATAATACTACATGGAAGACACACTCATTCCTCATTCATAGGCAAAGACCTACAGTAGGTTTGTTGCAGCCAAAAGTGTGCCAAGGACTACAGGATGTCAGCAATAGGGGCAGACATGTAAGATTAAGGCCTTTAAGATGAAGTTGAATTTTTTTGTGTCTTTTGAGGGGGGTCTGCACCTCGCAGCTTGCAGGATCTTTGTTCCCAGACCAGAGATTAAACCTGGGGCCGCAGCAATAAAAGTGCTCAGTCCTAATCACTGGACTGCTAGGGACGTCTCTGAAGTAGAATTTTTATAATACTTTATAATAGAAGGAGACTGTGATGAACTGATGCTTGTTCCCAAAATTCATATGTTGAAGTTCTAACCCCCAGTGGATGATATTTGAAGGTAGGACCTGGGAGACCATCAGGTTTAGGTGAAGTCATGGACATGAACCTCCCTTGATGGATTTCATGCCTTTATCAGAAGAGCAAGATACACGAGAACACGCTGTCTCCATGACCATCAACCACCGGAAGTGCAGAAGCACACAGCCATCCACAAGCCAGCACACAGACCCTCAACAGACACCACGAATCTGCCCGCATATTGATCTTGGATTTCCCAACTGCCGGGACAGTAAGACATAAATTTCCAGTGCTTAAGCCACCCAGTCTGTGGTACTTTGTTACAGCAGCCTGAGCAGACTAAGGGACCCACTTTGAAACTTGCTTGTGTCCCATACAGATTTGTATGTTATTTCACAGCAAAGGGCTTAAAAGATGTGACAGACTTAACAATGGGTTCTACATTTCTTTTGTAAAAGACAAGGGCTTCAGGTTTGCTGACCTTTCCAGAGATGACAAGTGGCTGTCACTATTTTGCTATCTTACAAATATTTCTATTTAAAAGATGTTCCATACATGTCCAATCAAGGTGAAGATGACATTTAAGCAAAGTGAAAAGAAACTGTTTTTTAAAAGAGAAGTATGCTTCTGAAGGCAGCATTTTCATCAAAGATGTTGGGGGTATGTTCCCAACACTGTGTGATTTTTTTAAATCATGTGTGTTGCTGTAAAAACTCTGCTCCCTCCATACTCTGAAAACTTGGAATAGCTTCTGATAACCTTTTAAACAACCTTCCAAACAGAGAATGTCACCAGCTTAGAAATGATTTGTTCAAGATACACAAACACAACACCCATTGATGAGTTTGCAAAAACAAGCAAACTTGGTTTGTTTGTCATCAAGGAGGAATCCAATTTGCCAGAAACATCTCAACAGGAATCTTTGCAAAGTTGGTGGACAGACTGAAAATTGTGTATTGTGATTTGGTAGGTTTAGCCCACACTGCATTTATTCTATTTAATTCAACTTAGTAGGAAATTGCTACTATGAAACCAGTTTGGACAAACAAAATTGGAAATTTCATATGATTTGAATATATATATATATATATATATATATATATATATATATATACATACTTGTGTGGCATCTAGTGGCCTAGAGTCCTGTGGCTTTCCTGAAACAGGAACTTGAACCTCACAACCCATCCATCTCCACTGAGGTGAATTAGGAGTTGGGGACCTCAACCAGGACCACAAAGAGCCAAAGACCTTGTGTCTCTGTCCCTGATGGGCCTGAGAACTGCATGGCTTATTAAATGCCTCCAGGGCCTAAGACAGAGAAGAGGCTATAATGGTGTTTGGAGGTGAGGTCTTTGGGAGGTTATTGGTTTAGATGAGGTCATGTGAATGGGGCCACATCATGGGATTAGGAAGAGGAAGAGACACACTAGAAGCTCAGAGACCCCTTACACAGTAATAGCAAGAAGTTCTGTGTGATGGTGAGAGAAAGAGATGCATCCAGCAGTTGAAGGGGGACACAGTGATGGAGCTGGAGGTCAGTGACCTGCCGGAGTCAGTGGACAAGAGCCACATGGGATGAAATACATGATAGAGAAATAAGACCAGAGAATGGAATGTGTCTCTAAGAAGGAAAACTCAGCTTTCCACCTATGGAGGGAAAAACCCAGCTCTTCCTTATAACATCTTTCTTTCCTGTGGGTCTATTTTACACACAAACCACTTCACTCTGGTCACCAAATGTGTCCAGGTTTTGCCCCACCCCAAGCAATTCTCTGTGACGCCAGCTAGGTACCCTACAGTTTGACCCAATTCTAGTACCATCTGCCTGGAAATACTTTCAGATCGCACAAGTTAAAGGCTCAGTCCCAGAGACTTCTTCCACCCCACCTCAGAGACCAGTCTCAGGCAGGAGGTCCCCAGGTGACCCACAACTTCCATCCAATCTGGCTACAAATCAGCGGGTCCAACGACCTCCTCCTCGGGTTCAATCAGCTTGTTCAAGGAGCTCAAAGAACTTACGTTTGGCAGTTTATTAAAGTGTATGATAAAAGAGATGGATGAAGAGCTGAATGAAGAGAAACTTGGGTGAGAGCTGGGAGGGTCCTGAGCACAGGAGAGCCTCTGTCCCTGTGAAGTTGGGGTGCATCACCCCCCATGTGGATGTAACCCAGAAGCTCTCCAACCCCGTTTTGGGGATTTTATGGCAGCTTCATCCTTTAATATGATGGATCACTGACTCCATTTCAGTCCTTCCCCTTATCTGGAAGGTGGAGAATGAACTGAAAATTCCAAGCTTCTAATCGTGACTCGTTCTTCCTAGTGACCAGCCCTGCTCCAGGAGCTCACCCAGTCACCTCATTTAAACAAAAGACGCTCCTATGAATCAGGAAATTACAAGGGTTTCAGGAGCCCTGTGGCAGGAACCAGGGTCAAAGACCAATATACATATTTCATATTACAAATCAAAAGTGCATGGCCTCCCTTGATCCTTCATCTCCAGACACCTTGGCCCTCTGTAGTCTCCTAGAACTGATACGAAATCCTGAAGTAAAATGAAGAGAAACTCTGAAATGACCAAGCACAAGTTCCTGCAGCCCGGCCAAACATAAAAGAGAAATTAACTCTGTTAAAGATAAGTTAGGGAAAGTGGCATTTCTTGCTCACCTGAATTGTTTGGCTTGAGATCGCAGCCCTTCAGTGGGCTTCAGCCCTTGGGGGAGGCAGAGGCCCCTTCCCAATGGAAGTGTTCCCTCTTCCATCCTGAACAAGAATTCCTTGGGAGCAGAGATTAAGAGGACAATGGAGCCCTCTCAACTACACTAAGAGCTTTCAGAAGATGCCTTTGGTGTGGAATCTGAAGGGAAAGATGTGATCCTGTAGCAGAGGTGGGTGAAAAGGTCCATAGTTTTTCAGGTAGCCCAGCTTATATAGAAAATGCCTCCAAGTTATCATGTCTCTTCTGTGAGCCCTAGACTGCCTTCAAATTCTTCAAAATAAATGCAGCATTTGATGAGAACAGACAACTTTGGAAGAGATAAAAAATCAGAGTTGTAGGCCTTCCATAGATCTTCCTAGCTTTCCTGGCTATGTTTCCACTGGGGACAGACAAGCACAAAAGCAGCCGTAATCAGAAGTATTGATTCTAGTGCGGAAAGCATTTTTCATCCATCTCTGAAATTATATTATCAAGCAAGGAAAGCAAATAGAACAAGCTTTCTTGTTGATTGCAACTATAAAAATGGATGTGGTGTTATGGACCATAGATTTTCAGGGAACTCACTTCTGTCTTACTAAAATATCTTCCTCTAGGTAGCCCCTCTCAGGCTGAATACTGATGGCTGGTTTGTGAGCTCCCCAGCCAAGACATATGTGCTCCAGTGCAAACATTTAGTAATTTCTGGGACATTTTCTGATTTTTTTAAAAGGGCTTCCTGGAAGATTCCTGGAAACACAGTTCACAACAATAGGTATATGTGTTAGGTGGTAGCTACCTTCCTTTAGTAAGTTGTAGGTGACTCAATCCCTAGAACTGAGGGAGGTGATAGGGACACATGATAAATGAGATAAAATTCAAGCTTTTGTTGACTTAGAGCCTTTCAGGCAATACAGACACAGAGACAAGCTCCTGACACACCACAGAAGGAACACTGGGAGAGCGGAAAGCATTGGATATTAGAGAGCCGCAAGGAGGAAACTGGCAGACCTGGAAGGCTTCCCCGAAGAGGAAGAATCTAACCCAAGTCAGAAAAGTTAAATGGGAATTCCTTAGCAAGACACATAGAATGGATGAAGGTTGGAAGGTTTGTGAGGTTTGGAGGAATTTGCAAAAATCTCAGTACAGTGTAGGAGGTACATGAAGTTTTTCTCCAGGAATGTTTATGGAGGTATCATTTACATGCAATAATATGTACCATTTTTGAATAATAATCAGCTTATAAAAAAGAACAAAAGGATGCCATTTTCAGCAATGATGCCATTTTCTAGAGATTATCATTCTAAGTGAAGTTAAGTCAGAAAGAGAAAGACAAATACCAAATGATATCAATTATATGTGGAATCTAAAATATGAAACAAATGAAACTATATGAAAAAGAAACAGACTCACAGACACAGCGAACAGACTTGTGGTTGCCAAGGGGGAGTGGACAGGGAGAGGGGTGGACCAGGAGTTCGGATTTACAGATGCAAACGATTACATTTAGAATGGATAAACAAGGTCCTACTGTAGAACACAGGGAACGATATTCAATATCCTGTGATAAACCATAATGGAAAAGGATTTTAAAAAGAGTGTATATATGAGCATAACTGAATCATTTTGCTATACACAGCAGAGAATGGCACAATACTGTAAATCAACTGTACTTCAAATTTTTTTAAGTACCATTTTTAGTGCATAGTTCTATGAGTTTTGACATATACATATGATGATGTTACCACCACAGTCAAAATGTAGAAGAGCTCCATCACCTCTAATTTCCCTCCAGTGCCCCTCTGTAGCCAGCACCCTCCCCTGACTCTCTACCCTGGCAGCCACTGATCGGTTTTCTGTCCCAGTGGTTTGTCTTTTCCAGAATGTCATATCGATGGAATCATACTATGTGCAGTCTTGTGAGTCTGTCTCCTTTCACTGAACACAATGCGTATGAGATTCATCCATGTTGTTTTGTAGATATACATGGATGTTTTCAGAAACTCAAGGCTACAGATATTTGACATTTACACTAATCATCTGATCCTAAAAATCTAAATTGCGATAAAGTTTTAATTACCAAGAAGATTCTCAGAGGGGATTCTGCAAGAGTGGCTGCTTACATGCATGGATATACACCTCCATTCCCATCTTCTCATCTTCCCATCTGGAATAACATGACTCACCGAGTACAACCAAAGGTCACATTAAAAGAAAAGGTCTTTCCTGCCCCAATTCACCTGCAGAAAGCCTGCCTACTCCGCAGACTCATGTGGATCCAGAGGGGAAGTTCACGTGAAAATGCAATAACACAGTCCCCGTGGATTGTGGGGCTGGGGGAGTGCTATGACTTGTCCCCAAAGAGACCCAGGGACAGAGAGGTTTCTGCCATTTTCCAGTAGAGTGAGCACTTTTCCAGGTTTTTCATCCCCACCTCATTAGAGGAAAATAGCCAGTTGAAACACCAGAGTTATAACCTCTACGAATTCTAAAGGATATCCATCCAGAGATGAGTGAGAACCATTTAAGAGAGAGATACTTACACTTGGGAAAAAGTTGGGACCCCCTGGGGAGGCTTAAAAGTTACTGATGCTTGAATACTACCCCTAGAGATTCTTCATTAATTGGTTTCACTGTGTCCTGGGCTTGGGGATTTTTTAAACCTCCTGGAGTAATTCTCATGTGTGGCCAAGGTTGAAAACTGCCAAATTAAGGAAATACAGCAACCTGAGGGAGAAGACTAAATTTAACAAGTAGAAGAGATGAATACTGTCAAAAGAGAGCTAATGGAAGAGAAAGATGAACTTAAACCAAAAGCAAGAGAGAGCCCCCAAGAGCATTCAAGTTAACACAACCAAAAACATTTTCTAGAGCTAGAATGCTTATTTCTGAAATTACAGGTTCAGGAGACAAATTGAGAAGAAATAGTCTCTGTAGAGAACCAAATTACTGTTTTGGAAGGTCAAGTGGAAGAAGTATTTTATAAATGATGTGGAATTAACAAGGAACTAAGAAAAGAGACTTGGAGGACAGGCCAGGATATGTGAATGTGAATAATAAAAGATTACTAGAAGGGAAAGGGGGAACAGATAAGGAAGTAGTAAAAAAGGAAGGAAATCATAAAAGCAAATCTCTCTGGGAAGAAAAATGTTTTGAGTCTTCAGGTTATAGGAGTGACAGAAGCCCAAATAAAATTAATCATAATTTTTTTTCAAAAAACTCAAACCTCCCATTTATATTTCCTGATGAGATTCTTGAATTCCAATTATGGAAAAGAAAATACTACATGCTTATAGAAAGAAATGACCAATTACTTCCAATGGAAAAAAAGATTGGCTGGCATTAGCCACCTTGCAATACTGGAGGTAAGATTGTGAGAAGATGTTTAAGGGTGACTGAAAGAGGGCAAAATCTCAAGAATCCTACCCCTGGACAAAAAACCAACCACCTGTCAAGGGAAGATATTTTGTATATGAAGAGACTCAGAAAGTCTATGGGAAAAAGGTGTAATTCTTCCATCAAACTGTTCCAGATCATAGAAAAAGATGGAAAATATTCCAAATCCATTCACTGAAGCTACCTTAGCCATACTAGCAAAACCTCTATGTAGGATGTCCAAAAACAGAAACAAAACAAAACACTATCTAGGTTAACTTTATTTACAAATACACAGGCAAAAAAAAGTTATCAGTGAAACATTCAAAGTTGAATCTATCAGTATATTAAAGGAGTGATAAACCATGACTCCAGAGGATTTATTCCAGGGCTATAAAAATTATGTAATTCCCAGATGTACATATGTTTTTAGTGGATAAATTAATTTCATATGGAATTTAGGCAATAGAAATCACAATCTCAGCAGAGTTTTTGTAGCTATAAATGAGTTGATTCTAAAATATGTATAGAAAGGCTAAGGAACTAGAATGGCCAAGTCATTTTTAAAAAGAATAAATTAGAGGAATCATGCTGTCTGACTGGAAGACTTACTTTTAGTAAAACTATGGTAATTAAGGCAGTAGAATAAAGCAAGGCAGTAGAAACCAAAAAGAGACCCACACAAAAAGACCAAGAGATTTTTGACAGACTAGAGCAAAATTAAAAGGCGAAAGCAACCTTTTGAACCTTTAAAAAATGTAATGCTCAAGGATATTCAATTTAACATAATAATTCCTGAACTACATTTAAAATTATGATACCTAAATACTATGCTATACTATAGAGTCATTTTAAAGATGTACCTATCATAAATCAGATGTTAGAGAGATCTGCATAATAGTAAGAATTTCTACATTTTATTCGAAGTGGTAAAATACTGATTCTAAGTAAACTGAAAAATTAAGTATGTATATTGTAATCCCCCATTCAGTTCAGTTCAGTTCAGTCCTACTCTTCGCGACCCCATGAATCGCAGCACACCAGGCCTCCCTGTCCATCAGCAATTCCTGGAGTTCACTCAAATTCAAGTCCATTGAGTCAGTGATGCCATCCAGCCATCTCATCCTCTGTCGTCCCCTTCTCCTCCTGCCCCCAATCCCTCCCAGCATCAGAGTCTTTTCCAATGAGTCAACTCTTCCCATGAGGTGGCCAAAGTACTGGAGTTTCAGCTTTAGCATCATTCCTTCCAAAGAACACCCAGGACTGATCTCCTTCAGAATGGACTGGTTGGATCTCCTTGCAGTCCAAGGGACTCTCAAGAGTCTTCTCCAACACCACAGTTCAAAAGCATCAATTCTTTGGTGCTCAGCTTTCTTCACAGTCCAACTCTCACATCCATACATGACCACTGGAAAAACCATAGCCTTGACTAAACGGACCTTTGTTGGCAAAGTAATCTGCTTTTGAATATGCTATCTAGGTTGGTCATAACTTTCCTTCCAAGGAGTAAGTGTCTTTTAATTTCATGGCTGCAATCACCATCTGCCATGATTTTGGAGCCCAAAGAAATAAAGTCTGACACTGCTTCCACTGTTTCCCCATCTATTTCCCATGAACTGATGGGACCAGATGCCATGATCTTCGTTTTCTGAATGTTGAGCTCTAAGCCAACTTTTTCACTCTCCTCTTTCACTTTCATCAAGAGGCTTTTTAGCTCTTCTTCACTTTCTTCCATAAGGGTGGTATCATCTGCATATCTGAGGTTATTGATATTTCTCCCAGGAATCTTGATTCCAGCTTGTGCTTCTTCCAGCCCAGTGTTTCTCATGATGTACTCTGCACATAAGTTAAATAAGCAGGGTGACAATACACAACCTTGACGTACTCCTTTTCCTGTTTGGAACCAGTCTGTTGTTCCATGTCCAGTTCTAACTGCTGCTTCCTGACCTGCATATAGGTTTCTCAAGAGGCAGGTCAAAGCAGCCTCTAAATTATCTAAGAATGAGTCAACATAGACAAATTAAAATGGAATATTTTAAAATGTTCCAATAACACAAAAGAAGGCAAGAAATGAAGGTGAGAGAATTGAAAAAAACATACAGGGAACAAAGAGGAAAAAATAGCAAAATGAAAGTCCTAAATCCAAAACTCCAAAAATGACATTGAAGATAAACAGTCTAAATATATCAAGTAAAAGTGAAATATATTGTCAGAATAAACAGGAAAACAAACAAACAAATATATGATACAGTGTAAGCTGCCTGCAAGAAACTCACTTCAAATACAATGACACAGTTAATTTATAAGTAAAAGGATGAAATAAGATATTCTATGCAAATATTAAAAGAAAGGTAGAATAGCTCTATTAATATGAAACAAGTAGACTTTAGAGCAAAGCAATTATTAAGGGTAAAAAGAGGTATAATATAGTGATAAAATGTTGATTCAAGAGGAATACGTAATGATCCTAAATGTACACCCATCAAATCAATAAGCATCAAAATAGCTGTTGGCAAAAGCTGAGAACAGAAAGCACAGTAGACGAATGCACAGTTACAGTTGGAAACTCCAGCATTCCTCCCAGAGTCCCTGATAAAATTAGTAGAATGAAAATCACCAAAGAGGTAGAAGAAAGGAAAGACACTATTGAATAACTGGATCCAATAAATATTTATAAAGCATTCCCACACATTTTTTTCCAGTGCTCAAGGAACATTCATAAAGGTACACCAAATCCAGGGTTATAAAAAAGATTAACAAATGTAAAAAGAAGAACTGAAATCTTGCAAAATTACTGTCATTCCAGGAAGACTGAGGGCTTACCCAAGGATAGGCTCCCAGGAAACACTGTAGGAAGCTTTACCTTCTAGAAGGAGGGAGGGCGAGAGGGAAACAGACCTCACTAAACTCATCCAGCCAGTCATGACCCAAGGGAACAAGCAAGTGAAAACAGTGAGTCCCAGGGATGGGAGACCGGTATCCAGAGTTGCTACAATATGTTGTCTAAAATCTCCAGTTTCCAACAAAAAAAAATATAAGACATTCAAAGAAAGTATAACTCATACACCAGGAAAAAAAAAAAAAAAAAACAGGCAACAGAAACTGCCTGAGAGAGAGAGAAGTCAAATCTAACAGAAAACAACTTCAAATTAGCCATTATAAATACGTTCAAGAACTGAAAGGAGCTACAATTAAAGAAGTCAAGGAATGCGTGATGACAATGCTGCATTATGGAGACTGTATCAATAAAAAGACAGAAATTATATAACAGAACCCAATGGTCATTTGGGAATTGAAAGGTATAATAACTGAAGTGAAAACTCACTAGACAGGCTGGAGGGTACATTTGAACTGGTGGAAGAAAGAATCAGCAAGCGTGAAGATGATGCAACCTGAAGAGCAGAGAGGAAAAAGAATGAAGAAAAATGAACATCTCAGAAATATTTGGGATTCCACTAAACCAACAGACGCATAATGAAGTACCAGAATGAAAGAAGATGGAGAAAGGAGTAGAAAAAATATTCAAAGAAATAATTTTGAAAAACGTCCCAAATTTATTGATGAAAATAATAATCTATACATTGAGGATGTTCAACAAACTCCAAATATGATAAATACAAGGAGATCCACAAACAGACAAATCACAGTAAAAATGTTGAGATCTGAAGACAAGGAGAAAATCTTGAAAGCAATGTGAAAAAAAGACACATCACTTACCAGGGGACACCAATAAGAGAAATAATTAACTTCTCCTTAGAAACAATGGAAGTCAAATGCAGTGGGATAACATGCTCAAGGTGCTCAAAGAAAAATAGTCCACCTAGCATCCTAAGATAGCAGAACTTTCTTTCAAAAATAAAAGGCAAAATAAAAGCTCTGTCAGATCAAAAACAGAAATGTGTTAGCGAGCTGCCTTACAAAAAATACTAATAAAAGTTCTTCAGGTTGAACACAAGTGACTATGGTATATATTATCCAAACAAACAAAAAGCACCAGAACAGGTTAGTATGCAATTGTAAAAGATAAAATAACTGAACAAAAAGAAGACCTAAATAAATGGAAAGAAAGCCTGTGTTCACAGAGGGAAGATTTAATATTGTTAAGATCACAATATTTCCCAAAGTAATCTACATATTCATTGCCATTCTCAACAAAATTCCAAGGAGTGTTTTTGCAGAAATGAAAATTTTTGTCTTAAAATTCATACGGAATTGCAAGGGACCCAGAATAGCCAACACAGTCAAAAAATAAAAATAAATTTTGAGTATTCTCACTTTTTGATTTAAAAATTTACTGCAAATCAATAGTAATCAAAGCAGTGTATGGTACTGGCATCAGGATGAAAGTGAAAGTCAGTCACTCAGTCGTGTCTGACTCTTTGTGACCCCATGCACTATACAGTCCAGGGGATTCTCCAGGCTGGAATATTGGAGTGGGTAACCTTTCCCTTCTCCAGGGGATCTTTCCAACCCAGGGATTGAACCTAGGTCACCTGCATTGCAGGTTGATTCTTTACCAGAATTCTTGCAGGTGGATTATTTACCAGAATTCTTTACCAGAATCTTAGGCCACAAGGGAAGCCTAAGAATACTGGAGTGGGTAGCCTGTCCCTTCACCAGCAGATCTTCCTGACCCAGGAATCAAACCAGGGTCTTCTGCATTGCAGGCAGATTGTTTTCCAACTGAGCTATCAGGGAAGCCCAGCATAAGGACAGATGTGTTCATCAATAGAATAGAATTAGGACTCCAGAAATGCACTCATATACCTATAATCAATTGATGTTCAACAAAAGAATGGCTTTGGGACAACTGAATATCCACATCCAAAAGAATGAAGTTGGACCCTTCACACCATAAATGAAAATTAATTCAAAAATAGATTAAAGACCTAAGTTTAAGAGCTAAAACTATAAAAATTTTAAAAGAGAACATGGGGGAAAGTCTGCATGACCTTAGATTTGGCAAGGATTTCTTAAATATGATGCCAAAAGCACAAGCAACACAAGAAAAGACAGATAAACTGGACTTCATCAAAATTTAAGTTTTATACATCAAAGGTTACTTTCAAGACTGAAAAGATAACCCACAGAATGGGAGAAAATATTTTCAAATCATATATCTGACGAAAGACTTGTATCCAGAACATGTAAAGAATGTGCACAATTCAACAACCTAATAATAAAAATAAGTAAAGAACTTGAACAAATGTTTCTCCCAAGAAGACACACAAATAGTCAGCAAGCACATGAAAATATACTCACCATCATTAGTCATTAGGAAAATGCACACCAAGAACCACAATGAGACACCACTTCTCACTCAGAATGGCTATAATAAGAGTCAAATAATGACAAGTACTGATGAGGATGGTGGAGAACTGTAACCTTCATTTGCTTCTGAGAATATAAAATAGTGAAGCCACTTTAAAAAACATTTAAAAAAAATATTTATTCGTTTACTTAGCTCTGCCAGGTCTTAGTTGCCACGTGTGGGAGCTTTCACTGCAGCATGTGGGATCTAGTTCCCCAACCAGGGATTGAACCTGTGCCCCCTGCATTGGGAGCATGGAGTCTTAACCATTGGACCACCAGGGAAGTCCCTGAAAAACCTTCTGACAGTTCCTCAAAGGATTGAAAATAGGGTAGCAGGCTTCCTTGGTAGCCTGCTACTTGGCTCAGTGGTAAAGAATCTGCCTTCCAATGCAGGAGACAAGAGTTCAATTCCTGATCCAGGAAGATCCCACATGCCGCGGAACAACTAAGCCCATACATGTGCCACAGCTACTGAGCCTGTGTTCAAGAGCCCAGGAGTCGCAGCTACTGAGCCCCTGTGCCCTAAAGCTAAGCTCCGCATCAAGAGACACCATCGCAGTGAGCAGCCTACGCACCGCAACTAGAGAGTAGCCCCTAATCGCTGCAACCAGAGAAAAGTCTGCACAGCAACAAAGACTCAGCACAGCCAAAAATAAATCAAATATTCTAAAAATTACTGAGTCTGAGGCTACAATTACAAAAACAAAATAAGAGTTACCATATGAACCCACAACCCCACTCCTAGGTATATATCCAAGAGAACTGAAAACATATATCCACGAAAACACTTGTACACAAATGTTCACCGAAAGATTACCACAATTGCAAAATTTTGGATAGAACCCTGCTGTCAATCCTCTTCATTATAGGGGACTGGAACACAAAACTAGGAAGCCAAGAGCTACCTGGAGTAACAGGCAGATTTGGCCTTGGAGTACAAAACAAAACAGGGCAAAGGCTAACAGAGTTGCCAAGAGAAAGCACTGGTCATAGCACACATGCTCTTCCAACAACACAAGAGAAGACGCTACACATGGACATCACCAGATGGTCAACACCGAAAGCAGAATGATTATATTCTTTGCAGTCAAAGATGGAGAAGTTCTATACCCGTCAGCAAAAACAAGACCAGGAGCTGACGGTGGCACAGATCATGAACTCCTTATTGCCAAATTCAGACTTAAATTTAAGAAAGTAGGGAAAACCACTAGACTATTCAGGTAAGACCTAAATCAAATCCCTTACAATTATACAGTGGAAGTGACAAATAGATTCAAGAGATTAGATCTGATAGACAGTGTGACTGATGAACTATGGACGGAGGTTCATGACATTGTACAGGAGACAGGAATCAAGACCATCCCCAAGGAAAAGAAATGCAAGAAAGCAAAATGGTTGTCTGAGGAGGCCTTAAAAATAGCTGTGAAAAGAAGAGAAACTAAAAGCAAAGGAGAAAAGGAAAGATATACCCATTTGAATGCAGAGTTCCAAAGAATAGCAAGGAGAGATAAGAAAGCCTTCCTCAGTGATCAGTGCAAAGAAATAGAGGAAAACAATAGAATGGGAAAGGCTAGAGATCCCTTTAAGAAAATTAGAGATACCAAGGGAATATTTTATGCAAAGATGAGCACAATAAAGGACAGAAATGGTATGAACGTACAGAAGCAGAAGATATTAAGAAGAGGTGGCAAGAATACACAAAAGAACTATACAAAAAAGATCTTCATGACCCAGATAATCACGATGGTGTGATCACTCACCTAGAGCCAGACATCCTGGAATGCGAAGTCAAGTGGGCCTAAGGAAGCATCATTACGAACAAAGCTAGTGGAGGTGATGGAATTCCAATTGAGCTAGTTCAAATCCTGAAAGATGATGCTGTGAAAGTGCTATGCTAAATATGCCGGCAAATCTGGAAAACTCAGCAGTGGCCACAGGACTGGAAAAGGTCAGTTTTCATTCTAATCCCAAAGAAAGGCAATGCCAAAGAATGTTCAAACTATCACACAATTGCACTCATCTCACAAGTTGGCAAAGTAATGCTCAAAATTCTCCAAGCCAGGCCACAACAGTACGTGAATCATGAACTTCCAGATGTTCAAGCTGGATTTAGAAACGGCAGAGGAACCAGAGATCAAATTGCCAACATCTGCTGGATCATGCCAATGGCACCCCACTCCAGTACTCTTGCCTGGAAAATCCCATGGACGGAGGAGCCTGGTGGGCTGCAGTCCATGGGGTCGCTAAGAGTCGGACATGACTGAGCAACTTCACTTTCACTTTTCACTTTCATGCATTGGAGAAAGAAATGGCAACCCAGTCCAGTGTTCTTGCCTGGAGAATCCCAGGGACGGGGGAGCCTGGTGGGCTGCCATCTATGGAGTTGCACAGAGTCGGACACGACTGAAGCGACTTAGCAGCAGCAGCAGCAGCTAGATCATGGAAAAAGCAAGAGAGTTCCAGAAAAACATCTACTTCTGCTTTATTGACTACACCAAAGCCTTTCACTGTGTGGATCACAACAAACTAGAAAATTCTTAAAGAGATGGGTATACCAGATCACCTGGCCTGCCTCCTGATAAATCTGTATGCAGGTCAAGAAGCAACAGTTAGAAATGGACATGGAACAACAGACTGGTTCCAAATCGGGAAAAGAGTACGTCAAGGCTGTATATTGTCACCCTGGTTATTTAACTTATATGTAGAGTACATCATGTGAAATGCCAGGCTGGATGAAGCACAAGCTGGAATCAAGATTGCCGAGAGAAATATCAATAACCTCAGATATGCAGATGACACCACCCTTATGGCAGAAACCAAAGAAGAACTAAAGAACCTCTTGATAAAAGTGAAACAGGAGAGTAAAGTTGGCTTAAAACTCAACATTCAGAAAACTAAGACCATGGCATCTTGTCCCATCACTTTATGGCAAATAGATGGGGAAACAAGGGAAACAGTGACAGACTTTATTTTCTTGGGCTCTAAAATCACTGCAGATGGTGACTGTAGCCATGAAATTAAAAGACACTTGCTCCTTGGAAGAAAAGCTATGACCAAGTTAGACAGCATATTAAAAAGCAGACACATTATCAACAAAGATCCATCTAGTCAATGCTATGGTTTTTCCAGTAGTCATGTATGGATGTGAGAATTGGACTGTAAAGAAAGCTGAGCCCCAAAGAACTGATGCTTTTGAACTTTGGTGTTGGAAAAGACTCTTGCGAATCCCTTGGACTGCAAGGAGATCCAACCAGTCCATCCTAAAGGAAATCAGTCCTGAATATTCATTGGAAGGATTGATGCTGAAGCTGAAACTCCAATATTTTGGCCACCTGATGCGAAGAACTGACTCATTGGAAAAGACCTTGATGCTGGGAAGGATTGAAGGTGGGAGGAGAAGGGGATGACAGGATAAGGTGGTTGGATGGCATCACCAATGTGATGGACATGAGTCTGAGTAGGCTCCGGGAGCTGGTGATGGACAGGGAAGCCTGGTGTGCTGCAGCCCATGGGGCTGGAAAGAGTTGAATACAACTGAGCTGAACAGAACTACTGTCAATCAATCAAGGACGAGATAGACAAACCATAGTATTTCTATACCATGGGATATAATTTGGCTGTAAAATACAACAAAATATTGACAATAGAATGAAGTATTGACACATTCTGCAACATGAATGAACCTTGAAAACTGTGCGAAATGAAAGAAAACGTCACATTTTCTATTCCATTTATAGGAAATGTCCATAATAGGCAAATCTATGGAAATATAAAGTAGATTGGTGGTGCTTAGACTGGGGTGAAAGGGAGGAAGTGAAGGGAATGGGAGGTCATAGATTAAGAGTTCATGGATATAAGATTTTTTTTTTTTCTAAATTTTTGTTTGCACTTCACAGCATGTGGCAACTTGGTTCCCTGACCAGGGATTGAACCCTCACCCTCTGCATTGGAAGATGAGTCTTAATCCCTGGACCACTTGGGAAGACCCCAAGATTTATTTCTGAGGTGAAGAAAAATGTTCTAAAACTGACTGCAGCGATGGTTGCAAGTATCTGCAAATATAATAAAACCCATCTGTTCGCTTTGAACGGTGAATTGCATGGTATGTGAGTTACACCTCAATAAAGCTGATGATATCAAACGCTGGCAAGAATCTGCACCATGATTACAGGAGAAATACAGAATGGTTCAGTCGCTCTGGGAAACAGTTTGGCCGTTTCTTATGAAGCTAAACATGTACCCAGTTAAACACGACACATCTCTTAGTATTTACCCTAGAGAAATGAACATTTATGTTCACTAAAAAGCTGTACACAAATGTTTACAGCAGTCCGATTCATAATCCCCCAAACTGGAAGCAATTCAATTCAGTGGGTGAGTAGATAAACAAACTGGTATGTTTATACAATGGAAACCTACTCATCAATAAAAAATAATAATAATAAACTATTGATTCTTGCATCAACTTGGATGGACCTCAGGGCCATTATGTTGAATAAAAGAAGCCAATCTTTAAAAGTTATGTAATGTAAGATTCCATTTTTTTTGACTGTCTCAAGAAATGCAAAGGTAGTGATGCAGAACAGATCGGTGGTTGCCAGAGATCCAGTGAAGAAGGATAAGACTAAAAAATAGTAGCATAAGGGAGTTTTAGGGGTTAATGAACTATTTTATCCTTATCATGGCAGTAGTTACAGGAATCTATAGACATGTTAAAATTCATAGAATGACATGCCCCAAAAGTCAAATTCTCTGCTCCCAAGAGTTCATTTACTGTAGGTAAACTTAAAAATTAAAACTAAAAAAATTTTAATCAGTACATAAAAGCAAAATAAAATTACAAAAAAATTAAAAGGACCCAGGAGAGAAAGGGCAGGTAGGAGAATTCACCTAATAGCTCCAAGGCCAGCAAAGGAGACTTGTGAGGAAGAGGTACACAGATACACACAGGTGTACCTAGTAGGATTTATATAATGTGCTACCAAGCAGCCATGTGGCAGGCTATGTGATGGACAGGATGCAGGGTACATGGCTGGACATCCTCCAGCAAGATCATGTGACCAGGAGTTGGAGGGAAGTTGGGGCCATGACTCCAGCTGCATCCTTGACTGAGTTCCAGGTAGAAGGGAACCTGATGTGGTTCATGGTTCTCTCTCTGGTGCCTGCAGCATCTCAGGGCGAGAACAGAAGGAAGGGTCCTCTTGTCCTCAGGTGTGTAACACAGAGAGTGAAAGGGTGGCAGAAAGTGAGCCAGCACAAGAGCTCCTCAGCCACTGTGACCCCAGACACCCCCCTCCATGAGAAACCCTCCACCAGGACCCTGCCAGCCCCTGAGAACTGGCCCAAAGACAGAGTTTTGGGTGGTTTGTCACTCAGCAGTAGTTAATAGATACATGTGGGGAAGTGCCGGGCCACAGAGGAGAGGGCGTGGACCTGCCTTCCAGCATATCTCTTCTCTGCTGAGACAGGGGAGAAGCACAGAAAAGGGACCCGGCTCCTAACTCCGCATCCCTCACTTGCCCTGCCACCCTCTTCATAATATTTAGTCACTCCCGGGCACATGGGACCAGCTTCCCCCAGCAGACATTTTCACATGTTTATTTTACAGAGGAAACCATGATAGACAGGCAATCTGCTTATAAGGAGACACGGGTTTGATCCTGAATGGGGAAGATCTCTTGAAGAAAGAAATGGCAACCTGCTCCAGGGTTCTTGCCTGGAGAATCCCATGGACGGAGAAGTCTGGTGGGCTGCAGTCTACAGGGTCGAAAGAGTTGGACACGACTGAGTGAGTAAACCACCAATTATATGAGGGGTCAGTACCATGAAAGGCAGGCGGAAGAAGTAGGGCTGGACAGAAGAAATGTCACCTGCGAGGCAGGCCCCACCCGCAGGGAGCTGCCCCAGGTTCTCTCTCCACCTCACTCAGTCGCTGGACCCCAGACGTAGGTCATCCCTGGGGGTGTGACCCAGGAGGAGCTGACAGCTGAGTCACCCGCTGACTGCACTCCCTGGAGATGGAAGCAAGTCCTTCCTGGAGGGAGAATGGGCCATGTCCTGGCGTCCACCATGGATATAATCAGAGTCCAGTGGTCACCATGGGTGTTTGATATCCTTAAAGCAAAAATGGTATAAAATCATCTAACACATGGGTGATCTCACGCAACCTCAGACCCAGGGGCACAGGCTCTTGAAGAAACAAGTGTGTAGAAGGCGGGCAATTGAGGGGTCAGAGTGTGCAGCCCGGCAGCCCCAACTCAGACCGAGCCTCCAGCTAGGAACCAGGAGCACCCTCCACTCATAAATCCAACTAATCGAATCACCTGCCCCAGGTCCCATGGATGGTGTATAGACAAGGAATTTTTTTTTCTTTTTGAGATAGTCTCCATTTTATTTGTAAGACAGAAATTCAAAATCACTGGGGCAGGAATGACTGGAGTATTTGCATTTTGCAAGATGCACTTTTGGTTCTTCGAACATGAAATCACTTAAAAAGAAATCTGTGTATCAGTCATTCAGTTATGTCCAGCTCTTTGTGACCCCATGGACTGTAGCCCACCAGGCTCCTCTGTCCATGAAATTCTCTAGGCAAGAGTACCAGAGTGGGTTGCCATTTCCTTCTCCAGGGGATCTTCCCGACCTAGGGTTCAAACCGGAGCCTCCTGCATAGCAGGAAGATTCTTTACTGTCTGAGCCACCAGGGAAGCCCCTAATTGGAGGATAACTACTTTATAATAATTATAAAGTAATTATCCTGGAGGCGGGGCCAGTGTCAGGGGCGGAGGACCTACTGGCTGAAACGCTGCTCCTCAAGTGGCCAAACCGCGCACAGAAAAGCTGCCAATGGCCGCCATCCTTTGTGAAAGTAAAGATGTGTTCTGAAACACGATAGTGTAACATTTTGACAGGCTCATGTTGGGATAACTTCCCAGGGCAATATCTATGGGCTTACCAAAAAAAGAAAAATCCCTACAATTAGAAGAATTAGCCAATGTGATTTACCCAGGAGCTTTTTCGACGGGAGATGATGTCTGGGAGTTTGTGTGGCAGTGACTGAGTTAGGAACAGCCCGTCCTCTCAGGATTACCCGCTCCGTGTTCATCCGAGACATGATGACACCCAAGGAATACTCTTCCCCAGATGACCTCTCACCTTTGCAACACTCCGCTTTCTACCCTTTGGGTAGAGCTTGCAGAAACCCTGGAAAGTGGAGATGCCTAGCGGGTGATGAGTTCCCAGAGACACGCAGAGGCTCAGAGCGGTGGGTGTGAAACTTCAGATCCAGAACGCGGGCACCAGTACAGTCTTGTCAGGTAGTCACGAGATCGGACCCCACTCCTCCCAATGCGGGTGAGAAAGCTTAGTCTACCTCAGATACCAGGATCAACTCAGTCATGGCAGGTTTAGCCTTTCTCCCTTACCTTCCTTTTCCCTGGAAAGCTCAGATAAACCTGGTGGCAGAGAGACAGGGAGGTGGGCACACAGGCATCCAGGAGTGGGCAGAAGCTCTGTGGACTGTGGTTGTACCTACCCAGCCTGGGGTCCATCAGGGCTGCAGCCCTGTTCCCAGCAGGTTTGGGTTCCCACAGGTTCCATGTCCTCCCCACTGTGCTGTGCTTAGTCGCTCAGCCGTGTCTGACTCTTTGTGACCCCATGGACTGTAGCCCACCAGGCTCCTCTGTCCATGGGATTCTCCAGGTGAGAATACTGGAGTGGGTTGTCATGCCCTCCTCCAGGGGATCTTCCCAACCCAGGGATCAAGCCCAGGTCTCCTGAATTGTACGCAGATTCTTTACTGTCTGAGACACCAGGAAAGCCCAAGAATACTGGAGTGGGTAGCCTATCCCCTGTCCAGGGGATCTTCCTGACCCAGAAATCAAACCCGGGGTCTCCCGCATTGCAGGCGGATTCTTTACCACCTGAGACACCAGGTCCTCCCCACTGCAGACCATCAGATCTGCTTGCATCTCAAGGGCCCAGAAAGACCCCAGCGGACTTAGAGGAACACATGAGGACACTTCCCTGTGTCTACCTGGCCCTGCAGAGGCTGGCTGGTGCACAAAGGGGCTGCCCCACCAGGGTGGCCTGCTCAAGTATGCCCTGCCATTGGACCCCAACTTCTGCATGGGGTTTCAGGAGCGTGTGGAGAAGCTCAGAGCCTGAGCACCAATGGCCACCATCGTCCTTCCCTGCTGGGTGAGAAAGAGAGAGAGTGTGTGTGTGTGCATGCTCACATGCATACATATGCCAAGAAGGGGCACACCCTCTTGAGGCCCAAAGTCTACAACTGCCCTCAGACCCAAATTCTCTGTCTCCAGGGAGGTTCCTAAGCTCAAGAAGTGAGGCCTGGTGAATGGCCCTACCAGCTTTGCTGCTTCACAGGACACAGCCCTCCCACGCAAGGACACCTCTTACCTGGCATGTGGCTACAGTGGGTGTCGAGGGCCTACATGGACCCCTCCATTAGGCCAAGGTCCAACTCTCCCAGAAGTTGTGTGAGCCGTGTGGGCAGACTGGGAGGACAAAACCCAGCCCCGGACTTCATCCAGTCCAGGTCACTGACCCTCTCTCCACCCCCATGCCAGTGAGTTAGAAACAGCACAGGGCCATCGTCTCAGGATTACCCTGAGACCATCATGTCCACCACACCTGGAGCAGCTATAACCTGGCCCTAACCAGAGCCTTGAACATGCAGGGATGTTGAACATGGACTAGAACACACTAGAATCATCCCGGTAGATGTAAAATATCTCCTCTGCCCAGACCACACCCAGGATTACATCAGAAGCTCTGGGATAGGACCCAGGGGGTCAGGACTTCAAACTCCAGGTGATTCCAGTTGGAACCAGGAAGCCCCATGGTCATCTTCAGTATCCCCTCTCCTTACCTCTCCCCCTACAGCCTTCAGCAGTCCCCTGCCTGACCCTCCTTCATCTCTGCCATTAATATAGACACTGGATTCTCCTGATGAAAAGATACTGTGAGCTCAAACATCCCTATGTTCTCTCCCTGCTACAGAGTGAACAGTATTCTGCACACACAGCAAATCCAGTTATCTTTGCTGAGCTTGCAAAACTGCGAGAGAGCTACAAGCCTCACATTGTTTTAGCCTTGTTTTAATTTTTCAGCAAGACACTCGTCAGTTCAAGCAGCTGCCATCAGAGCATGGCTGTGACACCAACAGAGGCCGCCAGGTTGGTAAGACCCCAGGGACAGTGGCCAAAACACATTTTTCCCGCTCCAGCCCATATTCAGAGGTGGCATGCCACGCATCCTTGCTGTCAGGGCAAAAACTCACTTTTGCATTGCCTCTTGCGTTCTTCAAGAAGTCACTAAGAAGAAAGGTTTGAAGGGAACTGTTTGGTTTTGACACACATTTTATTGCAAATGTCCTTGGACCTTGCCAACTAGTTTCGTGCAGTGAGCAAGGCACATCTTTTATGATTCCCATCTGTCATGGGCTGAATGGTGGCCCCAAAGAGAACGACCGACTCCTAGCCCCTGGAATCTGCAGATACGACCTCCCATGGCAAATGGGGTGATTAAATTAAGGATCCTGAGAGGAGTGGCTTTTTCTGGATTATCCTGGGCAGCCCTTTAGTTCTACCAGCTTGGAGGCCACCAGCTCTCCCCAGCTGAGCAAGGGGGTTTCGGGTGGTCTTGCTTTAGAACCTGCACCCACTCTTCCCTTCCAAGGAAGGAGAGGCAAGGACATGGAGTCAGGCCCCAGGGGAGTGGAGACCTCAGTGCAGAGGCCAGCCATTTCCCCAGGTCTGTTCCATGCCATCTCCTGACAAGTCACAGCAATTGGTGGTGAGGACGGGAAGGCTGCCAGCTCTCGTGTGTTCTCCCCAGCCTCTCTCTTGTTCGCTGAGCAGGCCATCGGCAGGCAGGATAAAGGTCCAAGACCCAGAGCCACAGGTCACTCCCCCAGACCCGGACGCTGAGGGGCAGGAGGGCGTGCCTTCCCACCTCTTTATCTGAATTCCCAGCACCATCAGGATGGGCGGTCCCACTCCTTAGTCCCCTGCAGGCTGTGCCACGACACCACCTAAAGACCAAGGGCCCATGGGAAGTTCTAGAAGGACGGTGACCCTGTCTCTTCCTGTGAGAAGTGCCAGCGCTTGTTGTTCTTGTTCAGTCGTTTCATTGTGTCCGATTCTTTGCAACCCCATGGACTGCAGCATGTCAGACTTCCCTGTCCATCACCAACTCCCAGATCTTGCTCAAACTCAGGTCCATTGAGTCAGTGATGCCATCCAACCGCCTCATCCTCTGTCGTCCCCTTCTCCTCCTGCCTTCAATCTTTCCCAGCAGCAGGGTCTTTTCTAATGAGTCAGTTCTTCCCATCAGGTGGGCAAAGTATTGGAGCTTCAGCTTCAGCATCAGTCCTTCCAGTGAACACCCAGGACTGATTTCATTTATGATGGACTGGCTGGAGCTCCTTGCCCAGAGCTGCCTCTGTGCTGTCTGCAGTGGGTGATGACAACACAAAGGTCAGATTTTGCTGTCCAAACTGCCAAACAAAGCAAACCGTCTCTTCTGGGGGCAGTCCCTCAACTTTTTGTTTGTAATTTTTTTTTTCACAGATTGATTGATGGCCACACGGGCTGCAGCATGTGGAACTTCCCCAACAGGGATTGAACCCACACCCCCCGACCCCCAAGTGGAAGTGTGAAGTCTTAATCACTAGACCACCAGGGAAGTCCTTTTCGTTCATAAATTTTAAAGACCTGACAGCCCCCAAAAGGCCACAGACTCAGGGTTTGGAAAGCCATGGGGTGGTAAAATTCATGAAGAAAATATTCTGAAGGGGACTGATTCTCCACTCCTAGTAGAAGTGATGCCCGCAGAGGTGGGAGAGGGGTAGAAAGAGAATTTTCACCCCAAAACTTCCTTTGTCTGGTCCTGAGATAAGTTTTATCTTGCTCCTTCTGCTCCTCAGTTTGCCCAGCAACGTAATGGGTATGGCCATTGTGCTGAAACTTCAGGAGGTCAGGTCTGTCAGTGGCTAGTCTGTTCGGCCCCATCTCAGCTCTGGGCAGGGGCTATGGAAGGTACAGAAGACGGAGAAGATGTAGAAACCCATGTCTCAGCCCCGCTCTGCTTGTCTATGGCACATCATCGGTCCCAAGGACTCTGTGTCCCCACCTGAGAGTCCTCTTGTGCCCACAAGCACCTCAGGGACCCCAACTCTCCTCCTGCTGACCTGCTGGAGGAGGACGGCCACAAGTTCACCTTGGGAAGAGACGGGAGGGACGGCCATCCACAGAGCAGAGTTTAGACACAGCTGGGTCTACACGTGGGCTTGTCACTCACAGCCCAGAGTACGTGGTGGAAGTGACAGTGGATGATTTCAAGGTGAGTTCTGAAAAGCCAATGCGGCGTCCATCCTATATGCGGGAGCCCTTGATTCTGAGGGCGGGGGCCTTTGCGTACGGAACCCAGCCACCCAGGCCACACGGAGAGGGTGTGCACAGTCCTGGTCGGTAGCCTGCCCAGGTCCAGCCACCACGTGGGAAGGGCAGGTCCTCCCGGTGATTCAGCCTCCAGCCATGGAGTCTTCCCCAGACTGGATTCTCCTTCCTCCCAGAAAAGCGGGAGAAGTTAAGGCCTCAAATGTCAGGAAGCAGACACAAGCCATCCTCACCAGGCCCTGTCTGGAATCCAAAGCCCCAGCATCTGCACATCATAAAGTGGCCATCCAAGGCTGCTAGGTTTTGTGACACAGAGGTAGAGCCCAGGTCATCTTTCATTTGCCAAGGGTTTATCACGCTCATACACTGTGGTGGTGTTCAATCACTATCTGCAACCCCATGGACTGAAGCACTCTAGGCTTCCTTGTTCTTCCCCATCTCCTGAAGCTTGCTTAAACTTAAGTCCACTGATTCAGTGATGCCCTCCAACCATCTTATCTTCTGTTGCCCCCTTTTCTTCCTGCCCTTAATCTTTCCCAGCATCAGGGTCTTTTCCAATCAGTTGGCTCTTCACATCAGGTGCCAAAATATTAGAGCCTCAGTATTAGTTCTTCCAGTGAATATTCAGGGTTGATTTCCTTTAGGATTGACTGGTTTGATACAGTGTGCCTGGCTATATTCTGGGCACTAGGGACACAAAGATGAAGAAAACCGAGCCTGTCTTTAAAGACAAAGTCTTGTATGGGAGCAGATGCGTAGCACACACAATAGTTAACGGTGCTATGTATGCAGGAACCAGTCCAGAAACCTAGAGGATTCTGGTGGGGAATCTAGAGGGGCTTCCTGGAAGAGGCATCCAGAAGTACAGAAAGGTAGATATTGCCCTGTTTTCTCCACAGAGAATCAGAAGCTGCATAGCACAGTTAAGAAGTTACTGGGATACAAGTTGCAGCAGTGACTGCTGAGCCCATAAAATCCTACTGAGGCATGTCTATACCAGAGGCCCCCCCACCACGCTTCTCTATAATATCTGCCTCCCCCGCAAGCCTTTGCTCAATTCCAGAAACACGCCAAATTCCTATCACCTTCTCAAACGCCCTTCCCACTGGCTAGAACACTGTTCCCACCACCCTTCTTCAAACTCAGCTGTATTTTCCCCTGGGTCGCCTCAGAAAGCATCCCCATATACAGCCCCCCTCCTTCTCTCTCACACCCACCACACCTGCAAGCTTGCATCTGTCCGCTTGTTCACCTGTAGCCTCCCCAGACAGGCTGCACACTCCATGCGGGTGAGAACAGGACTGTTTGGTTGACCTTTACACTCTCAGCACCTAGCACATTACTGACCACCCAGCCGGCCCTCTGTAAACGGTGCTGAAAGAACAAGTCCAAGGATGAATGAGTGGCCCCAGCCTTGGGCTTCAGATCTGTCCTCATCTCTCATTTGCTGATTAGCTTTTTCCTGGCTCCTAATGTCACCCCCAGTCATGAGACTGTTGGAACCCATCCCCCTTAGGGACATCTCTCTGCCACCTCCTACTGGCCTTAGGAGCTCCCCCATCTATAAACACAGCCTTCCTAGACTGGGGCTTCCATCATCCACCTGGAATCACCCTGCAAACCTCTCCCCACAGTGGGCCAGGACCACCAGTTAGCAATCAGGTCAGCCCCGACCCAGGGCTGTGTCATAGCAAAGGGGACAGTGAAGGAAGGGCTTCTCAGAGCCAGGACAAAGGAGAAAAGTCCCACAAGCCACAGAGCATCTCCAAGTGCCAGAGAGCCTCCTCCTCCAGCCTGGAGGAGGTCACATGCACCAACATACTCACACTTAGACAAAGGGTTTCATCAGATTTGATAAGGTCACATGATGTCATTCCACCGAAGTCGTTCCAGAGATGACAAAATCAAAGAGCATCCAGGGAGACTGGCTTCCCTGGAGATGCCAGGATGGAAGAGGGCATGCGAAGAGTCGTGAACTGGTCTTTCCTTGCTTCTCATGTCAAAGAAGTGACTGGGTGGGGGTCCGGGGCTTTCCCTTGAAATGGTTTTCCTTATGCATTAACTTTGCCTTCTTTTTACCAGGAAGACCTGCAGGACGAAGGCTGTGGAGGCGAGCTGTGGCTTCTCTCAGCACTGGCCCCGAAATCAACATGAGGCCCAGGCTGCCTGACATCTGGGAGGAGAGATTGTGGAGGCCAGGCTCCGCCTGCTGGGGTGACCTCAGCGACACTACCCCCTTGTGTCATGCCACCATCTTGATAAACACAAAGCCCATGTGTCACGTCTACATACAGCCAGGAGGGTTTTACACAGAATCACTCAACAGGAGTGCAGATGGCTGCCACTCATCACAGCTCAGCTGGGCAGGATTTCACAAGCAAACTAGGACTGTCTCTCACATCCAAGGCCCCTATGTTGATTTCAGGGCCAGCGTTGAAAAAGGACACAGCTCAACTCCACAGCCATCGTCCTGCAGGTCTTCCCGGTAAAAAGAAGGCAAAGTTAATGCATAAGAAGAACCACTTCAAGGGGAAACTACAGATGCCCAGCCAGTCACTTCTGTGGCCTGAGAAGCAAGGGAAGGCCAGATCACTATCCTTCACTTGCCCTCTTACATGCTGGCATCGACTGAGTCGCTGACCAGCAAGAGTACATCAGAGAGACCTGGGATCCAGCCCTGGCTCTGCCCCTCACCAGCTGTGTGACTGTGAACAAGTGACTTTCTCTCTCTGTGCCTCCATTTATCTTCTGTAAGATGAGGATAATAATAGTAGCTTTTTCAAAGGGCAGTGAGAAGAGTGAATGAAATAGAACTCAGTCTATTTCACAAGAAGTACTACACAAGAAGTACTCATTGAGCACCTACGAGGTTCCACACGCCATTCTAGGTGCTCAGGGAAGAAATACACCAGGGAAGAAAATAGACAAAGATCCTTGCCCTCATGGAGCCTGCATTCGGGTTTGGATAGATGAACATTAAGCAGCGAGCCTAATATCAATACACTCTGTAGACGGTGATGGCTGCTGCGGACAGGGAATGTAAAGTGAGCCAGGTGGAGGAACACGGCCGCTTCGTCCTTCCCGCAGCAGTTCCCAGCAGCCTGAAGCGGTTCTTCCCTTTTATGGCCGAGGGAATACAGCAGAGTGGTGTTCGGCAGATTCCAGGGCAAGCTCAGAAGAAGAGTGGCAGCTGCCTTCTGGCCCCTAGAACATCCCCTCAGGGTCCCCAAGCGACAGGTTGGAGAGGCCACATGTAGGTGTTCCAGTCAACTGCTCAACTGAGCCCTGCTTCCAGCCGCTCCCGCCAAGACACCAGCCACAAGAAGAAGCCACCCTCCAAACCGGCCCATCCGCCAGCTGAGTACAACCGAATGACCTCAATGGATGGGCATGAAGCAGAATTGCCCAGCTGAGCCTGGCCTGAATTTCCGACCCACAAAACCATGAGATACCATAAAATGATTGTTGTTTTAAGTCACCAAGCTGGAGAATGGCTGGTTGCATAACAACAGATAACCAGAACTGAACAGGGATTAGGGGGGCTTGGGTATAAAGCATATAAACTCCTAGTTCAGCTGCCACACAGTGCACTCAGACTGTATCATCCCTGTTATTATCCCACCTGGACCCAAGAGCACAGCCTGCTCGGCTTTGGCGCCTGTGGAACCCAGGAGGAGACACGAGTCCACTTGCCTCCCCTCCTCCATTCTTTACACCCACGTCCTGGCCCGTCCTTTCCCACTTCTCTCCACATTTCATTCTGTCTCCACTTCATTCTCTCCACATCCTTCTTTTCTCATCACAGTCCTCTCCTCCCTCCCCTCTCCCTCCCCAGCACCTCACACCCTGGAGCCTCACCCCCACTTGAAGCCAAGCCTTCCTCCATTCGTCTATGTTTCTATTTTCTCCAGGATGAAACAGGACCAAGTGCAGATGCATTCTTGAACATCCCATCAGGGAGGAGGGATGACACATGCTTTATAGAAGAAAGGAGAGCAGGCTGCCTTGATTACTTCCCTGAGAAACTTCAGAACTTGGGACATTTCAAATTGACATGAAAGAGCCATAGGCAAGGTCACTGGCAGCTATTTCCATCCAATCTGGTTTTTAACCAGCTCTTCTGTCCCCGTCACGGGATGGTCCTCTCAGAGAACTCTGGCCTCTTGCCTGAATCGCAAGAACAAGTGCTGCTGGTCCCCCGGGCACAGGGGGATGGAGGATGCACCACAGGTGATTGTCCTCCCCCACCTCCATGAGGCCAGAACTGGCCACAGGGGCCCCTGCTGTGAATGACCTTCAAGTGAGAGCAACGTGCCCTAACGTGGCAAAGACTCCTCAGCCTGGCCGTGCATTAAAAGAATCCAAAGTGAAAAAGACCCTGATACTGGGAAAGACTGCAGGCAGGAGGAGAAGGGGCAACAGAGGATGAGACGGTTGGATGGCATCACCGACTCAATGGACATGAGTTTAAGCAAGCTCCAGGAGATGGCGAAGGACAGGGAAGCCTGACATGCTGCAGTCCATGGGGTTGCAGAGTTGGACACGACTGAGCGACCAAACTGAACTGAAAGTGAGAAATGAAAGTGTTAGTCACTCAGTCATGTCTGACTCTTTGGGATCCTATGGACCATAGCCCTCCAGGCTCCTCTGTCCATAGGATTCTCCAGGCAAGAACATTAGAGTGGGTAGCCATTTCCTTCTCCAGGGGATCCCCCTGACCCAGGGATCAAACCCAGGTCTCCTGCATTGCAGGCAGTCTTTACTGTCTGTGCCACCAAAAGAATCTAGGGAGCAGGTAACAAACATCCAGATGCCAGAACCCACCCTGGACACAGTGAATCAGCCTCTCCAGGGGTGGACTCCAGGTGGCCAACCCAGTACCTTCCTGCTATTCTCTGAGAACCAGGAACTTTGCATCTAGGACCCACAAAGCACCAATCCCTCCCTGCTTCACAGACCAGACTTTTCCCACCCAGTTTAAGCAGCAGGGTACCTCTGAGTGGCTCCTGTACCTCTTCCTGTTGTCCCTGCTGGCTGCTCCCCTCTGGCTTCAGATGACCAGGAAAGCTGTGCAGAGAGAACCATGTGACTTTCCTTCGCCCAGTTGCTGGCTGAGCAGGTGGCTGTTGTCAAGATGGGAGCTTTCTCTTCCACTGCATCAGAGAGAATGGAGGATGTCTTGAAGCTAAGGCTCAACTCCCATCTGCTCCCCAAGGTAAGTGCAGCCTGCTTTCTCTGGCCAAGAGTTGAACAACTGGCAAGGAGAGTCTGGCTCACAGCTGCATCGTGGGAAAGCTTTCACCCTTACTAAGTCGGGTTTAGACCCCAATCCCGTGGTTTGGGAAAGCTTTTTAGCAGCAGAATCAGGGTTTTTGTTTGGGAATCCCACAACCCAGACAGTTAACAAAGAACTACCCTGATTGACACTCCAGGTCTTCCTTGCGGCCACTCTTCTTCCGTCCATGCATCAGCAGTTCCTGGGCCGCCTGGTGCTCACAGCTGCCACGAAACCCAGTTCTGTGCTGCCTCATTCACTCGGTGATTTCCGTGAGATTCCAAATATATCTGAAGCTCTTAAGATGGCCCAGCAGAATAGAGGGTCGTGCCCATCCACCGTCTACGGTCACCCAGGAGAGACCAGAAAATCGAGCTTGGTGTGCACGTATGCACACACACATACACTGTGGGGAGAGAGCAAATTAGAAAAGATGGCGTGTTCTAGCTCTCTGGCCCCACATTTTGCAAACAATGTGTAACAGGTGAGAGTATTTATAGCACTGCGCATGCGCGTCACCAGGTACTCGCTGGGCTGTGGGCTACTTGGTGTGGTCCGCCTGTATCAGCGCCACCTGGAAAAGCCCAGAAGGGTTGTGTGTGGTGATGTTCTGTCTGCTGCTATGGCTGCTATGCCAGCCAGGAGAGAATAAACATGTCTGCAGTTCCTACGGATCCTCGAATTTTCTTCTAGCCTCTTAGCTCGCGCCTTGCCTGTGCAGGGTTCATCGAACAGCACACACAGTGTGAACAGCGAGAAGACTGGCATCGTAAACAGGATCAGCAATACACATATGCACAGCTACTCCTTGAAGATACCCCTGCTACTGTTAAGTCACCTCAGTCGTGTCCGACTCTGTGTGACCTCACAGACGGCAGCCCACCAGGCTCCCCCGTCCCTGAGACTCTCCAGGCAAGAACACTGGAGTGGGTTGCCATTTCCTTCTCCAATGCATGAAAGTGAAAAGTGAAAGTGAAGTCGCTCGGTTGTGTCCAACCCTCAGCGACCCCATGGACTGCATGCAGCCTTCCAGGCTCCTCCGTCCATGGGATTTTCCAGGCAGGAGTACTGGAGTGGGGTGCCATTGCCTTCTCCGGAAGATACCCCTAGGACACACTTACCCCTTGAAGCTTGGACAGACTGTCCCCTCCCCCGCCCCCCTTCCCCCACCAGCGGCAACTAAAATTAGACATGGACCTATTGATGTTCTTGGGGATGTCTTTTAAGGATAAGATGTCCACCCTCTTAAAAATCACATACTTTGTTTCCAAAAACCGCATGGGAAACAGCAGAGACTCTCTGGGCACTTCATACAGAAACACTTATTCCTGTGGATATGCTTTTGATGTCCTCGGAGGCTGCCCCATGCCCACTGCAGCCTCTCTGTGCCGTAATTCAGGTGTCAGCACAGAGGACCCCCTCCTCCTGCGCTTCCAGGATCCACTGGAGGCTGGAGCTGCCCCTGGTACAGACAGTGCTCCCTTCCTAGGTAGTGGGTAGAGGGAGTCCCAGGCCCTGGCTGTCCTCAAGGATGTAGCTCAGCTCATCGGCAGTGAAATGTGAGCTCATCCCAGCTATATGAAGCTGGTTTGTGTCTCACCTTCACTTCTGAGCTCAGGTCAGTATAAGCAAGTGAAGGCAAGCCCAGCTTCTCCAGCTGAAACTCTCAGACTCACTTTCCAGCAATTCTTTGACTTAATCCAGAGAAAGGAAACAAAAAAAAAAAAAAACCTTTTCCCCATTACCAGTGCCCTCAAGCAAGATTTGACTTTTCAGAGCTGGTCTGCGCAGGGGCTCAGAGAACGCCCGCACTGGGTAGTGTATGCAGCTTGGTAGAGCATCTTCTAAACATGGAGAAGGGGGAATCACGAGATGCCAAATGATCAAAGGTTCGTGCTTGACTAAGGCCAAGTGTGCTCACTGGACCAGCAGCAGCAGCGGCAGCATCCTCTGGGAAAGTATTAGAAGTGTAAATTCTCAGTTGAGTTCCCACCCTGAGTGCGTGCATGCTCAGTCACTTCAGACGTATCCAACTCTCTGTGACCCCATGGACTGTAGCCCGCCAGGCTCCTCTGTCCATGGGATTCTCCAGGCAAGAATACTGGAGTGGGTGGCCGTGCCCTCCTCCTGGGGATCTTCCCAACCCAGGGTTTGAACCAGGTCTCTTAGGTCTCCTCCATTGGCAGCAGAGTACTTTACCGCTGGCGCCACCTGGCTTACTAAGTCAGAAATTACGGAACTGGAGCCCAGCCTTCCAGGAGATTTCCAATGCCACTCAAACTTGAGGACCACTGGCTTATGCTAATGGATGGGGCAGCCTCTGACCACGGTGCTGGGATCAAGGTGCACAGAGCTGCTGCCGCGGGACTGTGCAGTGGAGAGAGGGTAAGACCAGTGCCTGCAGCAACGAGGTACCTAAAGTCAGGGGTCCCAGGGACAGGGTGCTAGAAGCTTCACAGTAAAGAAAAATCCAAAGAGAAGAAAGAAAGGCGGGCGAAGGAGAGAAAAGTCAAAACAGAATAGGAAAAAAACATCTTAATTAAATTTAAAAAAATTTTTAAAGAACAGATTAAAAAAGAAGAAGAAGAAGTCCAGGTAGCTCAATGTCCAGCTCCATGAGGTCCTTGGTGATTCACTGTCAGCCCCAGGAGCAGGGCAGCTTTAGTTCACATGGCCGATTAGTAGGGCAAGTGCGGTGGGGTGGGGAGCCGGAATGCTCTCGCAGTCTCTAAAGTCTCCAGGCAAATGGAAAAACGGGAAACCCAAACACTTCCATTCTACCCCTGTCAGTAAGTGCATGCTAAGTTGCTCAGTCATGTCTGACTCTTTGTGACCCCATGGACTCTGGCCCGCCAGGCTCTTCTGTCCATGTGATTCTCCAGGCAAGAATGCTGGAGCGGGTTGCCATGCCCTCCTCCAGGGGATCTCCCCAGCCAGGGATGGAACCCACATCTCTTTCATCTAGTCTGCATTGGTCGGCGGGTTCTTTCCACCAGCATCACCTGGGAAGCCCACTCCTGTCAGTACCAGGTAGCAAACACTTACTCTGCACCTCCGCACTGTTGGCAGCAAGGAATGTGATGTCCCAGATGGTACAGTTTTGATCACTAGGAGTAGCAAAGCTGTGAGTCAGATACAGGGATTTTCCTAAGCAGACATTCCATTAGGAACCTTATGGCCCTCTCCCGCGCCCCCTCCAAAGTCACATTTCATTTATGTTCATATATGGTGTTGTTTTTAATCCTCTACCAAGTTCCTCTCAGAGCTCCCCACTTTGCAGTGCATTAGTTACCATGGGAACAGTGAGGCCCCAGTGGAATAGGCATAGCTTAACTGATGGATGGAGAAAGTCATTTTGTGCAGTGTTGGATAATTATATATATATTCCTATATTGTATATGATATAATAATGATTATAAATATACATATGTATAATTATGAAATCTGGGACTTTAGGGAAATTCTGACAGCTCAAGGAACCTGCTAAAGGAAACAGTCCACACAATGAAGGTAAAATGCTAGCAATATGTAACAGCCCAGCTCACTACCTAGGCCTTACATTGTAACCTGGCAAAAAAAAAAAAGAGAGAGAATATTGGGTGAGGGACCAGAAGGTAGAATGGGAAGAACACTGGCATGGCAGATGGCAGAGCTGGATTCTTACCACAGGCACATCCCTAAGTCAGCACATCACTGCCTGGGTGACATAAACCAAGTCACTTCACCTCTCCGAGGCTATTTCTTCATCAACTAAGAGAACCGATCAAAGTGTTCTAATCCCCCTTTCCATGTGCACATCCTAAGATCCCAACCTTGCTTAGTCAACAGCCTCGTAGAAGACTAGCATCTTGAGGCAAGGGTGAATTTATTCATCCATTCATTTATCCATCCAACAGTAATTTCTTAAGTATTCGTGTTCAGCCAGACTCTAAGGCTGGATGAATTCTGCAGAAAGATGAAGTGTTAAGACCTCTGTTGAACAGTGCTTTTTGAATACAGAGGTCTCATAGCATGGAAATACACTGGAACATATGCAAACATGTTTCTCACTGGTCAACTCTCTTATATCTCGAGTGCAAGCGTGCTAAATCACTTCAGTCATGTCCCACTCTTTGCAATGCTATGAACCATAGCCCACCAGGTTCCTCTATGCATGGAATTCTCTAGAATACTAGAGTGAATACCAGAGTGGGTTGCATGCCCTCCTCCAGGGGATCTTCCTGACCCAGGGATGGAACACACATCTCTCACTTCTCCTGCATTGTCAGCCAGGTTCTTTACCACAAGCACCACCTGGGAAGCCCTCATGTCTTAGCCAGAAACAAACACAGAATGAACCCCAAAGGACAGCTCTACAACCTCATCAGCCAGGCATGGATGCTCAGCTCCCTGTGTCCACTTCAACAGCCCACTGGCGCGCTGGAGTCTATCTTCCTAAACTATGCATGTTTGCCTCTGCAACTCAAATAACTTCGCTTAAGAGACACTGGGTCCTGCATCGTTACCAAAAGCTCAGGATTAAAGACACTAATTTGGTCTAGAAATTTCTCTGGGTGTTTGTTCTTTTTCATCCCTACCTTATTCTCTCTCCAAGGTCAAAAATGAGGGACTTCACTGGTGGTCCAGTCATTGAGATGCCACGCTTCCACTCCAGGGGCACGGGTTCAATCCCTGGTTGGGGAACTAAGATCCTGCATGCCACACACAGCCAAAAAATAGAAAGGAAAAAAAAAAGAAAAGACCAGAAGATGATGTTAAAATGATAGTCCAGATTCAAAGGTTATTTCCTGGCAGTAAATATTCTTCTGTTTTCCAAGAAGGATGTCCCAGGGTCTTCTCTCTTTCTTTCTCCTTTTTCCCAAGGACTTTAACACAGAGGCCCTATAAAAACCAGGTTGCCTCAACCAAGCATCACCTGCCTCACTCAGTTGCTCTGTTCTAAATAAAGATGAAGCCAGGTGTAGTCCCTGTTTATTAAGCGGGCTGTTTATGAGTTGCTTGGTGGTCGTCCATATCAGCCTGCCCCACCATCCTGCCAGATAGGAGGATTTTTTTTCCATATTTCGGGTGATGCTCAAAGAGATAGAGCAACATGTGTCTTATCACAGAGCTTGTGTGAATGAGGCGAGTCTATGAGATTTCAGAGCACCGGGCAGTGTGGACCACAATGTATGGGTCCACACCAATGCTCTATAACAAAACACTCCCAAATGCAGTAGGTTAAAATAATGATTATTAAAATATACATTGGTGTAAGTATCACTGCTCCCGAGTCTGTGGGTCATCCGAGTCATGCCGCCAGCCTCGACTGTGCCTGCTCGCTCACGCATCTGGCCAGCTGTGGGTGGGCTGATTACTCTCAGCTGGACTCCCACGGTGGTCACGCTGGCCTTGGCCGGGATGAGGGGAGATGGGACTATATTTCAGGACTAATACTCCCTAAGCAGGTCAGGTATACTGTCATGGTTACTGCAGGAGGGCAAGCCTCAATGCATAAGCTTTTTCCCAGCCTCTGCTGTGTCACTCATCACATGTGCTAACATCCCATTGGTCAAATCAAGTCACATGGCTGAGCTAGGCACTGAGGAGGGGACAGAAGGCACTGCCCACAATGAGATGAGTGAAAAATTGCATCATCATTGCATGTGCATCTCACATCCTCAGCACCCTTTCCACCTCCATGGATGAAGGCAACATTGACAGTGGGACTTTTTAAACTTCAGTTTCTTTTTTTCAAAGAAATATTTAACATTATGACTTTCATCAGTGAATAGCATTGAAAATAAGCCTATATTCTAAGGAAGATGGAAAATGAAAATTTCTTGGTTAAGGTATAGATGACAGATCTAAACAGGATCTGCTTTTTAAAAAACTATATAATCTTGAAAACAAATACTTTATTTTCATTTGTCTCTAGTGCAAATCCAGAATTTCCTTTGGACTCACTAGTTGGGTCCGAACGAGGAGCCAGTATCCAAATGCGAATCCTTATAAAATCAGTTATTTATACAGTTTCTAAGATTCCCATCCAACCACTGCAGATGAACTACTTTCAAAGCAGCCTTCTTTATAAACTTTGGAATAAGGATAAAATATAAGGCTTTCTCAGGGAGAACAGAAATGAGTGAACCACAAGGTCTGGGTTACTTCTCCTGGATACCTGATTAAAACCAACCATCGCAACGGCCAGGCCAGTTGTGACTTTATGACACTCACATGCTCGCATGGCACCTCGCCCTCTGAGCACCAAACATCTGAATGTTCTGAGAGTTTTATAGACCAAACATTTGGATGCTAGAACACATTTTTCCATTTTCCATCTGGGAAAGAATGAACACAGTCTGAGGTTTGTCTCTCAGACTTCCTAAAAAGATGACCTTGGATGCCTCAGGAAAGGCAGCAAGGCAAGTCCAAGCAGCCCACGTTTCCAGGACCTCCTTTACAATTCATCACCTGAAAGATATCCATGTCAAGTACTCCAGAGCATTGGAAAGAAAATTAGTATCCAAGAGATAAGAATGGAATTGAGAATTCAGCATGTGCCCATTAAGTGCTGGGCATTTCTACAACTATGGTCCTAACCTACGACATCACTGGCTCACACTTTCCATGTCAGGAAAACGAAGCTCCTGCGGGTCATGACTCACTCAGATTCACACTGCAGCCTCAGCTGTTGCACAGACGCCATCGGTCAAGTACCTAATTATATGCGCACAGAAACCAGGTGGGAAGAGCGAACAAGGTATCAAAGAGAGCCAGTCCCAACGCACAAGCATGAACTGCCGTTTGGGGTATATGTGTGGCTGCAGCACCTCTACCTACATACAGCCTGGCTCTGCTCTGTACCACCCTCCAGACAAGTTACGACGCCAGAACAACCTGCCCCGGAGCAATCATCCGAGAGTTGACAGAAGAAAACCAAACCTCTCCCCCACTAACCCCAACCGCCATCCTGCAGCCCTCACTCCAGAGCAGCTACAGCTGTTGTTTAGACTCTGAGATCTGGTTCACAACAAAGTTCCCAAGAGCAAAAACTCACACATTCAAAGGGGAAAACCACTCCACTTGAGCTAATTCCCTTTTCCATTGCCACCAGCCTCACTGGGAGAATACGGAAGAGGATCAAAGCGCTGGGGTTTCAGAGGACAGGATAATTGCCTTGCAGCCCAGGACTCCCTGCTTCCTTCAGCTCAGAAGCTGACTAAGAAGCACGTGAATATGGGCAGGAAAAAGTGCCAGGTCCACACTTGGAATCAACCGACAGGAAGAGCCTGTCCCCTCCAGTCTAATTTCATTTTCAACATGAGCGTGTATGTTTGTTTTGCTTCCACTGAAAAATTGATCCTTTGAACTGTGATGTTGGAGATGACTCTTGAGAGTCCCTTGGACTGCAAGGAGATCCAAGCAGTCCATCCTAAAGGAAATCAGTCCTGAATATTCATTGGAAGGATTGATGCTGAAACTCCAATATTTTGGCCACCTGATGCGAAGAACTGAGTCATTTGAAAAGACCCTAATGCTGGGAAGGATTGAAGGCGGGAGGAGAAAGGGGCAACAGAGGATGAGATGGTTGGATGGTATCACTGATGTGATGGACCTGAGTTTGAGTAAACTTCAGGAGTTGGTGATGGACAAGGAGGCCTGGTGTGCTGCAGTCCATGGGGTCTCAAAGAGTTGGACATGACTGAGCGACTGAACTGAACTGAACAAATGTGACAAACCCTTGATCCCCGTCCTTTCCTGGCAGAAATTGCTCCTAATGTTGGGAGGGAGCGTTTGTAGGAGATGATCTCTGTCTTCTAGACGGTGTCTGGCCTGAGCCATCTCAACTCCTCTGGCTGACCTCCTGGACTTTCTTACATGGAGTTGGCCTCTGCCTGCCTCATTGTCAGAGACCATGACAATGTGAAGTCGCTCAGTCATGTCTGACTCTTTGCAACCCCATGGACTGTAATCTACCAGGCTCCTCTGTCCATGGAATTTTATAGACAAGAGTACTGGAGTGGGTTGCTCTTCCTTCTCCAGGGGATCTTCCCAACCCAGGGATCAAATCTGGGTCTCCCACATTGCAGGCAGAGGCTTTACTGCTAAGCCATTAGGGAAGCCTCATTGTCAGAGAAGTGAAGTAAGGTGAAGTTGCTCAGTCATGCCCAACTCTTTGCAACCACATGGGCTATAGCCCACCAGGCTCCTCCATCCATGGAATTTTCTAGGCAAGAGTACTGGAGTGGGTTGCCATTTCCTTCTCCAGGGGATCTTCCTGTCCCAGGGATCAAACCCGGGTCTCCCACATTGCAGGCAGACACTTTACCATCTGAGCCACCAGAGAGAGGCTGTGATCAAAAGAGCCCCCACTATCCTCAGGAATGTTACAAGCACTCAGGCACCCATTGGGCCCCCAAGACCCCAGCAGCCTTGTCCTCTGTCTGCTGACTGATCACAGGGGCATCTGTGCTCAGGGAGGTTGGCTGTGACGAATGCTGACACTGCACCCATCTCTGTTGAAGTCAGATAGACACTAGTCATTCTGAGAAACCAGGAAGGTCATGTTGCCTTTCCAAACTCCTATTTCCTGAGCTTCAAAATGGGGGGAAATATATATATATATATATACATATATATATATACACCTGACTCACAGCAGCATGGAGAGGATTCAACTAAAAAATTAGCAAAATATTATTTCCTTTTTCTTGAGTAGATGAGACCAAGGTGACACTGAAGAGTGATGCTGATGGTCTGAGCATAGTAACAGCCACCACGCGGGAGCCAGCCCTGTGCTGGGCACTGTGCTGGATGCTTCCATCCCTCCCTCCATCTCCACAACACAGCATCTTAAAGAAAGAAAGTGAAGTTGCTCAGTCGTGCCCGACTCTTTGCGACCCCATGGATAGTAGCCTGCACCAAGCTCCTCCATCCATGGGATTCTCCAGGCAAGAGTACTGGAGTGGGTTGCCATTTCCTTCTCCAGGGAATCTCCCCAACCCAGGGATTGAACCCAGGTCTCTCGCATTATAGACAGACGCTTTACCATCTGAGCCACCAGGGAAGTCCAAAGGAATGTACAAAGCCTGGTTTGATCTATTTTTGGAAGAAGATAATGCTTTTACTCATATTAGGTCACCCCAGGGGCAACTTCCCAAAAGAGTTCATTGGGCAGATGATGCAGTAAATATAAGGACCCAGTCTTTCCAGGAGTTTAACTCCTTCTTGGGACCATAGACTCCTTCTGGGTTCAGAGTCAAGTGAACAATCTGCTTTCTTAGAATGGGCGGAATGTCTGACTCCCAATGGAAATATGTTTGGACTGAGACCCACTTCCTTAGGGGGTTTGGTGTCAGGCACATACCTTGCCTTTGGCAGCCTGTCAGTCATGAGAGGGCTCTAGAGAAGTCGATGCCTGACCTTAAGGAGTCTAGATCCATCCATCCACCCAACCAATCCCTCATCCATCCCAACATGTTTATTCAGTTTCCTTTATGTGTTTAGACCTATGCTACCTAGAGTCAGAATGGGCTGCTGCCTTCCTGGAACTTACATTCTAGTTGAATTAACCTCAGAATATATTTACAGAACAAGGGAAGAAAGTTTAGAATCAATAGATGGGAATTCCCTCGTGGTGCAGTGGTTAGCACTTGGCATTTTCAACACCAATGCCTTGAGGACAGGTTCAATCCCTGGTGGGGGAACTAAGATCCTTCAAGCCACATAGTCAAAAAAAGGGGGGAAAAAACACAGATTGAGTGCTAGTCTTCCAACAGAAGAATAATTAGCCGATCTTTCTGTAAGACAGTCCAGTAATGGGTATTGAAGCCTAGAATATTTTAATTTCCCATTAATCCAGCAAAACTACTTCAAGAAATACATCCTAAGGAAATCATCATGTATGTGCATGAAGGCTTACTAATATTCTTTGCAATATTGCTTAGAATAGTTTTAAAAATTGGAAACAACTTGCTAATGAGAGATGAGTTAGATAAATTATGGTACATTCCAACACTGGAGTCCTGTGTGATCATCAAAGATTATGTTCTATATATATATATTGTTAAGAGAAAAGGGCAGGTTATAAAATAATGTGTAGAATAAGACTTTACTTTGATTTTTAAAAATAATATGGGATTATATAGATGGATATAAATATACCGAATAAAACTGGGTCAGCTTAAGGCTTTAAAATGGCTTTCATTATCAAGCTGGAATTGAAGAGTAATATCTTTACTGAAGGTTTCTGGTGATGATGATAGCTTTTTTAAATACTTCTTTTGCCAGCCTTTCCTTTCCTCAAACTTTTGTTCCACACGACAGATGATGCCTTCCTCCCCTTTCTCTTTTTGACCTTGCTCAGGCCTCCGCCAGGACTGCCAGCCTTTGAGCCTTCATCACTCGCCTCTCTCTTCTCTGTCATTGTTGCTCAGTCGCTAAGTCACGTCCGACTCTCGGTGACCCCACGGATGCCTGGCTTCCCTGTTTTCTCTTCTACTCACTAATATTCTCCTTCTAATACCCTCCCCCCTGCCCTCTCCTCCTTCTCTTGCCCATCCACCTCCTTCCTCCGCACCTTCTTCTCCTCCTTCTCCTTCTCTGTCTCCCTCTCCCCCGTCTCTGTGTCTGTCTGTCTGTCTGTCTCCTCCAAATTCCTTCCCGTCTCTTACCTCCTCTGCCTTAGAGCATCTCCACGCCTCCACAGAGAGAGACCAGCTTGACCCTCTCAGCTTGTCCAAATTTCTTTCCCACCAACCTCCCCACCCAGCATAATAAAGACTCTTGTCTTAGAAAAGGAGGGGAGAGATCCAAATACTTGGAATTTGGATTTGAGAATCCAAATACTCAATGCCTTTCCTATGTTTGTTATTAATATTGGGTGTATCTGAGCCTTCAGATTTAGGGTGATTTTATTTTCTTTATTTATCGTTCAATGTTTTCAGATTTTCCAAAAGTAAACATGTTTTACTAAATAAAGAGGGGAAAAGCTTTTCTTAAGTGATAAAATATAGTGGACACTGTAGCAGTTAGAATTCTGATCATTTTCCCTGAAGGAATTACAAAGTCCCCTGTGAATGTCATTAGAAACCCATCCTGAAAGGGGAGCCCCTCTGGGACAGGTCCCGACTGCTGTGATGGCCCCAGGAGGCCTCCAAGAGCACCACCTTCCCATCACTTTCCTGGCATGAGTCATGATGATTCCAGCCCTGGCCTCTGATGTTCTCTAGCTGACACCACAGAGCAGAGATGGGCTTGGGGGGAGCTGCAGATCTGTGTGCAAAATAAATATTGCAGTTGTCTCAAGCCCCTGAGTTTGAGGGGGTTTGTTCTGTAGCCATAGTTTGCAGCACAATTGGCAAAGCCTGGGCTCTCAAATTCCATGACCCACTGAGAACCTGGGTATCCTTTCTCTCCCACTGGGTGATGGAAGATGAATCATTCACTCCAGTAGGATTGTCTGAGGGCAGGTGGGAGCAGGGCAGAGAGAGACCCCTTTCTCAGCCCCCATGGTGTATCTGTTGCCATGTTTCCGTGACCCACAGACACTCCCCCATGTAGAAGCCACAAACAGCAATCTCTCTGAGACACTGGGACTCCATGTCGAGCTTCAGGTCACAGTGCAGACGGGGTCTAGCCCTGGGGATGGCCTCCTCGAAAGCTTCCATACTAGACACACTTGACTCCAGATGCTGGCCCTGAGATGAGGATTTGAGAGCAAGTGATTTATTCAGAAAGTGATCCCAGGAGACTCACAGGAAGTCAGGGAAGTGAGACCAGGGAGGAACAGTAGCAAATAACACGTGTCACCAGGTCTGTTACCCTGGTGAGCCACCGGCAGGCACCCAGTCCTGCCAGGGTCACAGGAGACCACCCGGAACCTGCCTCTAAGTCATCCCATCCAGAGGACGAGGAACCTGGGGTACCCTCCAAAGCCCACCTGCCCTGTCCCACGCAAGCCTTGAGCAGCCACACAGAACAAACAGCAGACGCCTCATATAGAACAGCAAGTGCCCCAGTAGGAAGCCATCAACCCGTGATAGAAAGGTGAGTGTTGAGGGGATACAGGCGGGCATGAGTGTCTGCCGAGCTGCTGTGAGGCTGGTCAAGGCCCCAGGGCGTCCACCAAAGCAGAGTTGGCAGAGCATCACCTGCCATCCCGGCTGGAAGGGCGCAGGAAGCACAGGGGTCCTGAAGCAGGAACCCAGCAAGCAGGATGGGAAGGGAGGTCAGAGGGGGAGGCCGGAGCACACAGAAGCACAGTCAGGATTTACTCTGGATTTTAGGCTGAGTAAAAGGAAAAGCCAGGCTTCCCTGGTGGCTCAGACTGTAAAGAATCGGCCCGCAATACCAGAGGCACGGGTTCGATCCTGGGGTTGGGAAGATCACTTGGAGGAGGAAATGGCAACCCACGCCAGTATTCTTGCCTGGGAAATCCCAGGGACAAAGAAGCCCAACAGGCTACACAGTCTAGAACCGCATAGGGTCGGACATGACCGAAGCGACTGAGCAGGCGCGCACAAAGGGAAAAGCCACGGTGGTGTGGAAGGGAGCAGCACAGTCTGACCTGTGTTCTTGGGAGAATCATTCCAGCTACGAAGCTGAGCAGAGACAGTAGGAGTTGATGACCACTTAGCAGAGGGTAACAACACTGCAGACAAGCCACCGTCACCGTGGCTCCCACCAGCGTGGGGGCCTCGGAGGCTGCAAGAAACGGGCCGACTCCAGTAAGCTTTGCAGGTCCAGGCACCTGGGCGAGGGGATCAGTTGATGAGTCAAGGGCACCTGCAAGCTGCTTTGCCCAAGCCCGCGGACAAGGGATTCACCATTGTCAAGACGGGAGGGCTGGAAACCTCTTGGGTGGCTGGCAGGTCAGGAATGGGTTGGGCGCCTGTCAAACATCTGAGCAGAGATGCCACGTGGCAGCTGCCCAGACATACCTGAGGTTCAGGGCTGAAGTCTGGGTTAGACACATAAATCTGCTGGTGAAAATGGATAATAATCCCGTTAAGCTGGCAGATTCCTCTGCCTCCCTTGGTAATCACCACTAGGCCCGGACAGTTGACAATGAACCCTACTGGCAGCCCTGTAGAATTCCTGCCTTGGCCCAGGCAACCCCAGAGGCTTCCTTTAGTAAGGAACAGTTCCATGCCTGTTCAGCTACAATTCTCAGGCACGGGGCTGAGTTTTCACCCTCACCACTGTTTCTCCATTGTTTCCCCCCATTGATCGGTTGCTTGTCCCCAGCCTTGTCTCTTAGAAGCTCTCCCAGGATGGCTGACACCTCTGAGAGGCACCAGTGAGAGCCCCCTGTCCTTCCTGCTGGCGCCCTGAAGAATCAACATCCCACTGACCTGAGGCACCAGCCTTTCCATGTGGAAGCCAAGGATCCTGGGGTGGCAGCGAGGTGGGTTAGACAAACACTGTCCTTGTGCATCTCACTCAGTCCAGAGATGGGATTGCATTCCGGGATGCTCTGGCAGAGCTGGACCAGCCTCCCCTCCTGCCAAGCCCCAGGCGGTGGGGGGTGGCGGAAGGATGGGACCTGGTGTTCCACAAATGAAGCAGAGAGCATCTTCTCTGAACAAGTGTCGTTTGGATCCAGCCCTGGTCACTGACACCACCCGCCCCATCTGGACCGACCTCAGGGAACCCTGCAAGCCCACTCCTGACGTCGGAAGGAACGTGCAAGGAGTCTGGACACCCTGTGGGGCATATCAGGAAAGGACCTGGGTCTGCAACTCCTCTGTCCTTGGATCTGATGAATTCTCATGTTTTATGGGAGATTTTCTCGTCCAAAAAGCCCCAGGTTTCCGAGCAGGAACACAGTGCATCTGCCTTGAACATTTGGCCTTTGGAAACAGCCCCATGTCCAGCCTGCAAACTATGATGTAAAACAGCCTGGGCAGCTGTCCCCCGCCTCCAGCGAGACGGAGAACAAGCAGCTGGACGATACTGTCTGAAGGAGAACAGAGAGCCAGGGAAGAGCTAGGAACATCTCCCCTACTCCCCGCGTGAGCTCCCCCCAGCCTCCCACCTCCTCTGGAGAGGACCAGTGTCGCCACGGGTCCCCTGCCCCCCTACGTCGACTCCCTCTCTCAAGAGTCCGTGTCTGGGCTTCTGGTTGCCTCTTGAACAGTTTGAACTCTGGCCTCCAAGGAGTTTTTGTTTATCTTTGCAAAAAGCTTTAATCCTTTCCTGCTTTTCTAAAAGCATTTTAGGGCCCATGGGTACTGTTTACTTCAGGGAGGTCAAGTCAGGATTTGGTGTGATGAGGAAATCCCGACTCGCTCATCCGTTTAGAGTGAGAGGGGACAGGACGGTGTGGGAATTCATCGCTCTGACAAGTGGGGAGTAGGAAAGTCTTGAATTGGTTCTGGAGCCCTGGGCTGAGGCCCAACATTTCTGCTTCCACCCCTGTAAGATGCAGGAGAGCAAATGGAACTGCTCCCCCAGATAAGTAAGGGCCCCCCACGTGTGCTGAGGTGTATGCCCTGTACCAGCTGCACAGACACCTCTTCCCTCCCTACCCCCAGGCTACCTCCAAGCGGGGCAGGGTGGGGGGGGCCCTTCCTGTCCTAAATGCTGGATGGTGCAGCACCGTTCACAAGAGCCAAGACGTGGAAACAGCCCACCTGCACCAGCAGATGAGCAGACAAAGAAGTAGTGGCGCATATGCACAATCAAATACTATTCAACCACAAGAAGCAAGGCAGTTCTGCCACTGGCTACAACATGGATGCAGCTTGAGGGCGTTAGGCTGAAATAAGCCAGACAGCAAGACAGACACTGCACGTACCACTTACATGTGGAATCTTTTTTTTAAAAGTCAGATTCATTGAAACAGAGTAAAAAAAGTGGTTGCCAGGGGCTGAGGGGTGGGGAAAATAGGAAAATGTTGGTAAAAGGGTATAAACATCCAGCTATAAGATAAAGAAGGTGAGGCTCTGATATGAAATATAATGATAGAGCTGATAACGTTGTGTTGTATCATTAAAATTTGCTCAGAGAGTAGAACTTCAGTGTCCTCACACACCCAAACACTAATTACTAGAAATTGCTGCTGAGTGGAGGCATTCCCAAGCAAAAGTCTCCAAACAGGTAAGGATGCTCCCAGGTCCTGCATCCCCTGCCCTCTCCCCATCTACCTCTGCACGAGATCTGGCTCTGGGAATAAGTAGGTTTCCTCCACCTCTGAGGATCCCCCAGAGAAAATTCTTGCAATGCGAAGGGAACTCAGTGAGAGGGGTCTCTGTGGGAGGAGACCGTTCCATCCACAAGGCTTTGGTCCACAGGGCAGACAAGGAAAGCGAACACTCTGGGCAAGGTTGGCGCCATTCCGGAGACAGAGCAACAGTCAAAAGGAAAACAATAACGAGGGGGCTCCATTCATGGAAGGAAGAGTCATTAAGTACCCACCAAGGGCCAAGCCCCGAGGGTCCAGGAGTAGACATAACAGGGCTGGAGTCCTGGGAGCTCCTGTTCTCGTGGGAGAGAAGCGGGTGGGCGGTAAGCAGTCAACAGAGAGACATGCGTCAGATGGGGAGAAGTGCTGGAGGCTTGGGGGATAAAGCAGGGGTGGTCTGGGAAGATTTCAGCAGGAACGTGAGTTTCAGTCTGAGCCAGGAAGGAAGGGGGTCCTGCCCCAGAGGGCCAGGCAACCCGGACAAAAGTCCGGGGTCTCTGTGGGGTGATGTGAGGCCCTATGCCCTCAGGGCCACCTGTCTTTCTAACATCTGGGCAATTGTCATCATAAAACTGAGGGACACTGGCTCACAGCTGTGTGCCGTTTGGACAGGAGTGGTTTGGCCTGGTTTGTACATTAAGAATTCCTTCCATCCGGCTGCCTTTCCTGCAGCAGCTGCATGGGAATTACCCAAAGACAGGTTAAAACTAGGGGTTCCTGAGGCCCCCCGAGACTCTGGCTCGGTGGATCAGGACTGAGGACCTCCCTCTCACTGCCAGTCCCTGCTTACATCTTGGGAGCAGCAGACATTCGAGGGTAAGGCTGCCTCTGTCTAGTTCTTGCACAAGGTCCAGCCCTGGGTCCCATTGAGAAGCTCTTCCTAATAGCCACCATGAAGGTGAAAATGTTAGTTGCTCAGTTCTGTCCAACTCTTTGTGACCCCGTGGATTGTAGCCTGCCAGGCTCCTCTCTCCTTGGGATCTCCAGGCAAGACTGCTGGAGTGGGTTGCCATTTCCTATTCCAGGGGATCTTCCCGACCCAGGGATCGAACCCAGGTCTCCTGCATTGCAGACAGATTCTTTACCGCTGAGCCACCAGGGAAACCCTAATAGACACAGAATTGTAGCCAATAATTGGCCTTTTCTCGTAAACTAAATACTGCCCGACAATTCTATAAGATGGGCCCCCTCCCAATATACACACACACATACACACATAAAATTCATCTGGGGAAATACAACCCAGAAAATGGGCTACATCAGCAAAATGATTTTAGAAAACACCCTCCCATCGGCGGGAGCAGAGTGTGGAGGAGGAGTGGGCACATCTCTGGGTGGGGGGCTCCCGACTCAGTTATGGGACCTTGAGATGGGCAACACACCCCTCACTGTAAAATGAGGGCTGGGCTGTAGCAGACCCAGAGTCGGGTCTGCCACTGCTTCTCAACATGTAGGGGTCTTGCAATGAGCTCAGCCCAGCACGACCAGCCCCAGGTTTGGGCCAAGCTGCCCTCTCACAGTAATAGGTCAGATGCAGGTAAGTGTCCCACATGGCACTGATGCCAACGAACAGAGACTCAAGAGAAATGGGGTCATTGGACTCACATTCTCCTCCTCTGTACAAAGGAGCTCTGTCCCTAGCCTGTACTGCCGGGGGTAATGGTGACTTGCTGGGGTCAAGGCTGTAATCATGGGTGCAAAGGGCCTGGCGGGTGGCTGTTCAGTACCCAAGGCTGCTCATGGGGGCTTAGGAGAGACCAGTCCCCCCAGGGAGCTCTGATCCCTGACGGGGGCTCAGGGCCCTTGGATGAGCTTTGTGTCCCGTCTTATCTCTGATGCTTCCAAGCTGAACTTCAGTTCTATTCAGTCAAAAGCCCTCAAGGGTCTTCTACAAGGGGACGCAGAAGAATCAAGGCAGGGTCTCTGGGCAGGTGCCTCAATCCAGCAGGAATGCCCGCTGAAGTCCCCACAGTCAGTTCATCAGAGTGAGAGGTGCGCCAGCAGCCACGTTTAAGTGCACCCGTGGGCACACTGCATGCAGCTGCTCACACTGCGTGCAGTCTGATGCTCCAGGGCGGAGTCTGCACGCTGAAACCGCTGGTGCCCCTAGCCCTCAGGCCCCATCAAGATTCAGCAGGCGCCTTGTCTGACACTCAAGTCACCACACCACCCTCGACGGAAGGGAAGTCACTGTCTTGGGACCTCAGTTCTCAGACAACACGGGTAGGACGTGGCGCCAGACATGTGTGCAGGGGGCTCTGAGGCAAGAAGGAGCTCTGGAATCCCCCCAGGCACCCTGGCTCATCCACTGGTGACGCTGGGCTGCCCCTCTCCCCACTTCCTGCCATTGGTTCCCACCACCTTCCAAATAAGCCACTCACCCTGGAATCCTTACCTAGGGTCTGCTTCTGGGGGATCCACCTAATTAAAGCCTGGCTGTTATTTCTCTCCAGCATTCCTCAGACCCCGGAGTCCACGATTCTCTCCTCCCCACCTTCAATGTTCTTTCTCCTCCGCTGTGCAGCCCAGCCCTGGATCCAACCTCGCTGGGAGATGAACTGCCCAGGTGATCAGCATCTCCCAGTCTGCCTCACCTGCCTGAGCTGTGGAAATGTCCAAATCCAAGCCACTCCTGGGTTTGCTCCATCCTTTGGACCTGCCCTGGAGCTGGTGTCCAGCAGGTGGAGTTTCTAGAACCAGTTCAGGGTCATGCCTGCCCAACTGAGCCTCTGCGAGAGTCCGCCACCTTGAAACCCCCGCCTGACCTCCTCATCTTCAGCCAGCAGCCGGGGAACAAGTCCAGGTGGCCTCGCATGGTTCCTGGTCAGTGTCCAGCCCTGGAGAACTCACCCCTAAGCCTGGTCCTCGTGTCCTCAGCTCCCAGCCTCCCGCCTCTCCTCACTGTGCCCCCTGGTTTGAGGGTTTTTCTGACCTTGATGCTCTGGGGGACTCCTCTTTGCATCTGGTCCCAGGAGAGCATCAGGCCATGGGACCAGCAATGAAGAAGCAGTTTCTCACCGGGTGGAGGGTTTGGGTAAGTGCACGAGCAGTAACAGTCACTGTGACATGTTCCTAGGTGGGGAGGTCAGTGGTATGGGAGCCTGGGAGTGCACCGAGGGTGAGGTCAGTACCATGACTAAGAGTTCTCCAGGGCAAGAGTGGGAGGGAGACATGAGTGTCAGTCCAGGAGCAGCAGCTACAAAGGCCAGAGGGAATAAAAGACTCTCTGATGAACCCCTGCTACTGAGCGGGGAGCCTGGAATAACGCTGGAGCCTTGACAATAAGTAATGACACCTCCTCCCTCCCGTTAAAATGAGAATTTAAATATTTAAACTTGTGGGTGGTCAGTTCACTAGGGAGTTTTGTTTTCTCACTGAAATCCCACCTCTGAGTTCCTCCCTCTGTGTCATTCCTTCTCTGTGGGGGATAGGCACCATTATCTACAGAACCATTAAGAAGACTTCAACCAAGGTGCAAACAGCCTAATTTAGCCCTCTGTGTGGGCTGCAGCGAAACTGAGCTCTGGGGAGCTAGGTTCCGTGGCTGAGCTGTGTGCTCTAGGTAAAAGTCAGGAGATGGAAAAAGCAGCTGATAGAAGACTGCACTGCCCAGCGCTGCCAACTCCCCACTCCAGGCAAAGATGGAAAGTTACGGAAGAGAAAGCAAGGTCCCTCACCAGCTCGAGGTGCTCTAGCTCACCCCTCCACGGGGCTCTCTTGTCAGGGAAGAGGCTCAGGTGGATTCACCCCCTCTAGACACTGAGTCTTGAGAACTTGCATCGATTGGCTCCTTTATCATCATGCCGTCTCTGAGTCCATCAACCCAGTGGGGCTGGGGTGGGAGTGGGAGGGTGTTTGCTGGCGGGGAATACAAGGAGGGGTCTCAGAGGTGGACAGGAAGGGGCAGGAGCTTGGCGGAAGGGGCCGGCTGGCGTTGGGGTGAGCCACCCTGGGGGCACTGACAGAATCTGAGACCCACTGAGGTCTGGAAGGCTGCTCTTCTGTGTGAGTTGACGCTTGGAAAAGGGCAGGTTTACCTACACGCCCCACCCTGACCCCACGACCCTCCCTCACAAGATGGTTGTCCTCACACCAGTGAGGAACCTCGCACAGTCCCCCAGGCTGGTCACCTCCCCAGAGGCAGCTTCCCAGTCACTGGAGAAGGAGGTTATGGAGACGCCTTGCTCAAAAACGGGAAAGAGCAGACGGAGCGTCAGAGTCCCAGTGACTCTGGGTGCAGTCCCACTGGAAAGATGGCCCAGCCCAGGACCAGGGCTTTATTAAAAAAAAACAAACAAACTGCTTTTGTCCAAACCCCTGTAATTATCACCTGTTCTCTGCTCCACTAACCCCCGGTCCTCTGGTTGTCTTGGGGAGCAATATGGGTGGGTCTTTGTCCACGTATCCCATCCCTGCTCCATCTTTGGAAAGATGAAGTCGAGCCACTCAGCACTGCCTAATGTCTGTGCTTTCCAAAACACCGCCCATCTCCCTGTTCTCCCTCCAAGCACCCCACAGTGACCCGTCCTCATGAGGAGTTCACAGGGTGAGGGGGACCCTGGGGCTTGTGTGTCAGAAGCTACGAACACCGTGCAAAGGCTGGCATCCCTGCTGTGTTTGTGCTCAGAGGGAGGGGCCCAGGCCAGCCAAGTGGACTCAGAAGCAGGTGGCGCTGGGAGGGAACCTAGAGCCACACACAGGCCCCTGCTCATGCAAAACAAGGGCACAAGCAACTTCTGCCAGGGCTTCCCTCAGTTGGAAGTGTGTGTGTGCTGGCCACCTAACTTCTAACACTATGCCTTCACTTGTGCGTGTGTATGTGGACATATGTGTATGTGGACACATGTATTAATCTGTTTATTCATAAATTCACACTAGAACTAGAAAATTGTCTAGAACTGCAAAGGTCTAGAGCAGGCACAGTGAACGCCAGTGCAGGCACCAAATCCAGCCAGCTGCTGCTTTCCTATAGACTACGAGCCAAGAATGATTTTTACGTTTTATATAAATACCTACATTGTAGTCTCAGTTTTCCCCCATTGGCTGGCAAAGCCTGAAGTATATCCTCTCTGACCCTTGATGAAAACTTATGTGGACCCCTCTTCTCAAACAGCGACTCTCATGGAGTCACAGTAATAGACACAGGATCGTCAGGATCTCGGGGTGGACTTGGGGTGCAAGTCTAACATGATCAAGGACCTGATCAAGGACCTCCAGCTGCAGGTCTAACATGAAGAAACCCTCAGAGTGTAAAAGCAAGATCACAGCCACATTGTTCCTGACAATAATGAATAAACGGGAATTGAGAAGTAAATGATGGTGCATTCAAATGGCAAGCTGCACAACAGGAAGAAAAATAACCTAGACCTGGGTATTTGTCATTACGAGCAGATCTCAGTGGTAATTGAAAAAAACAAATTGCAGCATGATCTGCATATTTTGAAACCAATTGTTTAAGTTTACAAGTAAAATTTCAAAATAATACTATGTGTTGTTCTTAGGTACATCTGTGTGTATATGTTTATATACGAGAAGATGTCCAAGCTGGACTGTAGGTATGCATACTTAACTTTCACATTATTGCCCACAGGAAGGCAGGCAAGGAAAACAGGGAGGTGAGAAGTGAGATGAAACGGTGGAGCCAAAGGAATTCAACAGCACCAATAGCATATAATCTTACACACTCATACTCACACTCACATACACACACACACACACACACAAATGAAGGCAAATGGATAAAATGCAAGTACAAACTGAGAGGTGGAAAGCCAGGTACAAGTCTTATTATTCTTATCTCTGAATTCACAGAGTAGATTCTAAAACTACCATTGTTTTTGATTTGCTCTTTCCCACTACAATTTATTTTGAATTTCAAAGTAACTAAAGATCAGTGTGAGGTTTTTAGTCTAATTGGAAGGAACATGGATATTTAAAAATTTGAGAAACACTAAGCTGAAGCAGTGGCTCTCAATTTTTAAATCAACTTCATCTAAATATAATTTACATACAATGCATTTCACCCTTTTACCATACAATTCTGAAAACAAAAACACTAATTCTGAAAGATATGTGCACCTCAATGTTCATAGCAGCAGTATTCACATTAGTCAAGATATGGAAACAACCCAAGTCTCCATCAACAAATGAATGGATAAAGAAGATGTGGTGTATTTATACAATGGAATATTACTCAGTCATAAAAAGAATGAAATTCTGCCATTTCTAGCAGCATGGATGAAATTGGAGGGTATTATGCTAAGTGTAATAAGTCAGACAGAGGAAGACAAATACTGTATGGTAACACTTACTTGTGGAATCTAAAAAATGTAGCAAACCAGTGAATATAACAAAACAGAAGTTGACTCATAGATATAGAGAAAAAACTGGCAGTTACCAGTTGTGGGGGGAGGGAATATATAGGGGTGATGGAGGAAACAGTCCAAACTACTGAGGGTAAGACAACATGGGGAATATAGCCAATATTTGGCAATAACTGTAAATGGAAAGTTACCTTTCAAAATTGTATAAAAAATTTAAAATAAAAAAAAAAAGCCAAATTGTATAGAGATGGTCTGAACTAACAGCACTTATTATGCAACAAAATATTAAGCTAACCAAAATAAAGTTATGTAATTGCCTTGAAACATAAACTCATCATCTCAAAATTATATATACATTTCCATGAGTTTCCCCAAATAGACACAACACACCCATGAAACAATCACCACAATCTAGACATTGAACACTTTTGTCTCCCAAACTTCTTACCTCTTCCAACTGATCTCTCCTCGCCAGCCCCTGCTGCTAAGTCGCTTCAGTCGTGTCCGACCCTGTGCAACCCCATAGATGGCAGCCCACCAGGCTTCCCCGTCCCTGGGATTCTCCAGGCAAGAACACTGGAGTGGGTTGCCATTTCCTTCTCCAATGCATGAAACTGAAAAGTGAAAGTGAAGTCGCTCAGTCATGTCTGACTCTTTGCGACCCCATGGACTGCAGCCTACCAGGCTCCTCCGTTCATGGGATTTTCCAGGCAAGAGTACTGGAGTGGGGTGCCATTGCCTTCTCCGCCGCCAGCCCCTCCCCCTGGTAAATACTGGAGTGGGTTGTCATTCCCTTCTCCAAGGGACCTTCCTGACCCAGGGATTGAACCCAAGTCTCCTGCATCGTAGGCAGATTCTTTACCATCTGAGCCACTAGGGAAGCCCTCTAATTTCTGAGTGAGTTTCATTTTTTTTCCCCACAAAACTCTTCCTTCCAGCAGACACATGGGAGAAGACCAGGAAGTGAGCCCTCTGAGATCTGAGCTGTGCTGGATAAAATGGGGGCACAGGGGCGCTGACTCTGAAAACTGCAGGAGTTCAGCTGTGGTTTCCTCCTCTCTGAACATCCTTCTTGAACCCAAGCACTGCTTTTAACACAGAGCATTTCTCCTACTGCAGCTGCCTTTTTATTATGTCTTGAATGAGAAAACACCTGTGTGCTGAGAGATTTGCTGGCCCATCACAGTCTGGAGGGCATCCATTCTAAGAGAATTTAGTCCCACCTCTAATTTTAGAGATGAGCATTCTGGGACCCAGAATTGAGGAGAAAGTGAAAGTGTTATCGCTCAGTCATGTCGCACTCTGTGTGACCCCACAGACGGTAGCCTGCCAGGCTTCTCTGTCCGTGGAATTCTCCAGGAATTCCCTGGGTAGCCATTCCCTTCTCCAGGGGATCTTCCCAACACAGGGATCGAACCCTGGTGCACTGCTGGTAGATTCTTTACCATTTGAGCCACCAAGGAAGCCCAGAATTGAGGAGGCTTTGGTTAAACTCACATGGCTGGAGAGTGTGAACCAGCATGAGGGAAGGGACGTCTGGTCAATCCCATTATGGACTCAGAGGTTCTGACAACACACCTGGTCCCCTCTGACTGCATCGCTCTGCCCCAGGATGTCCAGACAGAGGTGTCCTCTGCCCCTCCCAGGCAAGTGGTACTCAGAATGCCAGGGGAAGAACTGGGATGGGCTTCAACAGCCCAAAGACTGTGGAGGAATCCAGAACATCACTCTTCCACATGAAAAGGTGGCCAAAGAGGTTTCCACCTTTCAGGCTCACTGGTCAAACGGGATGAGTCACAGTGCAAAGCCAATAAACATGAAATGGTCCAGCATCCTGTGCATAACAGACATTCAAATAACAGCTGTTCCACTTGCACAGAGGATGTAAAAAATCACAGAGGACATTTATTTCCACTCTAACGACAAGGAAAGGCCAGGAAACCCACAAAAACATAATTTTTGAGTCCATCAGAGAGTTGACTGCAACCAAGTGAACTAAATACCCAAAGATGGATTCCCCTGAAGGGGACATGGGACACAATCTGTCTCACCTTCCCCAGCACATAGCAATCCTGACAGAGGTGGCCTCCTCAGAAGGTGAGGCAGAAATCATCTAAAATTCTAATGACTTCTAGAGGTCAAGTGCAGACTAGCGTGTCCAGCTTAGAATCACTGGGACTTCCAGACACAGAGAGTTCACAGTCACTCACATATTCTTTGCCGCAGGCTTCCACCCAGAAGGCATGGGCAAGATGGTTACAATGAGTGTGTCAAGGTGGTACAGGGGTGCGGGTGATGACCTGCTGCCCTGCAGTCCAGGCCCCGAACCCAGCTCTCCTCCCACACCCTCCTTCAGATGAAACGACGACCTGAAACGGCTGGAGCAGGCGAGCCCAAGCACCTGGGTAGACCCTTACCCTGACACAGAGCAGAGGTCTGCTGATGGGACTCGGGGTGGGAGGCGAAGGGAAGGGACAGGGAAGTCCCTCCCATCTCAACACAGAGAAACACTGCAGAGCTTGGTTTCCAAGGGCAGTAGGTGATGTGCTGATAAATTCCTCTTCCTGAAAGGCAAAATCACATCTCTAATGATTAGAACAGTTCTATCCTAACAAGAATTTCCTTCAGGCCACGTTATTGTCATCCCCTCCTCCACTCCAAGCTCCTGGCAACCATTGACATAGTTTCTTACCTTGAACTTCTCCCTTTTCCAGAGTTTTCTAAACTGGAAGTTAAAATGTGTACAGAATTATGAATCTGACTTCTTTCATTTAGTAGAGCACATTTAGGATTCACCCATGTAGTTGGGTGTATCTATGTACTCCTTTTTATTGCTGTGTAGGATTCAATGTGTGGGGCCACCAAAGTTTGTTGATCCGCTCCCCAAGTGAGGAACTGTGACCGTTGACACTTCTGTATGGTTACAAATAGAACTGCCACAAACACTCGCGTGCAAATCAATCAATCCATCTCTGTCTCCGAGACTCACAGCCCTGACCTAAGCCCGAGGCTGAACCAGGAGAAGCGATACGCTTTTCACCCCCTGCTGTCATCATGCACACCAAGAGACAAGCACCCAGTCTACCACTGGAGGGTGTCAAGACCATGGAGAATCGACTACACAGGTGCTCCTGAAAGCTGAGTGTAGAACAGGACCCCCCCGCCCCAGCACTCCAATCGCCAGCATAAGATAACAGCACCCACTGATGGAGGAGCCTGAAGGAAACAAACTCAAAACCTAAGGAAACTGACTCAGTCATCCGTGCTAACTGCCTGGTGGGAGAGCCATGCCCTTTTCTGAATATAAACACTGCTTACTTCAATCTCTACGATCTTTCCACAACCAACATCTGGCAAGCAATCAAAAATGCTGAGATCCACAGAAAAGCAAGCAAGAACAATCCACTGTAGAGAGACAAAACAACCACTAGAATCAGACTCAGATGACTCAGAGGTGGGAACTGTCAGACATGGACTTTAAAATAACTATGATGACTACGCTGAAAAAAATCTCATGGGAAAATTGCGCAGGAATCTAATAAATCAAATGAGGAGGTGAACTAACAGGGAACTTCAGCAGAGAGTCAAAAAGGGTCAAATGGGAGTATTATAAACATAGAATGTGATTCCAGAGATTAATTCTTTTTCTGGCTTTATCAGCAGGTTGGATACAACTGAGAAAGGAATCAATGAAGATAAGCCAATAAAAATTATACATACTGAAATCTGAAAAGAAAAAGAAGGGTGAAAAAAATAGAACAAACTTGCATAAGCTGAAGGAAAATAATAAGAGGTCTAACATACATGTCATTAAAGAGGAGAAGAGAGAGAATGTAACAGAAGAAATTCTCTTTTATTCTTCTTCATTATTAGGTTGGTGCAAAAATAATTGCAGTTTCAGACAGTGAAATTTAAATCTTTAGAACTAGGCTCAAACACATCTTTATTAATCAAAATAGGAACCGTTACAATCAAGGCATTTTTGCCAATGAGAAATAAATCTGTTTATTCCTGCAGTGTAAAAATCCATGCCTCAGGATTTGACAAACTCTTGGAAAGCTTTTTCTGCATTGTGCTAGGCATTGTGGAGGCATTTTCCCTGCAAAAAGTTGTTGAGATTCTTGAAGAAGTGGTAGTCGGTTGGCAAGAGGTCAGGTGAATATGGTGGATGAGGCAAAACTTCGTAGCCCAATTCATTTGACTTTTGAAGCATTGGTTGTGCAATGTGTGGTTGGGCATTGTTGTGGTGAAGATTTTGGCCCATTCTGTTAACCAATACCAGCTGAAGGCATTGCAGTTATCAGTACATCTCATTGATTTGCTGAGCATACTTCTCAGATGCAATGGTTTCACCAGGATTCGGAGAGCTGTAGCAGATCAAAACTGGCAGCAGACCACCAAACAGTGACCATGACCTCTTTTTGGCGCAAGTTTGGCTTTGGGAAGGGCTTTGGAGCTTCTTCTCAGTCCAACCACTGAGCTGGTCATTGCTGCTTGTCATATAAAATCCACTTTCCATCGCATGGCACAATCTGCTCAAGAAATAGTTGTTGTTGCATTTAATATGAGAAGATGACACTTCAAAGTGACAACTTTTTTTTTTTGCAGTCAGCTCATGAGGCACGCAATTACTGAGCTTTTTCACCTTTCCATTTGCTTCAAATGCCAAATGACTATACAGTGGTTGACACTGAGTTCTTCGGCAACTTTTCTCATAGTTGTAAGAGAATCGGCTTCAGTGATGGCTCTCAATTAGTTGTTGTCAACTTCCAATATCCAGCCAGCCACTGCACTCCTCATCTTCAAGGTTCTTGTCTCCTTTCCAATACTTCTTGAACCACCACTGCCATGTAGGTTCGTCCTCACAGTTAATGGCCCAAATGCATTGTTGATGTTGTGAGTGTCTCTGCTGCTTTACAACCCATTTTAAACTCAAATAAGAAACTCACTCAAATTTGCTTTTTGTCTAATATAATTTCCATAGTCTCAGTTCAGTTCAACTCAGTCATTCAGTTGTGTCCCACTCTATTGCAACCCCATGGACTGCAGCACACCAGGCTTCCCTGTCCATCACCAACTTCCGGAGTTTACCCAAACTCATGTCCTTTGAGTCGGTGATGCCATCCAACCATCTTATCCTCTGTCATCCCCTCTCCTCCTGCCTTCAGTCTTTCCTAGCATCAGGGTCTTTTCAAATGAGTCAGTTCTTTGCATCAGGTGGCTGGAGTATTGGAGTTTCAGCTTCAACATCAGTCCTTCCAATGAACACTCAGGACTGATCTCCTTTAGGGTGGACTTGTTGGATCTCCTTGCAGTCCAAAGGACTTTCAAAAGCCTTCTCCAGCACCACAGTTCAAAAGCATCAGTTCTTCAGCACTCAGCTTTCTTTATAGTCCAGCTCTTGTACCCATACATGACCACTGGAAAAACCACAGCCTTGACTAGACGGACCTTTGTTGGCAAAGTAATGTCTCTGCTTTTTAACATGTTGTCTCGGTTGATCATAACTTTCCTTCCAAGGAATAAGCGTCTTTTAATTTCTTGGCTGCAGTCACCACCTGCAGTGATTTTGGAGCCCCCCAAAATAAAGTCTGACACTGTTTCCACTGTGTCTGACACTGTTTCCCCATCTATTTGCCATGAAGTGATGGGACTGGATGCCATGATCTTAGTTTTCTGAATGTTGAGTTTTAAGCCAACTTTTTCACTCTCCTCTTTCACTTTCATCTTTAGTTCTTCTTCACTTTCTGCCATAAGGGTGGTATCATCTGCATATCTGAGGTAACTGATATTTCTCCCGGCAATCTTGATTCCAGCTAGTGCTTCATCCAGCCCGGCATTTCACATGATGTACTCTGCATCTAAGTTAAATAAGCAGGGTGACAATATACAGCCTTGATGTACTCCTTTTCCTATTTGGAACCAGTCTGTTGGTCCATGTCCATTTCTAACTGTTACTTCCTGACCTACATACAGATTTCTCAAGAGGCAGGTCAGGTGAGGTATTCCTATCTCTTTCAGAATTTTCCATAGTTTATCGTGATCCACACAGTCAAAGGCTTTGGCATAGTCAAAGCAGAAATAGATGTTTTTCTGGAACTCTCTTGCTTTTTCCATGATCCAGTGGATGTTGGCAATTTGATCTCTGATTCCTCTGCCTCTTCTAAATCCAGCTTGAACATCTGGAAGTTCGTGGTTCACGTACTGTTGAAGCCTAGAGAATTTTGAGCATTACTTTACTAGCGTGTGAGATGAGTGCAATTGTGCAGTAGTTTGAACATTCTTTGGCATTGCCTTTCTTTGGGATTGGAAAGAAAAACATGACCTTTTCCAGCCCTGTGGCCATTGCTGAGTTTTTCAAATTTGCTGGGATATTGCGTGCAGCACTTTCACAGCATCATCTTTCAGGATTTGAAATAGCTCAACTGGAATTCCATCATCTCCACTAGCATTGTTTGTAGCAATGCTTTCTAAGGCCCACTTGACTTCGCATTCCAGGATTTCTGGCTCTAGGTGAGTGATCACACCATCATGATTATCTTGGTCATGAAGATCTTTTTTGTACAGTTTTTCTGTGTATCCTTGCCACCTCTTCTTAATATCTTCTGCTTCTGTTAGGTCCATACCATTTCTGTCTTTTATTGAGCCCATCTTTGCATGAAATATTTCCTTGGCATCTCTAATTTCCTTGAAGAGATCTCTAGCCTTTCCCATTCTATTGTTTCCCTCTATTTCTTTGCACTGATCGTTGAGGAAGGCTTTCTTATATCTCTGTATTATTCTTTGGAACTCTGCATTCAAATGGGTATATCTTTATTTTTCTCCTTTGTTTTTTGCTTCTCTTCTTCTCACAGCTATTTTTAAGGCCTCCTCAGACAACCATTTTGCTTTCTTGCATTTCTTTTTCTTGGGGATAGTCTTGATCCCTGTCTCCTGTACAATGTCACGAGCCTCCATCCATAGTTCAACAGTCACTCTGTCTATCAGATCTAGTCCCTTAAATCTGTTTCCCACTTCCACTGTATAATAAATTTAAAATAAACAGCAAGTAATAAATCATCAACAAAAAACATAAAGTGAGAAATCTGCCTTAGAATGATGGTTAACGTAATCACATTTATTTAGAATGTACTCCAATATTAAATGGCAAATTTCAACAAACTGCTATTACTTCTGTATCAACCTAACAATTTTTTTTCTCTGCCTTCAAATTTCTATGTTTAGACTGCAGCAATTTGACTATGGAGTGTGTGTGTGTGTGTGTGTGTGTGTGTGTGTGTGTGTTATATTTTTCCTGATCTGGTTACACCAAGCCTCTTGTTTGTGAGCTTTCATTAATTTTAGACAATTCTTGGTCATTATCTTTACAAATATTTCAAGTATTTGGATTTGCTTAAAGAAATGAAGAGTGAAAAATCGTAAAACTAAAGGCAAATATGAAGCACATTTTTTATAGAATATTTTTAGTCTCAGATGAGAAAATACCTTAAGTTGGTAAAAGTAGTGCTAGGAGTAAACAATAGCGGTGGGTCTTCTAACTAGTTAATTCTTTTCTAGACATCCAGTCCCTCACCTAACCCACTGCTCCTGTTTCTTCTCAATAAGTCCAAGGCCCCACTCCTCCTTATGGCTCAAGATATCATCAGAGGTTGTCCCTGTTGAAAAGGAGAGGAAGCCCCCCATCAGGTCTGCTCAGCCGACCCCTGGTTCTAACCTGCCGGATGGGCAGCTCCTTGAGAGTACAGACTCATCTCCCATGGACAGCATTGCTCCTCAAGCCCACACCACCTGTGTACCCACTCTTCCCCTCTAGAACCTTCGATGACACTTCAAGACCCTCCTAGGCCAGCACAAGTTCGGCCACGATGGCAGCGAAGTCCACACCCCAGGAACTACCCACAACCATGGGGGCATGAGAGACCAGTGGTAAGTGTCCTGACCTCCATCCTTCAGGGGAACATTCTCCGTGCTTCTCACACATCCTAGCAAAATTGAGCTCTGCTTCTCACAGAAACACACTCTCATTTTTTGTTTTCTGTTTTTAATACACTCTCATTTTGATTCTTTCTCCTCCCCTGTCTCATCCTCCTGCCTCCTGGAATGACCTCGCAGAAAATCACCTGCACCCAGCTGTGGTCTCAGACTCCGCTCCAGCCAAAACAGACTCCATATTGATGACTCAGGACCTTGGCATCTTCTGGCTTCATCAGTCCAGAAAGAGGGCTTGTCATTGCCCCAGTCTCACCAGGAAACAGCCACATGAGCCAGCAAGAACCACTTGACTTGCTCATCTGAAGAAATGAGCCAGTCGCTCATTCCAGGGAGAAGGGGGCTGGCAGGGTGAGTGCTGCCCTCCCAGGGACCAGTTATTGCTCTGCATTCCTTCCACTGACATTAATGCCCAGAGGAGCCAAGAACATGAGGTCGAGGAGCCAACTGTCCTAAGTTATCTTCTGCACACAAATACACAGTGCAGCACCTAAAAAGGGGAAATCGAATCATGACAAATTTATGGCAGGTTTCGGACCTGGGCTGTCCTCAACCCATCTTTCTGTGCTTCTCAAAGTGGAGAGTGTGGGCCAGTGCCCCAGAAGCCAGTGACCCCTGTGACTGAAAGCAGGTCCTTACCATGACAAGCCTGGCAGCTCCCCGGGCAGCATGGCCAGCCAACACCTCCTCCCTCTCAGTGCACTCTGACCCCTGCAGTGAGTCACTTCTCCTCGGGAGCCTGACCACCAATCCATCAGAAAAAAAAGACAGCCTTCTCCCTTTTAAGAACAAAACATCTCAAAGCACTGGACTCAGGGGTGTTCAGAGACTCATGGGGGATTCCCAAGAAAACCAAGGGACAGCTTAGAGCATTGCAACTCCTGCCACCCCAGGCTAAACCCCACTGAGAGCCACCTGTGTGCAAATAAGGCACCAAGTGAGATTCAGGGACGAGGAAACCCAGGTCCTACTCTCAGTGAGAGTTCAGTCTAATGGGACAAAAGACAGCTAAGAGCACAGGAAGGTGATGCCCTCAGGCTTTTCCAAAAAGAACTCAACTTCCTTTAAAGTTCATGAAACAGCAGAGGATTGAATTGTGACACGTGCTATAGGGCATAACTGTGGAACCAGATTTCAAGTGGAAAACCGAGTTAACAGTGCCTCAAATCCAGAAAGAGCAAAATTAAAAATCACTGAATTTAGAAATAGTACCTAGTTAGAGGGCTTCCCAGGTGGCACCAGTAGTAAAGAATCTACCTACCAATGCAGGAGCCACAAGAGACCCAGGTGTGACCCCTGGGTCAGGAAGATCCCCTGGAGGAAGAAATGGCAACATGCTCTAGTATTCTTGCCTGGAAAATTCCATGGACAGAGGAGCCTGGCGGGCTATAGTCCACAGGGTTGCAAAGTGTCAGACACAACTACACACACACACACACACACACACACACACACACAGACACCCCTAGTTAGAGCTTCTTATACCTGTAGGAAGTTTACAAACTGGGAGCTTTCAAATTTAAAGCTGATATGATGCTCAGAGATGTGATGCTACAGGATGGTTTATAAAGTGAAAAATGAGGTGAATATTTACACCCATTTACGAAGATGGGTGATGACGGCGGGGACTTCCGGATGGCAGGGGATTGGTTTAAAGTGATTCTATCATACCCTTTTAGGAAGGTGACTGAGGTTTCTTTTATGATTATCAGAGACGTTTACAAGAAGTAACCCCAAGTATAAGCTAGATTCAGTTCTGCTTATGTGGCTCGTGGGAATTCTCAAGTCTGCTCTCCTTTCAGTGTTTCATTTTGGCAATGGATACGGACATAGAGACACGTAGACCAGGGAGAAATGTAATGAAGGTCTGAAGTGTGTTTTTTTCTTATGGGAAGAGAAGCGTTGTCTCTGAGTTCAGCCCAGGCTCCTGGGAAGCCTCCATCTAAGAAAGCCCCTCCTTCTATACAGTGGAGCCATGACAAGAGTCTGTCTTCTGCTGCAGGCCCTGGACCGGCCTTCAGCATCCAGGGGAGCAACTCACTCAGTGTAGCTTAGAGACCAACACAGGACCCCAGACACGACGTTACCTTTAAAAGCCATGAAACTCCTTTAAAAAATGTGAATCTGACCCCAGAGAGATGCTGTGATTAAAGACGGGATGAGAGTTGACTCTCCTAAAACCCTCTTGGCCTTGTGGAAAGCTTCTCCGAGGCATCCTGACATGTTCAGCTATATCACCCGGGCTTCTCCAGTCTTGAAAGATGTTCCATCCCCATGATCCTTAGCACATTCTCAGGCTGAATTGAAGAGGAGGCAAATTCCTCAAAGCTTCTGCCTAGAGACGGGGGGGACTGACGTTAGTAACTGGCTGTCCAAAAGAATAGGGCAAAAATGATGTTCTAACAATTCTGAACCTAAGACATCTTGCCAGAGATCTTGCTGAAGAAGGCTTTCTTATTCTTTGCTATTCTTTGGAACTCTGCATTCAGATGCTTATATCTTTCCTTTTCTCCTTTGCTTTTTGCTTCTCTTCTTTTCACAGCTATTTGTAAGGCCTCCCCAGACAGCCATTCTGCTTTTTTGCATTTCTTTTCCATGGGGATGGTCTTGATCCCTGTCTCCTGTACAATGTCACGAACCTCATTCCATAGTTCATCAGGCACTCTGTCTATCAGATCTAGTCCGTTAAATCTATTTTTCACTTCCACTGTATAATCGTGAGGGATTTGATTTAGGTCATACCTGGTCTAGTGGTTTTCCCCACTTCCTTCAATTTAAGTCTGAATTTGGCAATATGGAGCTCATGATCTGAGCCACAGTCAGCTCCTGGTCCTGTTTTTGCTGACTGTATAGAGCTTCTCCATCTTTGGCAGCAAAGAATATAATCAATCTGATTTCAGTGTTGACCATCTGGTGATGTCCATGTGTAGAGTCTTCCCTTGTGTTGTTGGAAGAGAGTGTTTTTTATGACCAGTGCGTTCTCTTGGCAAAACTCTATTAGCCTTTGCCCTGCTTCATTCCATACTCCAAGGCCAAATTTTCCTGTTACTCCAGGTGTTTCTTGACTTCCTACTTTTGTATTCCAGCCCCTATAATGAAAAGGACATCTTTTGGGGGTTAGTTCTATACTCCAATATAAAATAAAAACTTAAAAAAAAAGAAGAAGTCCTGCAACTTCTGTCTCTCATTCTACGGTCACTCCCACTTGGAGCCCAGCTTCCATCCTGTGAAAGGCCAAAGCCACGCGGAGGCCACACATTCATGCTCCAGTGACAGTCTCTGCCCTGCCAGCCGTGTGGGCAATGCATCTTGAATGTCCCACCCCATCAAGTCCACAAGTAGCTGCAGCCCAGCCTCCTCTGACAGCAACTACACAAGAACAGACCTGCCCGGATAAGCCCAACTAACCTGCAAAAGCACCAGAAATAATATCAAATAATACCAAATTCACTTCATGAAGCCATGAAGTTTGGTGTCATTTTTAACCAGCAAACAGATAACAAGAGTCCAGGTATAGGGGACGTTGCTAAGAACCAAGTTCCCTGCTCACAATAAGGGCTGGTCCCCTCATCCAGCTGCCCCATCCTTCACAGTTCTGCATGCCTCCTGGGCACCTGGGTAATCCAGGAGGGACTCCTTGCTTCCACACTCCTACAGAATGCAACAAGTGCACAGCAAAGTTGGGAGTGTCTGGGGAGACTCTCAAGTTCAAGGGCCTCGCTGTGCAAAGAACCTGAAGCTCAGAGAGATAAGGGATAAGCTGGTGACAAGGCCAGGGCTGCAGGCTGGTGCACCTGACTCCTGTCCCGTGCTTCCGATGAAGCTCCCTGCTGCAGCTCCCTGCTGCCGCTCCCTGCTGCCTCCTCACCCATCCTGGAGCAAAGCAGACAGAGTCTTGAACACAGATTCTGCCACGCAGAACTTTCCTGGCAGAGTTACTGTGAGAACAGCAGGAATGTCGTTTGCAGGAGACCTCAGATTAATCTGCTCACCACAAGCTCATCGTACCGCCTAGAAGGGGCAATCTGCCAAGCGAAAGTGAAAGTCGCTCAGTCGTGTCCAACTCTTTGCAACCCCGTCCATGGAATTCTCCAGGCCAGACTACTGGAGTGGGTAGCCTTTCCCTTCTCCAGGGGATCTTCCCAACCCAGGGATTGAACCCAGGTCTCCCACATTGCAGGCGGATGCTTTACCAGCTGAGCCACAAGGGAAGCCCAGTCTGCCAAATGATGCCCCTTAAAATGGACTCATTACACCTGCTTTGAGCATCTACCATGTCCCCGGACATGAGTTAGGCACAGACATCAGGTACTCGAGCGTAAATAAAGGAATCACTTCTGGAAAGCGATCAGCTGAGGCCAGGTCACAGACAAAGCCTGCTTGCATGCCTTAAGATGAGTCCTCCACCAGCACTGTCTGTCCATGACAGGCCACGGACTCATCAAGGGGCCACTTCTGGGGAGCAACACAAGGCTTCCCAAAGGGTGGTATTTGAGCTCGCTTTGAAAAATAAGCAGGAATTGACAACACAGGTACAGGATGAGGGTACAGGCCCAGAGAAAGAGAAGACAAAGGTATGAAGGTATTGATAATATCCAAATTCATCCCTTACAGATTCTGTTTTCCACACAACTATAAGACAAAACTCAGCTAAGTTTTCTGCCACTGTGTAACATGGGTCTCCTTTCCTCCCTATCCCATCACACGCTACTCATTTCCTTCTGAGTCCCTTCCTCACCAGAAGGACTTTGAATATTCATTTTCCCACCAATGTTCTCAGCTTTCCCAGTGACTCAGCAGTAGAGAACCTGCCTGCCAAGGCAGGAGATGTGGTTCAATCCCTGGGTCAGGAAGATCCCCTGGAGAAGGAAATGGCAACCCAGTCCAGTATTCTTGCCTGGAAAGTCCCATGGACAGAGAAGCCTGGCAGGTTACAATCCATGAGGTCATAAAAGACTTGGACATGACTTAGCGACTAAACAACGGTAACAACTGCTGCTCTGTTTGTGACAGTAGAGGTATGTTTCAGGCCACACTGGCTTTCTTCATCATGCTCCTTGTTTCCTCCTGAGTCGCCGCATCCATGTTGCTAACAACAGTCTTGACCTCTTCTATCATGGTCCTTTCAACTTTTACCCATCACCCAATTCCAAAGCCACGTCCACATTTTTAGGTGTTTCGCCAGGCTTCCCTATCCTTCACTATCTCCCAGAGTTTGTTCAGATTCATGTCCATTGAGTCAGTGATGCCATCCATCACATCCTTGTGTGTCCATTATCTACCTGCCTGACAGTGTAACGGTGGGTATGTGGCTATGCATTTGCCAAAACTGATAAACTTTACATTGCAGAATTATGAGGAAAAAATCCAGACAAATCCCAATAGAGGTGTATCTTTCAAAAAAAACCTTGTCAGTTTTCCTCAAGACTGTCAAGGGATTGCCCTGGCAGTCCAGTGGTTAAGAATCCACCTTGGAGTGCAGGCGATACAGGTTCCATCCCTGGCCAGAGAACTAAGATCCCACAAGCTGAGGAGAAAGTAAGCCCACAGGATACAACTAGAGAGCCCGTGCTCCACGATGAAGACCCCGGGGCCACAGCTAAGACCCAACACAGATAAACACATAAACATGTTCTTAAAAAAGACTGTCAAGATCATCAAAAACAGGGAAGTCTGAGAAACTACTGCAGCCAAGAGAAGCCTAAGGAAACATGATGAATGTATTGTGGGACCTGGATGGGATCCTGGAATAGACAAAGGATAATAGGTTAAAACTAAGTAAATCCGAATAAAGTATGCGGTTTAGTTAATAACTACATATACGTATTGGTTTATTATCATGACAAATACAGTATGTTGGTAGTAAATAATAAAAAAGTAAACTTGGTTTGGAGTACTTGGGAACTTTGTATTACATTTGCAATTTCCCTGTAAATTTAAAACTGTTATAAAATTTAAAAGGTTGTCTTAGAAAAAATAATAGGGGGTCATTCAAGTGTTTCAATTGGGAAAAGTACCATGACAATCCTAGGGTTTGGGAAAACAGTCCTGTTGGATTGGGAGAGGGGAGGGCTAGCATCCAAGGGGTCACCTGGATCCACTGTGGTGATGATGGCCTTGACCAGAGTCTGATCTCACCCCCAGCACCATCGAGGATCATGATGACCTAAGTACAAGGTACCACACCTCATTTTGGGTACCAGACTCCTTGGTTAGATAGGTTGAAATGGCTGTGTGTTTTGAATTCAAAGCAAATATCAAGGTGAAAAGACATCAAAAGCCCAGCTCTAATTGTTCAGAAGTCTGCGGTTCAATGAACCTAGAAGTGGGGTCTCAACAGGTGCTCCTGAAAGAGGCCTATGGGTCTTCTTGAATAGCTGAACACTAGGGACAGATAACCCACATTTTCGTCTACCCCTAAACCCTCTTTACCATGACTCTGGCTTGTACCATTGTTGTTGAATAATATCCTTCAGTCCTCATCATAGAACATGTCCCAGGCTTGCTTCTGAGAGAGACTGAAAACCCCAGCAAAGTAAGTTTTAGTCAAATCCATTCAGCTTTAGTGCTCAGTTCCCCACAGAAATGCAGGTCAGTCAATCAGGATGCAATTTGTTGAAAGCCTGCCTTTTAGACAGAAGCATCAGCTAATACAGGAGAAAAAAGAAGCACAGGCATGATGGTGGTGCCTTGCATTTGCAAAATAGAGCCATCAGCCACTTGGCTAAGGTGAGGTGTTTTGAAGTAAACATATGAAATTGAACAGTTTCCTGGTTTCTGTCAGCTGAAGATTAGAAGGCAGAAGTTAAAAGCAGGCATTTTTCCCTTCACAAATGACATGCAGTGCTCAGAGAGCTCTTTGTAAAGCTTCACGGGATGGTGGTTATTTACAGTGTTCCTTGCACCCAAAACAGAAGGATCCTCTAGCCATATTACCTGTGCATAAAGCAGGGATCATGTCCTGTTCAGGCGCCCATAAGCCCCCTTCCCACAATATGCTAACATTACTTGGGGGAGGGAGGAATGCAAGGTGGGATGGTGGCTGTTGGAGGTTGGTTGGTTGCTTTGTTGTTCTATTTTGGTTTTGTCTTGTTTAATGTCCATCCTAAAGGAAATCAGTCCTGAATATTCATTGGAAGGACTGATGCTGAAGCTGAAACTTCAATACTCTGGCCACCTGATGCGAAGAACTGACTCATTTGAAAAGACCCCAATGCTGGGAAAGATTGAAGGCAGGAGGAGAAGGGGACAACAGAGGATGAGATGGTTGGATGGCATCACCAACTCAATGGACATGAGTCTGAGTCAACTCCAGGACTTGGTGATGGACAGGAAGGCCTGGCGTGCTGCAGTCATGGGGTCGCAAAGAGTCAGACACAACTGAGCGAATGAACTGAATGTTTAGGCCTTCTTCTTGTTTCTGTAACCAGCTCAACAGCTCTCCATAAACCGGGGTCAGTAATGGCCCAGAAGATTCAATTCAATGCTTTACGGGACTCAAAGACTTCACCAACAGCCTCCCCTGCAGGACAGGTGGGGTGCCCGTCCCTGAAATTTGGGGGAAAAAAACAAGGAATAGAACGTCTTCAGATCATGGATTCCTCCTCAAGTAAGAGCCAACAGCCCAGGGCGGCCCTGTTCCTCCCTGCCCACCCCACTCTCCAAACAGGGTACCGCCTTTGCCGGAGCCTAGATGTCCCATTCTGTTTAATCCACACCTGCCTCAGGGGCTCACGTAGCCAATCACCACCACCAACAGAGGATGGGGCCAAAGCTGTGCCAGTTTGATGCAACCCAGACAGTGAGAATCTTTGACCTTTCTCTTTAGATAAGCAAATATTACCTACACCTGTGTACGCATGAATGCGTGCGTGCATGCTAAGTTAAACCTACGTCTCTTGAATCATAGACACAGAAAACAAACTTACAGTTACCAAAGGGGCAAGGTCGGAAGGGGGAGGGATAAATTACTGGGATTAACAGATATACACTCCTATTATCCAGTAGATAAACAACAAGGACCTACTATAAAACACAGGGAAGTATATTCAATATCTTGTAATAAACTCTAATGGAAACAAATATGAAAAATAAATATATACATGTATATATCTTTCCAAACCAACAAACCCTCTTTTCTAACATGTTTTCAATAATTGTAAATCATCCCATTGTGTATGAAAATACGCATTTATCGAATCCATTTTTTGCCACATTTTTTTATTATTTCCTATATTTATAAAAGACATTTTAGTGAACATCCTTAGAACTAAATCTTTGAACAAATCTTTAGTGGCTTATTTGGGATAAATTTCAGGACAAACAAAGGTTAGAAAACAGTGTTTTGAAACTCTTAAAGCTTTTGATATTCACTGCCTCACTGAGCTTCAAAAACGAATATACCATTTTCATCTGAGTGGGGCTGCATTCCCACTGACATAGGAGATTATTCAAGTATATTTCTGAAATGACTTCCCTTTGTTAAATGCTTTTATTTTAAAACCTGGGTTCCACATACGATTCATTGCAATTGTGAGTGAACTCATTTTTCATAGTTTATAACTATAACTTGTATGTAGGAGAACTACAGATTTTTCACCCCTATATTAGAACCCCGGTCAAATTTCTGTAGTCTCTTACAATAGCCTCCTGGTTGACCATTTTAAGTTTCCCAAATAGAAAATGACACAACGGGTAAACGATAATAATGTCGTCTGTAAATCTTCCCTTCCAGAACTTATTCCTCATTATCTGTCCCTCTTCTTTAGCTAATGCCGTGTAAAACAATATTGAATTACGGTTGGGACCGTGGCAATCTTTTCTTGTTTCTGACTTTAATGAGACTGTCTCCAATGTTCCTCCATTAAATGTGATGCTTTCTCTTAATTTAAGATTGATGTTTTAATCAGTAAGCAATCGTTCAGCTGTTTTCAGTAACAGAAAACTAAACTTCAACTGGCTGACACAGTAAACTAGAAGCCCCCCCACCCCCCGACCCTCCCCCACCCCCGCAAGCTTAGACAAGCCTTGATCTAGTCAATCATCGTCTCATTTTAGGTCCAAGGCTTCCTCTCCTGCCCATCGCAGCAGTCAGAAGCCTCCCAGGGCTGAAGTTTTCTTGTTCACATAAAACAGAAAGAGAACATCTCTATAGGTAGCTGCTTTCCCAGGAGCCAGAAGAAATATCCTTATGTCACACTGGCCCCATGGATAGTCACTTATTTATTCCTAAACAGCAGCTGTGGCCAAGTGGACAGGTTAGGTTAATTGCTTAAGTCAATTATAAAATAGTCATGGAATGACCCCAAAACAGTACATATCCCTATGATCATCTTTATCAAAATTAAGGACCCACATGTCTCTTCCCAGTTCAAAGAGTTTTATCAGAAACAGAGATTAACGTTCATCTAATGCCTCTTCAGCATCTATGCTCTCTTTCCTGGCATCTTTCTTCAGTTAATTATAATTGTTTCTACACTTCAAGATCCTCCAAAGTGATTCTTCTTAGAATTTCTTGCAATACCTTGTAGAGCTCTTTTACCCAGGAGGCATTCAATAAATACCTCAAAAATTTCAAAAAAAAATCCATCTGGGATCTGGCCTCCTGGGAACCTGGGAACTAACAGAGGCCCCAGTAACCCAAGAGCTTTAAGTCTATGGGACAAGACGTTAGCTTTAAAAACATTCGTGTTGACTATACATATATGCTTAATGTTGTCCTAGCCTGTGATGCCAAAAATTCTATGAGCTCTAAGTCGATAGGACAACACCTTAGCTTTTAAAAGGTTCGTGTGGAATATATACATACTTAATGTTGTCCTAGCCTGTGATGCTAAAAACATTAGGAATCCAAGCTACCCTTTCAACCTGGTTTCTATCCAAGCTGAGCCTGGTTGCCTGTGCCATGTCCTGCAGGAACTAGAGTGGTGTCCACCATTGCATCAAGGCTCCTGCTCCCCAAATGCTGCTTCCCATGTCACTGATGTCCTGTTTATTTATGAACTTGTCTCCCCTTTAAGCTCATTTAGGACAGGCTTTCTATATCTGATTTGCATTTGTGTCAAGCTGAGCAGAATAGTTGTGTTTGAAGACAATATTTACCAGAAATTATTTTACTCAGAAACATTTTGAAATATCCCTTTTCCAGCCATGAATTTCTAGGTCGCTGGCTGGGCCTAAGCAAAACATTCAATACATGAGGGAGAAAATGATATGAGTTTTATTTTTACTTGGATGTTATTGTATCCTCAGACAGTACTCGACTCTCCTGGGCCCCACATGAAATACTTTAAAATGATGCCTTCTGTTGGTTCAAAGTTTTAATGGGGTCACTGTAAGTTTCATCTATCAAAAACATATCCAAAACTCAAACCTCAGTTTGCTGGTAGATGTTGTAGGTGGAGACATTCAGCTCTTACTGTATCATTGCTGGGCCAAGGTTGTTTCAGGTTTGATCAACAATAAATCATCAGCTGAGAAATGGGAGAAGCAGACATGCCATTGGCAGAAATTCATGGAAGTTGCTTAAGCTACTGACCAGTGTCTGCATGTAGAGATCACTCTGCATGTCCATTATTCCTTGTCTAGAGTTGTTTAGAAACATAGTATTTCCCTGGCTTGGGACCCTGTGCATGTCTTTGCATCAGACATGGTATGACTCTGAATCCTCCTTGGAAATGTGAGCCTAAAATATATTCCACAGACATCTAATGTGTAACTGTCATTTCAGATCACAGTGGTGATAAAGGAACATGTCAGTTGTCGGTTCAGTCACTAAGTCATGTCCGACCCTTTACGACCCCATGAATCGCAGCACACCAGGCCTCCCTGGTGTTCACTCAAACTCACGTCCATCGAGTCAGTAATGCCGTCCAGCCATCTCATCCTCTGTTGGCCCCTTCTCCTCCTGCCTCCAATCCCTCCCAGCATCAGAGTCTTTTCCAATGAGTCAACTCCTTGCCTGAGGTGGCCAAAGTACTGGAGCTTCAGCTTTAGCATCATTTCTTCCAAAGAAATCCCAGGGCTGATCTCCTTCAGAATGGACTGGTTGGATCTCCTTGCAGTCCAAGGGACTCTCAAGAGTCTTCTCCAACACCACAGTTCAAAAGCATCAATTCTTCGGTGCTCTGCCTTCTTCATAGTCCAACTCTCACATCCATACATGACAACTGGAAAAAGCATAGCCTTGACTAGGCGGACCTTAGTCGGCAAAGTAATGTCTCTGCTTTTGAATATGCTATCTAGGTTGGTCATAACTTTCCTTCCAAGGAGTAAGCGTCTTTTAATTTCATGGCTGCAGTCACCATCTGCAGTGATTTTGGAGCCCCCCAAAATAAAGTCTGACACTGTTTCCACTGTTTCCCCACCTATTTGCCATGAAGTGATGGGACTCAATGCCATGATCTTCATTTTCTGAATGTTGAGCTTTAAGCCAACTTTTTCACTTTCCTCTTTCACTTTCATCAAGAGGCTTTTCAGTTCCTCTTCACTTTCTGCCATAAGGGTGGTGTCATCTGCACATCTGAGGTTATTGATATTTCTCCCGGCAATCTTGATTCCAGCTTGTGTTTCTTCCAGTCCAGCGTTTCTCATGATGTAATCTGCATAGAAGTTAAATAAACAGGGTGACAATATACAGCCTTGACGTACTCCTTTTCCTATTTGGAACCAGTCTGTTTTTCCATGTCCAGTTCTAACTATTGCTTCCTGACCTGCATACAGATTTCTCAAGAGGCAGGTCAGGTGGTCTGGTATTCCCATCTCTTGAAGAATTTTCCAGTTTATTGTGATCCACACAGTCAAGGGCTTTGGCGTAGTCAAGAAAGCAGAAATAGATGTTTTTCTGGAACTCTCTTGCTTTTTCCATGATCCAGCGAATGTTGGCAATTTGATCTCTGGTTCCTCTGCCTTTTCTAAAACCAGCTTGAACATCTGGAAGTTCACGGTTCACATATTGCTGAAGCCTGGCTTGGAGAATGTTGAGCATTACTTTACTAGTGTGTGAGATGAGTGCAATTGTGCGGTAGTTTGAGCATTCTTTGGCATTGCCTTTCTTTGGGATTTGAATGAAAACTGACCTTTTCCAGTCCTGTGGCCACTGCTGAGTCTTCCAGATTTGTTGACATATTGAGTGCAGCACTTACACAGCATCATCTTTCAGGATTTGAAATAGCTCAACTGGAATTCCATCACCTCCACTAGCTTTGTTCTTAGTGATGCTTTCTAAGGCCCACTTGACTTCACATTCCAAGATGTCTGGCTCTAAATTAGTGATCACACCATCGTGATTATCTGGGTCATGAAGATCTTTTTTGTACAGTTCTTCTGTGTATTCTTGCCACCTCTTCTTAATATCTTCTGCTTCTGTTAGGTTCATACCATTTCTGTCCTTTATCGAGCCCATCTTTGCGTGAAATGTTCCCTTGGTATCTCTAATTTTCTTGAAGAGATCTCTAGTCTTTCCCATTCTGTTCTTTTCCTCTATTTCTTTGCATTGATTGCTGAAGAAGGCTTTCTTATCTCTTCTTGCTATTCTTTGGAACTCTGCATTCAGATGCTTATATCTTTCCTTTTCTCCTTTGCTTTTCGCTTCTCTTCTTTTCACAGCTATTTGTAAGGCCTCCCCAGACAGCCATTCTGCTTTTTTGCATTTCTTTTCCATGGGGATGGTCTTGATCCCTGTCTCCTGTACAATGTCATGAACCTCATTCCATAGTTCATCAGGCACTCTGTCTATCAGATCTAGTCCCTTAAATCTATTTCTCACTTCCACTGTATAATCATAAGGGCTTTGATTTAGGTCATACCTGAATGGTATGACACCCTCTTCCAACAACACAAGGAACATGTGCACTGGGGTAAATGGGTGGTGGTAAATGTGAAAATGTGACCCTAATCAGTAAACATCATTGTACTTCTCATTTCTAGGGATTAGCCACGTTTGCTTGCCCTGATGGAGCCAAAGACAGTTGGGGAATTGTGCAATCATTGGATACATTTTGGACTGTCTGTCTGAACATCCCAGATAGTGAAATAAGATTCTCAACCTTATTCAATATCAAAAGATATTTCAACCTTTTCAATCTGTTTTAGTTCAACCTCAACCCTCATTCTTTTTGTCCACATTTAAGGTCATGTGTTCCCTCCCAGGATTTTTCAGAATCACTGAAATTTGTACAGTCAATAGATCCATAGAAATCAGAGCTGCACTGGACCTTAGAGAGCCTCATTCCACAGAAACGAACCCAGGTGAGCATCCAGACAGACCAGGTAATTCACAAAGTTTACACACCTGGTTAGCACCCAAGCCAGCACCCTTAGTCTATTCTCCCCATCCCAAGAGGAGCATTCTTTCCACAGAGACTCAAAACTGTCATTTCAGTTTGCAAGGACCCCCATCAATCACTAATGACCTCTGGTCATGTACGAATCAGTGATTTTGCCACTGATCTCCTACCAGCCCAACATGGACTCTTTGGAAACGTGTCCACGTGGTTTTGCCAGTTACACATGAAGCCACATCTGCTGATGGATGACAAGTCACCCATCAGAAGAATTAAACTAATGTGTTATTTTATATTCACAGCCCTCCCTGGGATTACACGTGGTATTGTTTCCACATTATTAATTGTTCTCACCTTCTGAGAACATAACAGTTAAAGTTCTCCCCACTGGGTTCTCTAAAAACAAAATCTGCTAAACATTCCCCAAACCCAAGTCCAAGAAGAAAAATGTGAGGGCTTTAAACAAAATTTTTCCTGTTTTTATGCCAGAAAATAAGGAACTTTGGTTTGTAGGGGACCTTGTCAAGGGCCAGGCAAAGGTTGGCTCTAGAATAAACACGATCCCAAATGTTGGGGTACCAATTCTACGGAAGTTGTGTTCAGAATTGGTTATTGGTAAGGTTTGGCCCCCTTCAAAAACATGGTTGTTCTTGGGGTCAGTCATCCAGGAAGGAAACTGGAGAGAGGACCCATAGGACTCTTGCTGTTCATCTCTTGGCTTTGAGGAGCTGAGATATCCAAGTGTGTGGGACTCACTTATAGGGGCTAAGGCTGTACCTACCACTTGGGGATACAAATGCATCTTTGAGAACCTTGTAAAAGCTGTAGACTCCATTCCCAGGAAAATGCACAGGTGCACATTCAGTTGCAATTTTAGGGCATCAGTGAACCTTGCTAAAGTTCAACCATGGACCTCCCACTGTCCACCCAGGATCTGATATAACAGCAAGCTGGGGCCTAAGGGGAGGAGTGCATTTTCTGCAGAGCGCCCCAAGAATAAACGAAACCAGACAAAGCTGAAAGGAAACCATACATCATGACCCGATTATCTAGGTTCCTTTCAGCACCTATTTCCATTGTACTGTCCAAAAGACTTCAGGAAAGTTTCGCTGAGTGTCAGACTTTTTCAAATATACAATTAAGGAGAAGGGCTATGTCCCTGCTCAAGCCAGAACATGGGTGAGAAATCCTCAAGAAGGTTCCTCTTGGGAGGACAAGATCTGGGCTGTGCGGTCCAGTTACCCACCCCCCACAACAGGAAATACACTCCTTGGACAACCCAGGTTTATTTTTAAAATAAATGGTTTATTTTTCCATTTAGGAAGATGCACATGTTTCACCACGGACTGTGAAATCTCTCCACATCAGTGAGGATACTTCAACACATCCTCAGCAAATTGGTCCTCTAAGTTGAGCTGATTCTTCACAGAAGTTCAGGCTGCAGCTAAAGCTGGATCCCTGATTTTAGGTCTTCTTAATCTTATTTACAAAAGATATAATGAATATTATAAAAAAATTTTTTTGAGTATGCTTTCTGACCTGGGTCTGAAGGTGGGAATTTTAACCACTTACCTCTCAGTTCCTTTGAAGATTCCACTTGACAGATGAAGGCTTTGGTGGGTGGGTGACTCCAGTTTTTACATGTTGTTGGACTGAATTTCACCTAGCGCTTATGGCTTATGTTGCTGGCCAAAATCTTGGCTTTCTTTGCCCACTGAAGTTGAGTAAAAAGTATGGAGACAGAGTTTGGAGGAAATAGAAAGGTGACTAATTCTTAGCAGGCAGAGAGGGGAATACAGTAGGTTCATGCCTCAAGAACTGTGCCCACCCCCATGAGGAATCTAGGGGCTTATATAAGATGAGGGGTCTCACAGTCAGGAGTCAGTGATGAGGAACAAAGGTGGTAGGATCTTGATTTCCTCCTCTTGCATGGTTTCAAAGACAGCCATAAACTGATGTCAGTAACTCAGCGATTGAGTCTGGCAGTTCAGTGCTCTGCAGCCTTCTTTCTGATATGTAACTACAAGGTGCTGTAAGGGTAAACACCAGTACAGGATGTATTTAGCATAGAGTCAAAGGAAAAATAGGTGTGAAGTGTATTGCTCCTGCAGAGTTAGAAGGCAGGAAAGCAAACTCAGTTATAGACATGCAGGGTCAGGCCTGCTCTTGTTCTCTTATCTTCTTTGTTCTCAGGAAAGAGAAAGGGAAAAACTCATTCCTCTTTTTTTCTTTCACTGCAACACGTACAACATGAAATTGTAAACAAGTGAGACAAAGCTGAACTAGGGAACATCAGGGTGAGAGGAAATTTGCAGAGCTTTGGAATTTTCATTCAGGGACTTCGCTGTGCTTTCATTGCTGGGTCCCTGGTTGGAGGACCAAGATTCCACATGCAGCACGGCCAAAAAATTTTAAAGATTAAAAAAAAAAGATTGACATTTTTGTTCAGTATTTTACTTTATTTTTTCTAATCTTGTGCCATGTACAAACTTTTAAAAGTATTACGGAAAAGCGAGCATGGTAGTCGGGATGGGGTAGGAAAGGTGAAATAAGCCTACCATCCATCTAAATGCTACCATTCAGACACAATACAGTTCCTTTGTGCCTGTTTCTTTCCTGTTATTTTTCTAGGTGTTTTGAGTACAGTTGAGGTAAAACCCTACAAAGCAATCACCATCCAATGAATATTTATGTAATAACTTCCAATATCATTAAAAGTATAACATAAAACATTATTCTTAGGAATCATGATACTCTTCTGCCTGAATGCTCCATGATTTACTCAACCATTAGCTTAATGACAGGTATTTCCGTTTTCAACTTCTCACGTTTTATACCTGCAGCAGCCACCTTTGCATTTTGGCCATAAATCTGGGCCATGTTTAGGATTATATCTTCAGGAAATATTCTTAGAAAGAAATTTATAGGGTCAAAGGAAATGGACATTTTGAAGACTCAGACACATGCTGTGAAATTGCTGAGCTGCTTGCTTTGGAAACAGACGGACAAAGAAGACTGCCTTAACGTTAATAGGCTGGCTCAGTCATGGGTGATGGAAGCAGGAGGGCTGGGTTCACTCCCCATCCCAGGAGAGAGGATTGAACCCATTGGAGACAGAAATTGTTCAGTAAACAGAAGCTATAATTAGACTTTCCTGTATTTTCCAAGTTTTCTACAGAAAATTTATCATCAGAAAAATGATTGCAACTAAATGAGCTTATTTACAAAACAGAAACAGACTCACAGACTTAGAGAATGAGCTTAAGGTTGCTGGGAAGAAGGACGGGGAGAAGGGATAGTTGGGGAGTTTGGGATGGACATGTACACACAGTTATATTTAAAATGGATAATCAACAAAGTCCTACTGTATAGCACAGGGAACTCTGCTCAATGTTATGTGGCAGACTGGATGGGAGGGGAGTTTAGGGGAGAATGGATAGATCTATATATATATGGCTAAGTCCCTTCGCTGTCCACCTGAAACTATCATAACACTGCTAATCTAATTGGCTATACTTCAGTATAAAAGAAAAAGTTTTTTTAAAAAGGCTTAAAAATTAAATATATTTTAACATGTAATTAAAAGAATTAAGGGAAATATTTATAAATTGTGAATGAGGTTATATTCTATAGTAAAATTTAATGTGTTTATTAATCAACCACTTATTAAAGAATAAGAAAGTGAATTGTGCATAAAATTTTCTATTTTGTTCTATGTATGTGTCTATATAAGATATATATTTATATAAGATGTATATATTCTTATATATATCTTAAGATAATATATAAGATCTTATATATTTATAAGATCACTATCTTATAAATAGTGATCTATTTATAAGTTAAACAATGGTTCATGAAAACTTATGATTTTGAATTTCTACCATACAAAAATTGACTAATAATTTTAATCCAACTTCGGGAAGTTGTAAAATTTAAATTAATATCTAACATGGATTTTTTTTTTCTTTGAGAAGAAGAGTAAAAGATAAGAAAGATTTAACTTGTGCCAACTCAACGCATTCTTCCTCATCCTATCTTTTTCCCACCATGATTCAAATAAACAACATCCTTTATAAAGAAAATAAAAAGTCATTGTGATTATTTGGAGCTGCAAAATAAGGACACTGTCCTTGCTTCTTAAGCAATAAATAACAGGAGAAGAACCCCTGGCCCCCTGACCTAGTACAGCTGACATGGTTTACAAACCTCCCTCCCTCCCAGAGCGCTGCCTTAAGGGATCCTCACCACTACTGCTCAGCAGCTCAGGTATCATTATGCCTGTCATCCAGATGGAAAGACTGGGGCTCCCCAGATTGAAGCATCTTACTTAATAAATGGATGAGAAAGCCTTGTGGACAACCAGGCTCCAAAAGAACTGACATTCTTTGTTTGCAGCTCCTTTAACTTAATCTTTTTCTTGTTTATATGGAGTCTGCATGCTGCTATGGAAACAGGGGCTTCCCTTGTAGTTCAGTCGGTAAAGAATCTGCCTGCAGTGCAGGAGACCTGGGTTCGATCCCCGGGTCGGGAAGATCCCCTGGAGAAGGAAATGGCAACCCACTCCAGTATCCTTGCCTGGAAAATCTCATGGACAAAAGAGCCTGGTGGGCTGCAATCCATGGGGTCACAAAGAGTCGGGCACGACTGGGCGACGAACACTTACTTACTTACTTACTTACGAAAACAGAGCCCCGGTAACCCCCAGCGTTGTACGAAGCTGAAGACAGAAAGAACAAGTACATCTCTCCTTCATTCCCGTCTTGAGCATTGCCCAGTGAGGGACCAGCTGTGCTCCGGACACCCCTTTCTTTGACTTTGAATAGCGTGGCAGTGGGCTATGGGTGGGCTGCTCTTTGTAATATATTCTTCTTCCCCCTGGGGAGAAGTGATTGTCGGTATTAGGGTTAGATGTGGTTAGATACAGAATAGCCCCGGGGAGGGACCATGGTTTATCACAGCCTTGTGTCCATGGGGACCCCAGAATGATGTTGGTAAGTGTCCACCAACTCAGGTACCTTTCTCTGATGGGAAACACCATAATCCCTAAAATGTGTATGAACCTGTCAACTCCCTTAGAGACAAGACTGCTTCGTACATTTTGAGCTTCTGAGGTTGGTATTGTGACCATCTTCATCCCCAGAGGGGACATGGAGGCCATGTGTGGCTGTAGCTGGCTGGCGGCTCTCCCTGAGCGCTCAAGGAGACAAACTCTCCCAGACTCCTCTGTGGTTAGGAAGGGGCAGCTGCTTGGACAGTAGGATTGTGGGCAGAAAGGATAGAATCTCATTATCTCCGGCACCATCCCCCAGGCCCTCTAGGCAAATGAAGAGGATGTGATCAAGGATTCCAAGGAGGCTCCAGAAGATTGAAGCTAAGTGGATCCCTGAGTTACGATGCAGAAGAGGGCCACGTGCTGTTCACTGGACTGTAACACGAGTGAACAATGAACATCGGGGACGGAAGTGGTAAGAAGCCTTGTTTGTTTTGCAGCATTACCTGGCCTAGTGTAACACATACAAAGTGACTGGCTCAAGATCACCTAGGGAGGACACTCAGTTTATACCATCCTCTTGCAACTACTCCTGTGGAGCTTTTAAAGAGGATTAGGAAATATCTCCAATCTCTTTGCAGCCCATCTCTGCTCGTGCTGGAGTAGCTGGAGGCTGGGAGCTGAAATCATCTGACTCTGACTCCCAGACATGTCTGGAGGTTGAGGTTGGCTGTTGGCTAGGACTTCAACTATGGCTGCTGGCCAAAATAAATTAAACACAGCTTCTGCACGTGGTCCCTCTATGTCCCAAAACGTGGTGACTGAGTTCCATATGCAAGCATCCCAGGAGGACCAGATTCAAGCTGCATCATTTTTTATGATCTAGCCTCCAAAGTCACATGGTGTCAGGGACTCCCTGGTGGTCCAGGGGTTAAGAATCCCTCTTCTGATGCAGAGGACGCGGGTGATCCCCTGGTCAGGGAACTAAGATCCCACATACCATGGAGAAATTAAGCTCCTTTGACGCAGCTAGAGATACCTGAGTGCGGCAATGAGTCCATTCATTGAAACAACAACAACAGAACCAGCACAGCCAAATTAAAAAAAATAAATAAAAGGTCACATGGTGTCACTGCCAACAAAGTCACAAGCCGGTCCAGATTCAAAGGAAAGGACCAGAATCCCCACATCTCAGTTTCAGGGCATTTCAGTGTTGCGGCCATCTCTGTAAATACAGCCAGTCAGCCACTGCTAACAAGACATACAGCAACCTGGGATAAGAGCTTTGGTCACATTTCCCTTTTTTAACAAGAAAAAAAAAAAGTGTGTGTGTTTAGAAATTTCCTGTAAATGTTCACAAGAAACAGTTGACAATAATTTCCTCCAAGAAATGAGACTGGAAATCCAGGGTGGAGGAAAAAACTACATTTCCATCACAGACCTTTTTACGATATGAATTGTTTCTCACATTTGTGTTATTTTCCTAACACTAATGGAATTTTAAAGTGACAAATGGGGATATTCTGAGTTGATTATACACATTTTCCTTTTTTTTCTGTTGAAACCATTAGATTCTTTTGGAGGCCAACCAAATGATGCAAAGGAGGAAAAAGAGAGAATTTCTTTGATTTTTCAATCAAGACATCAATTTTCATTTTGTGTTCACCAGACGACAATTGGGCAAAATCAGCATCACATTCACACATGCAGGAAATTCTTAATTTCTCTACAGCAGCGGGTACCCAGCGGGATGCAAACTCTGGGCACCTGGAGAGCCACACAGAACAAGATTCTCCGGGCTCCACAGCTGACCTGCTGCATTCCAGCCAAGAATCTGCACCTGAAAGCTTGTGCCTGTGATTCGCTACCATCAGCCAAGCCCTGGGCTTTTAAACTTGGCTTTGGGAAGAGCACAAATGGTGTCCTTGCCTCTAGGCTGTGACCCATGCGGACTCCAGCCCCACGTTCCAGGGGTGGGCCACCTGACCTTATCAGGGATGCTGTCTCAGGTCCCATCCAAAGCCACCGAATTAGAATCTACATTTTAGAGAGATTCCATCAGTAATTCTCGGGCATCGAGTGCGAGAAACACTCATGCAAAGTACATAAAGCAAGGAATAGAGAACAAAACAGGCAAAAAGTCCCACTTTAAGCGTGCTAAGTTGCTTCAGTCATGTCTGACTCTTTGCAACCCTATGGATCACAGCCCACATCCCACGAATAAACCCTCATGGGATTATTCAGGCAAGAACACTGAAGTGGGTTGCCATGCCCTCCTCCAGGGGATCTTCCCAACCCAGGGATCAAACCCACGTCTCTTGTGTCTCCTGCATTGGCAGGTGGGTGCCACCTGGGAAGCCCCATCTTCATGAAGCTTATTTTACTTGGGGGAGATTAACAGTAAATGGTAGAAATGAACTTATTTACAAAACAGAAACACTAGCAGATTTAGAGAACAAACTTATGGTTAAGGGGATTGGAGGAGATAGATAGTTAGGGAGTTTGGGATTAACAATTTACATTGCTGTATTGAAAATGGATAACCAACAAGGACCTGTGGAATAGCATAGGAAACTCTATTCAATATTCAATACTCTATTCAATATTAGGTAACAACCTAATTGGGAAAAGAATTTGGAAAAGAATAGATACATATATAGGTATAGCACAACACTGTTATTCAGCTATGCTGCTGCTGCTAAGTCGCTTCAGTCGTGTCCGATTCTATGCGACCCCAGAGATGGCAGCCCACCAGGCTCCCCCATCCCTGGGATTCTCCAGGCAAGAATACTGGAGTGGGTTGCCATTTCCTTCTCCAATGCATGAAAGTGAAAAGTGAAAGTGAAGTCGCTCAGTCGTGTCCGACTCTTTGCGACCCCATGGACTGCAGCCCACCAGGCTCCTCCGCCCATGGGATTTTCCAGGCAAGAGAGCTGGAGTGGGTTGCCATTGCCTTCTCCATAATCAGCTATACCCCAATACAAATTAAAAAGCTTAAAAAAAATACAATTAAATTGAAAGTTCAAAAAATAGTGATAAGTATTATATATGATATATCTAAAGACATAGCTATAATGTATTCATATAAGTTATATGCAAATCGGGCTTCCCAGGTGGCGTTAGGGGTAAAGAATCCACCCGCCAATGCAGGAGCTGTAAGAAACGCAGTTTCAATCCCTGGGTCGGGAAGATCCCCTGGAGGAGGGCACGGCAACCCACTCCAGTATCCTTGCCAGGAGAATCCCTGGGACAGAGGAGCTCGGCAGGCTACAGTCCGTAGGGTCACACAGACTCGGACACAATGGAAGCGACAGGGTCGCCAAGATTCAGACACCCCTGAAGTGACTTAGCACGGCAGGGTGAGGTGGGGGCACCTGGGACAGAGGGAGGGGTGGCTTTGAGGAGATGTGATGTGATCTCGTGATGTCGTCAAAGTGTCCCTCTGGCTGCTGTGGGTGGGCTGTAGACACAGGCACCCGACCCCAAAGCTACTGCAATAACCCAGGGGAGGCAGTGTGGGCCAGAGCAGGGGGAGCGTGGGGCTGTGAGAACTGGCCAGACGCCCCCTCCTGCTCCACACAGGCAGGGGGTGACAGCCCCTCTCCCACCCTCAGGAGTGAAGGACGGAGCCGGCCTTGTCTGTGACCCTCCAAAGTGTCGCATGGGCCACGGGGCCTGGGGGCAGGGAGCCATGCAAAGCTGAGGTCATGCGTCATAAGAGAGCTAAGGTTGTGTCTCCTTTTTCTGAGTTTCATCAGCGCGCTGCTTACGGCGGCACCACTGTCTGACTGTGTCATTAGCAGAGGTTAATGTGCCCTGTGGTTTTACTCTTCTGTATAAAGCACCATAATGGTGGCCAGCGGGGGAAATTAGCGTCCCTGCAAAGCGCAGAGGTCGTAAAAAGCACAGTTTAGTTTCCAGGAAGGTTTGGAAAAAGACCCTGGGTGACTCACATGCAATTTCTCCTTTCACTCATTCGGGGGAGCTGAGTGACTACCATTAATCTCTATCAGCAAAGATAATTGAGCAGCACAGTTGTGGTGGGGAGGTGCCTGGAGGAACAGGCAGAGAAAACAAGAAGCATCTCCGTTCAGTTGTACCTACCCTCCCATGGATGGGCTCCCCGCCCACACGTTCATCACTATGTTCTTTCCCTCGGGTTTTGCCCTCTCCCCACCACCAGGGAGCATCCTGGTGCTTACCCTCCTCTGTCTCATGCCCTGAAGCTGATGCCATGAGTCAACAGGAAGAACCCTTCCAGAGGGACCATAGGAACAGACAGATGCCAGAGAGCTGTCACCATGGGGAAGGAAGGGGCAGTGCCACACGTGGGCTGAAGTGAAGTGCGTGAGGCTGCCCAGGGACAGGAGGAGAGCGCAGGCCCACAGACAGACACAGGGACCCATGCCGCTCCCTGGTCTCACCACCAGAAGGAAAGTGAAGCCGGGGAAAGCAGACTGATTTGATCAAGGCGACACAAGGGGCTGGTGCCCAAACCGGGGGTTAAACACTGAACCCACCGCATTGGTCGTGTATCTGAATGATGCGGGGTTGTTCTCCTCGGGGGACAATCAGCAGCTGCATCCTCCACAATGTGTCAAAATTAGCACTTCCCTGGGGACCCTAAAGGCTAACCCCAATATCTGACATCACCCTCGCCTCACTTTCCATCAAGAGGTATTAGGAGAAAATGCTACTTCCATCCAGGGTCCAGGTTCCCATATCTTTCCTCTGACCCACCCCAACCCCTTAGGGTGAGCCAGGTTTTTCTGCTGCTCAGTTTTTATTTTCTTGAGCTCCAAAATCACTGCAGATGGTGACTGCAGCCATGAAATTAAAAGATGCTTGCTCCTTGGGAGAAAAGCTATGACAAACTTAGACAGCATTTTCAAAAACAGAGACATTACTTTGCCAACAAAGGTCCATATAGTCAAAGCTATGGTTTTTCCAGTAGTCATGTATGGATGTGAGAATTGGACCATAAAGAAGGCTAAGCACCGAAGGATTGATGCTTTCAAATTGTGGTGCTGTAGAAGACTCTTGAGAGTCCCTTGGACAGCAAGATCAAAGCTGTCAATCCTAAAGGAAATCAACCCTGAGTATTCACTGGAAGGGATGATGCTGAAGCTGAAGTTCCAATACTTTGGTCACCTGATGCAAAGAGCTGACTCATTGGATAAGACCCTGATGCTGGGAAAGATTGAGGGTGGAAGGAGAAGCGGGTAACAGATAATCAGATGGTTGGATGGCATCACTGACTCAATGACATGAATCTGAGCAAACTCTGGGAGACAGTGAAGGACAGTGAAGCCTGGCATGCTGCAGTCCATGGGGTCACAAAGAGTCAGACTGAACAATAGCTGCCTCCGCCTTCCCAGTTGGATTCTATCATCCTTGCTCTTGTTCTCTCTGCTTCCCAGTTCTGTTGGGGAGGGCTGGTGTGGAGAGAGGGGACGTGGGGCCATGGTCTTTCTTACTCCTTAACGTACCAGATTCCTCCATGACTTGTCTCTTCAAAACACCCAGAATCAAAAGACTCGTACCTGTTTCCTCCAGTTCTCATTTCCTTATGGAGGGTCCTGTGCCATATAACATGTATTTTAAATAAATCTAAATGCCTCTGCCCTGTTAAGCTTTGTCTGTTTAATTTTCAGATCCAGCCGAGGACCCTAAGAGGGTCAAAGAAAACCTTTTCCTCCCTTCTGCTCCCTTATACTAATTACCATCTAAAATACTAGAGAATTAACATAGCCCTTATATTAATTTCCTCCTGTCTATTCCCCTGAGATCCATGAGGGCAGGGATCTTTGCCTGGTTGTTCACTGATTTCTCACAAGCTTCTCTGAGCTTGGCACACAGTATGTGTTAATTCAAGTCCCAAAGCACAGTGTGGCCAAATAAACTGAACTGTTGGAATTTGGAGCAGAGAAAGGTTTACTGCAGGGCCGTTTTTCATGCCTAAAAAGCCCTGACCTCTCTGAAGGGGTTTGGGTAAAGCATTTTTAAAATCCAAGTGAGGAAGGAGAGCAGCAGAGTCTATGATCAGCTTGCACACAGTTCTCTGATTCACTGACAGTGAGCAGCAGTGTGGGGGTCACAGGGATTAACAGTATCGGTCCTCAGGCCCCAGAAGGCCTGGGACTATGTACTCTTGGTCAAGTAGTTAACATCATCCATACTGGGGGAGGGAAGGATTTTTCCATCTTCAAAACAACTCAGGAAGTTTGCATCAAATACTGTTCTCTGGGTACTTCAGAGAGGATCTAAAGCAGAGGATATAGGTGGAAGCCAGTCACCAGAAGGCCCCATAGGATCCTGCTTGGCGTAGAGTAGGCACTTCGTGAATAGTTGATACATGAATTAATGATGCTTTCATGTTCGGTCATTTGCATGTCTGTGGATATTTCATTAGGAGATAGATTAGTGAGCTGGCTGGGCCAAAGAAGGGTGCATTTAAAATTTCAATCAACACAATCAACTTTTACTCAAGAAAACATATCCAGTTTACACTTCCAACATCAGAGCATGGTGTCTTTGCTTCCTCACCCTAGATAGTAACTCATAAAAATTCTTACCTTGTTTCAGTATGGGTTTCCCATGCCTATACTGGTGAGATTGAATATTTAGTCTTATATTGACTAGCCATTTATATTTCCTCTTTGAACTTATTATATTTCAGTATTTTAATAGGTAGAACATTTTGGGAAGAATATTATAATTGTTCAGGGGAAAAATTGCCCCAAATTTGAGAACAAGCAAAAGTGATCCCCGGGTCTCCCTTCTTTGGCATCTGGATGCTGCTTAGGGAATCTTCCAGGGCTGATCAGATTCTATAGAGATGTGTGCCTTTAATTGACTCTCCACTGATGAGGCTATTTTACATACCTGTAGGGCCAGCAGTTAAATTAAAGACAGCTGGCAGCACTGTTCTCCGTTCCTGTCCACAACAATGCAAATAGATTTTGCCCCAAAGAGAATATAACTCTGTAACTCACATTCTGACTTGAATCTAACAACTGACTGACTCCTTCAGTAATTAATGAGCTAAATAAAATCTGGGACGTGCATTCATTTTGTATTTGTACATCACATTTGTAACGTCTTGAAAATGATGCCTTAGCCAGCTTTCCCTAGTCAGCAGAAAGAACTCAGCTGCCTTTGGGGCTGGGGACTAGGGAGGGGTTTTAGGATTATCTACAGTGGTGATACCAGGAGTTAATGCTCAGAGTCTGACCTTTCTACTGTCTTTCCTGATTCCAGTTCAGAGTTTGGGGGTAGGGATGGGGAAGGAAGAGTTTTATTGTGTTTAAATCGTTATTTTTGCTCATTGCATTAAAAAAATTTATTAAAATACCTATCTATTTATTTAGTTAGTCGTGTTGGGTCTTAGTTGCAGCATGTGGGATCTAGTTCCCTGACCAGGAATTGAACCCGGGCCCCCTGCATTGGGATCGCAGAGCCCCACCAGAGAAGAGCCGCTCATTGCATTCCAATCAAATTTGCAGCCTTCTCTTTGTGGCAAAGTTCTAATCTTACAAGCAATTTTTCCTTTATCTTTAAAGAAAGCTGTTATGTGATGTTTAAGTTATGACAACATGAGGGAGTGTACGTCCTAAGGTGCTCAGTCGTGTCCGACTCATTGCCACCCCATGGACTGTAGCCCAACAGGCTCCTCTTGTCCATGGGATTCTCCAGGCAAGAATACTGGAATGGGTTGCCATCTCCATCTCCAGGGGATCTCCCTGACCCAGGGATTGAACCCGTGTCTCTTACATCTCCTGCACTGGCCGGCGGGTTCTTTATCACTGGCGCCACTTGGGAAGCCCAAAGTTACTACAAAATAACGAGCTCCAAAGCCAGGCTTCATGCAGAGAAAAGGTGATTTTCTCAATTCCTTCATCTCCCGCCCTCAGGAGTCTGGAGGCTCTAAGAGAAGACCCTGGCGATGGGGAAGAGAAAGCAGGACAGCCGCAGCAGAGAAAGACGTGTTTCTAGTTCAGGTGCTTTGAGTCAAAGGAGTGGAGGCTATATGTGTATACACTTCAGAGAAAGCCAAAGATAGCAGAACCTCAACCTCGCCTCCCTCACAGACTGTGGAAGGAGCCGGCCCCATGCTTACCCTCGGCCTCAACAGGAGTGGGCATGGCCAAATCTACCCAGAGTTCAAGGTGGCTAAGTGCCAGGCAGAAGAAGGGAGCTCTTGAGTTAAAATCTCCCAAGAGAACCTGGGCTCCCTTATGGCCAGTGGTGACACACTCAGGAAACAAAACTACAGGCTGCCCAGTTACATCTGAATTTCAGATAAACAGTGAAGAATTTTTAGTGTAACTATGAAATATACAATTTTTTCTAAAAGATAAGAACATTTAATAAACATAAGCACACTACCATGACCTTGTCAAAAAACTATTGATAACAATGATTTTATAATAGCAAATATCCACTGTTCTCGATTTCCAATCATTTCAGAAGTTTAAATATTTATTGACAAAAAAACACACAGATTCCAAATACATTCTACACATTATGATTGGATACATCTAGTTAGTCTCTTTTAGTGCACAGGTTTCTCCTCCATCTCTTTCTTTCCTTGTGATTTAGAAATGAACTCAGTTGTTTGTCTAGTAGCATTTCCCACTGCTGAATTTTGCTAAACAAATCTTTATGGTGAAATTTAACATTCACAGGATTCTGAAATTTGGCTGTAGGCTGCACTATAACATTTTTGAGATATGAAATATTTGGGACATGCTCATACTAAAAAAAGTATTATTCATTGTTTATCTGGAACTTGAATTTGACCAGCATCCTGCATTTTATTCAGCAACTCCACACATGGCAGGGATGGAGCCCAGAGTTCCCTGCAGCCTCTCCAGGTGGTGATGGGGAGCATGCCAGAGGGTGAGGAAGACAGGTGATGAGCTCTTCCTTGTGGGTGAGACTTACTGGATGGGCACGTGGCTTGAGAACACAGGGAGACCTCAGGGAAAGGGGACATAGGAAGGACAGCAGTGGGGCCTGGTTAGTCAGAAAGAGCCCAGGTGCTGCCCAAGCTGAGAGAGACAGATGCAGACCCAAGCTCGAGGCCAATGGGAATGGAAACCTCGGGCACTGGCCTCATGGCACGGGAGAGGCATCATTACGAGGATGAAGGCAACGTCATGGAGGATCCAGACGTCAACAGGGAAACCCTCTGTGCGTCCTCATCATCGCAAGGTCACACAAGACACTCTTTCGTCTACACTCTCAGCTGCACCTTAGGGAGGAAGGAGGCAGGGATGGAGGAAAGTCTAGGCATCTTACCCAAAAGAGACTGGCATCCAGCTAAAGAAACTGCTTAACGTACTCATTTGTATCAAGCCTTTTAGAGTGGACAAAACTCAGGCACGCAATTGGATATAAAAGACCAGGCATAGGGAAATAACGTGGAATGTACTAATATTTTGTCCACACTTCCGAATATGTAGTAATTTTATGATACACTCATTTTTACATAACACTGTTTTGTCTTCATGATTGCATTTTGGAGTGCTTTACATGGTATTAATCATTTAACCGCCCCACGTTACAGCTATTTTCTGGTCATTACATTGTTGTAATTCAATGGTTTTGTGCTAACACCTCCACTGCAATTTTAATTTTCATGTCATCTATCAAGATCTATCAGTTATTCCTTACCCATTTTGTCTTGCTTAAGAAAATTTTCCCATCTCAAGATTATTAACAAATGTTCCTATATTTTCTCCTATATTTTTGCTTTTATACTTACTTGTACATTTGGCTTCTAATTTATTGTATATAATACATATGATATTTTTCATGATTTATCAATATTTTATAGCCGATAATTCAAGAACCCTATAATACACTTCATCATATGCTTTTTGAAAATCCTGTATGTATTTACAGATTAATTTAGTGAGAATAGAAAAATAGTATAAAAACGGTAGGGTTCTTCACTTACTCAAATCTCTACTGATGACATTTATTGACAATTTGTAATTTTTTCAGGTAGATCTTGAATGCTGTTATATTTATTACTAGATATTTTTTAGTTTTATGGCTATGGAATCTTATTTAGTATTACATTTTCTAATTTATTGTTCCCAATGTTAAAGACATCTTTTGATTTTTTATGTTGCTCTGATACCAGACCACTTCATGGACATCTGTTGTTTAGTCGCTCAGTTGTATCACCAGGCTCCTCTATCCATGGGATTTTCCAGGGAAAAATACTGGAGCGGGTTGTCAATTCCTTCTCCAGGGGATGTTCCCGACCCAGGGAGGGAACCCACATCTCCTGCTTGGCATGCAGTTTCCCTGTCACTGAGCCATCAGGGAAGCCCAATATAGAAATCTACCTACTTCTAATAATCTGTCGCTTGATTTTCTCTGATTTTTCTGGGTAACCATATCATCTCATTTTTCCCTCTCTTAGTGCGTTGATGTCTAGTACAATGTTTAACAGTTGTACCAGTTTTGCTACGTATGTCTTGTCTCCAGCTTTGATGGGGACGCTACAGGTGTCCGGTAAATATCAAGATACTATGTCAGTTGTGTCAGCAGCTTGTCAGCCCATCATATCAGCAGCTACCTGGTACCCCACCCTCTTTCCTGAGTCCACACTCTCTGCTCCCACCTGCCTGCTGTGCTTGGCTGCTTGGCAGTATGCTATCAATCACCTTGACGGGTGACCCCAAGAATCCCTCTCTCCAGCCTCCTCAGCTTCAAGCTCGGAGCTCTCCTGGAGCCCTCCTGCAGCACCCCTGAGCTGCCCCTACCATTTAAAGAATCTCATCTGCATGGGGTTTGGTTACTGAACTCCACTATCAATCAGATTTCATTTCCCTTCTGACTTGCACACATTCCTCATAATTTCAGGTCCATGATAGGTAATACTTGCAATTTTATAGATGTGCAATGGATGTGTTTTATGTCTTTTCTGTAATCTCTAGAGATCTCGTGCAAAAGGGGTCCTGGTTTACAGATATACTCATTCTGGTACTTTTATCCAGTCCCCTCTTTCCCCTCTTCTCCTGAGACAGGCTGGGAGTCGGGACCTGAGACCCTTCGCTGCTGTGCTTGCAGGACGAACATCTCCTTGAGCAACAAAATACGAAGAAACTATGGGGGACTAAAAATAACTGCACGCATATTGTAGTTGCACTGCAAGGAGATCCAACCAGTCCGTCCTAAAGGAAATCAGTCCTGAATATTTACTGGAAGGACTGATGCTGAAGCTGAATTTTCAATACTTTGGCCATCTAATGCGACGAGCTGACTCATTAGAAAAGACCCTGATGCTGGGAAAGATTGAAAGCAGGAGGAGTAGGGGACGACAGGGGATGAGATGGTTGGATGGCAACACTGACTCAACGGACATGAGTTTGAACAAGTTCCAGGAGATGGTAAAGGACAGGGAAGCCTGGAGTGCTGCAGTTCACGGGGTTGCAAAGAGTCGAACACGACTGAGCAACTGAACAACAACAACAATATTGCAGTTGAGGCAAATTAAGAACAACAAAATACAAAAAGACCCAAAAAACCCCAGTTGCCACTTTTGAAGAGTCTGGAGGAAAAGCAAGGCATTGTGCATGACCCTTGAACACAACGCCACTAAGGGGGTGGGCAAGCCACCTAAGCCACCCGTCTGGCCCAACCCCTGGGTAAACCCCAGCTTCACTCTATGGAAGGAACCAACTTGCCGCCCTGGCTCAGGGAGCGAGCAAGGAAACTGTTACCCTGTTCTCACTTCCTTCTGCTGCAGCAGGGACCCAGTAAATCTTTGCTGAATTTTCTGTCTGGCCTCTTATCAATTTCCATTGGTTAAGAAAGAATCCTTGGTAACACTCCCACAAAAGTCATTTTCACCCTTCATCAAAGACTTGCGCCACTTCTCAGCATGTTATCAAGAACTTCTGGTACCGGATACATTTTCTGACTCTACTGGAGTCTCTGGAATGAAAAAGGCTGCCCAAGCCCCCCGATCCATTACGAAAGCTATTTAGAGACGGGCTGGATATTTGCATCACTGCTGTAAGTTCTGTCCTCAAAGTTACCTTCTCAATCAACATTGGTCCAGAAAGAATGTAAAAAGAGATAAGATTTCATGCTGGTGGCTGAGGTTATAAAAGTCTATTTTAGAAGCTCAGAGAAGTTGAGACTTGAGCTCAACTAGGACCTCACAGAGAAGTTTTAAATATTATTGGAATATTACTCAGCCATTAAAAAGAATGAAATCATGCCATTTGCAGCAACACAATTGGACCTGCTGCTGCTAAGTCACGTCAGTCGTGTCTGACTCTGTGCGACCCCATAGACAGCAGCCCACCAGGCTCCCATCCCTGGGATTCTCCAGGCAAGCATACTGGAGTGGGTTGCCATTTCCTTCTCCAGTGCTTGAAAGTGAAAAGTGAAAGCAAAGTTGCTCAGTCGTGTCCAGCTCTTCGCGACCCCCTGGACTGCAGCCTACCAGGCTCCTCCGTCCATGGGATTTCCCAGGCAAGAGTACTGGAGTGGGGTGCCATAGATTGTCATATTGAGTAAAGTAAGCAAGAGAAGGAGAAATAGCCTATGGCATTCCTTATATGGTAAATCTAAAAAGAAATGATACAAATGAACTTATTTACAAAACAGAAATAGACTCACAATGAACTTAGGGGGGTGGGGGAAGGGATAGTTAGGGAGTTTGTGATGGACAGGTACACAGTGCTATATTTAAAATGGAGAACCAACAAGCACCTAGAGCATAGGAAAGTCTGCTCAGTGGTATGTGGCAGCCTGGCTGGGAGGGAAGTTTAGGAGACAGTGTATACATGTATACGTTTGGCTGAGTCCTTTTGCTGTCCACCTGAAACTATCACAACATTGTTAATCTAACTGGCTACACTCCAATATAAAATTAAAAAATTTTTTTTAATCACTGGGATAAAAAACTGTCTGAGAAAAATGTCCTTGTAAGGTCTTTTGGCAATCAACTGTGCTACACAAGGGACAATTTACTTCTGGTTATTTAGAATCACTTTTGATCTTAAAAATTCAAAATTATATATTGCCTGACTTTTTTGATGCACATCTGCTGTTTTCTAGGTCCATCTGCTGGCTTGGTCTGAGTTGTCTACTTGGGGATCAGTTAGCAGGAATGATTCCATCCCGTTGACTCTTCTCTCTAAGGAGCTGTGAAAGAGTCAGGCTCAGAAAGAGAAACTAAGAAAAAACAAGGGAGCTAACACATTACCTTTACTCACATGCACCAAAAAGTGTCAGTATTGTGCTCAGACAAATGGATTTGTAAGAATGAAGAATCCTCCCTAATTTGCTTTGATTGGAATCATCCCATGGCTGGCTTTAAATTTTCAAACTTGACAGTGGAAACAGTTCAGAAGCCACGTGGCTGTGGAGACTACTGTGTTCAGGGAGGGGGATGTTAGCTTTTTGAAGACTGTGTCATGACTAGAAAAAGACTTTCAAACCCCCGGCACAGTGAGCCTGAAATTGATCTCCAACACAGTAAGGAAAAGAGGATAAATTCCAACAGATATGACCAAGGTTTTGCTGCCACCTACATTCCATCCCTAGATCAGGCCTGACCTCCAAACGTCACACGGCAGCCAGCACCCTCTTCAACCCACACAGCTGCTCAAAGTGAAGGTAGTGGCCGGGAGCAGGCAAGAAACTTGGGGGACATCCCATAGCAAGCCACCTGGACACCTGGCGTACCTGGTAACTCAGCCGCACCTGGACAAGTGACCCAGAGTGGACTCAACTTCAAGAGCAGGCTCCCCATGTGCCTGATGTAAGCGGAAAAGGTAGACCTGCAGGATATTAGGGTGTCTGGTTTTGATTCATTCACTTCAGCTGGGATCCGCTAGAAACTGAGCCTGAAGTGAAAATTTGAGTGTAAGTAGTTTATTTGGAAGCTGGTCCCACTACAGGAAGGGAGATAGCAGGCCAGGAAGGGAAGCACCCAATAAAAAAAGCTGAGATGAATCAGGACACCCCGTGGGCATCACATCGAGCAGTCAGGGAGACACAGTGCAACAGGGCACAGAGCTGTCCAGTCTTTGGGACAAGGGAGAGGACGTGAGGTGTGTATCCATCACACGCCATCATCCAGGGGACACGAACTTCCACCTGCCCACCCTAACCAAGCCCACCAGAGAGCGCCCTCTGGTGGAGAGCTGCCGGTACTTGCAGCAGGCAGGCCCCAGCACACCCAGAACAGTGATCAGGAGGGCAGACGCACAGGGCACTGACCCCTCCTGCAACACCGCGAGATGTGCAAGGTTCGACAGCTGAGTTTCCCAAGTCCTCTGCGTAACACGTCTACTCTTGTCTCCCCCGTGGGCGGATGCAGCCCAGCACCATTTTTCGAACACCATAGTAGCCTGGCTCAGGCCATTCACGTGCTCTTCTGCAGCCTCCCAGGTCACGGCTGTGGTCACTGGGGCCTTCTGGGTCATGCCTGTGGTCACTGGGGTTTCTGCAAATGAACTGGAGTCTGTAAAGGAGGAAAACATTTTCCTCAACTCTCACAGGGTCCCTGGCTGGGTCCAAAAGTTAAACTGACAAAGACAAGTCAACAGGAGAAAAGCAGGCACATTTAAACACATTTTTTGAATGTTCACATGTACATGGGAGCTTTCACAAAAGAATGAAGACCTGAAGAAGTGACCAGAGCAGCAGAGCAGGCAGCTTTCACACCTTGTAGAAGAAGAATCAACACATCAGTGAAGAATCGGCCACACCAAGAGGTTTGGGCTGGGGCAGCATGCGGTGAAGAAGTAAGTGGGAAGATGAGTGAGCTCAACGGGGTTTGTTCGCACTGATTTCTTGACTCCCAATTTCCCTTTTCTGGTGCTAAAAATGTCTGCCTTCCTCCTGGCAGAGTGTGGGCATCTCTCACACGGGAGTTTTCTGACCTATTTCAGGGAAGAAGGGAAGGGGGGTGGGGTGAAAGGTCAGAGCACACTGCCTGCTTCTGCCATTTCTCTAATTCCTCCACCTTGGGAGGGCCCATATGTCAGGGTGCAGTCTTTTGGGGGAGCGTGTCCTGAACCCCATCACATCAAATAGTAAAGTCAGCCTCCCAGAAGAAAACCGTGCCCTGCAGACCCAGGGGGAGAGGTCATTTCAGACTCTCCACCCCAGCATTCATTGTTACATCACTTACAGAGGGTTCTACCCCTCAGGAGAGTACCAGGGTTTCTCATCCGGCTGGGGCATCTGGCCTCGCCATGGCTCTGGCTGTGCTGTCAGCTCCCGGTGTGCTGAACGTTACGGAGCCCACTGTCCCATGCGTCACTCTTGATTCTGAACCTTGTCATGGCTTCCCATTCCCTGAAGAGTAAGGTCCAGCCCCTGAGCCACCACAATCCACACCCAACCTGGCTTCCCAGGCAAGGAGCCAGTCAAGCAAGCTGCTGAAACGTGGACAGACTAGGTCCCCTTCAACATGCACTCCTTGGAATACCCTCCCTCCATCTCTCTGCCCAACAAAAATCTCTCATTTAAGGGACAAGGCAAAACTCACCTCCTCCAGGAAGCCTTCCCAGATCATCCCAGCCCACAGGAAGTCCCAGAGATAGGTCTCATCTGCACCACCCATGTGAATTTGGAATATGTTTTTGTGCTGCAGCTTATTACTATTTTATGTACGTTTTCATGGCCGACTGGGATGATGAAGCCCTGGAGGGGGTGAGCAGTGTCTCACACTTTCTTCTGCTTCTCTGAGTTCCTAGCAAAAGCCAGTGGGCACCTGCATTTCTGTTGACGCTGCTGGTGGAAGAAGAGACTCCACCAGCCTTCTGTCTGACCTGGGCTCCTAGGACAGAGCAGGAAGTCGATCACTGCTTGCTTGAGGAATGAATTAGTTTGTCAGTCAACCTCTGTCCTTGGCATTGATGGAATCTGAAATAAAAGCATTACTTGGTCCTCATCCAGTCAGTTCAGAGTCTTATTCACATTTTGTGTTTTTATTTGGACCTCTCCACGCACTCTAAATGTCACTATGACCGCAAAGGTACCTTGCAAAAGAGAATTCTGTGACTTTGTTTTTATTTTTCCCTCAATAGAACATAACCTTTGAAGGGAGAAAGCCAATTTAGGTGGCTTTTTTAAATTCTCTCCTTTGGAACTAAAAGCATAGAAATTCGGTACATGCGGGACCTGGCATTCACTGTTGCCATGGCACCCTGTCCTTTGAGGGGTTGGAGGATCTTCCCACAGTGCAGCTCTCTACAGACTCACGGGGACTGGGAAGATGGAGCACAGAGCCAGACCCTGTGCTGCTCATCTCTGTCTGACTAAACCTAGCCATGGGCTCAGCAAACACGAGCAAGCTGGTCCCAGATGACGGCTTGTGGCCCATTTTACATCACAAACCAAGGAAAGCGACTCTGGGAAAGCAGCTCTGTGCATGACAACATGGTGGGAAATGACAGAAGTGGACTCCAGCATCAGTGGCACAGGAGGCCCGGCATCAGGGTCCAGGGAGCCCTGAGCAACGGCGGCAGGGCTGGAGCCCTGGGGACCCAGGCAGGATTCCTTCTCACTCTTAGCCCTGCGTCTCTTTCTGTGTGTGTGCAGCTCATCTTCTCTGTGAGCCATCGGACCTCCCCATCCCCACCACCCTCAGAGACAGACACTCACACAGTCTGGGCTCGGCATCCCTGCCCCAAACTCACACACCCCAATCAGATCCACCAGCCCTGAGAAGTGGGGTCATAGTGGACACCTCTGGGGTGTGGGACACCTCTGGGAGGGGGTCTAAAGAAATCACTGTGCCCTGGAAACACACCCTCAACACGAGTCAACAACACACCCCCTGCAGAGGAATGAATACCCAAGGGGCGGCTTCACGGCCAGGAACGGCAGGATGCAGGAAAACATGGTCCCCATCCATGAAAGCTGGCAGAAGAGCCTCACGACCCAGGCCCGGTTATGAAAGACCTAGAGCCCATCTAAGTTGTTTGCTCCTCATTGGGACACTGGAGGAGGTGGGATCTTCTCTGAGAGCAGAGTGTTGTTTTTGTGACAAATGTGTTTTCCACCAGCCTTTGAGCACTGCTCCAAGGGAGAAAGAGCCTGTGGGAGAAGCAGGTAGGAATGGCGAAAGGTGGGTGAGTCGTCGCCAGGTGAACCCTCCTCACCCAGCGGCTGCAAGAGAGCTTTGTGCTCTGTCCCTGACACACCCCAGGCCAGGGGAGCAGCTGGGAGCCTTGTCAGGTGAGCCCAGTCCCAGAAAGAGGTTCTCTCGGCATAAACCTCCGGTTACCTTCTGCTGCTCAGCGAAACAGTGACTTAAAGCCACCAGTCAAGGGCATTCTCTGGTCGTCCGGTGGTTAGCGGTGGTTGAAGAGGTTGCAGGTTTGATCCATGGTTGCAGAACTATGATCCCACATGCCTTGGGGCCAAAAAACCAAAATGTAAAACAGAAGCCATGTTGTAACAAATTCAATAAAGAATTTTAAAATGGTCGACATTACACACACACACACACACACACACACACAACACACACACATATATATGTGAAAGCGAAAGTCATGCAGTCATGTCCGACTCTTTGCGATCCCATGGACTATACAGTCCATGGAATTCTCCAGGCCAGAATACTGGGGTGGGTAGCCTATCCCTTCTCCAGTGGATCTTCTCTACCCAGGGATGGAACCGGGGTCTCCTGCATTGCAGGCAGATTCTTTACCAGCCGAGCTACCAGGGAAGCCCATATATATATATATATATATATATATATATATATATAAAAATCACCAGTCAACTGTGTTGCTCACAAACCTGCAGTCTGGACAGGGTGCCACAGGACAGCTTGTCTCGGCTCCATGCAGGGGCGGGGGTGGGGATGAGGCTCCCCCTGTTATACAACTCACTCCCACGGTTCCCAGGCAGGGCTCCTGCCAGCTGGAAGCTCAGCCAGGTGCAGTCAGTGGCCTTGGCTCCTCTCCCCCGGCCACCCCCAGGCCACTGGGCTTCCTCACAGCATGGCAACTCGGTTCCCAGAGCAGCACCCCAAGAGGTGGGGAGAAGTGTGCCCCCACCCCGGCCTCACCCAGGGACTCTGGTCGACCAGAAGTCTTGGACAGACAGGCAGACAGACGGCAGCAGAGATGCTGAGTCACTTCCAGGCCAGGTGGGAAAAGTCCTGCATCTCTTCTGGGTCCTCATGGGACACTGGCCCTGGGGAAAGCAGGCAGGATTGGTGAGGGGGTGGTGGCAGGGGACGGCTGTCATTTCAAACATCTACCGCCCTTAGACCACCAAGCTGAAAAGACTACCAATACAGCTCAGCTCCCCGCTAGCAGCTGGGTGAGAAAGCATTCTGGAAGCCCCCAGGTGGACCCAGAGGTGGGCTGAGGGGACATGGCTGAGGCGCCAGCAGCCTCTGGTACCCGAGAGGAGGTTTTGGGAGCCGACACTGTCCAGTCACGAGAAGAGAAGACATAGAGGTGAGATCTAGAGTCAGGACTTCCAACTCGAGCTCTTGCTGAGCATCCTGACCTGGGCAAGCCACTGCATTTCTCCAAGCATCAGTGTCGGCATCTGAAAAGTGTGGGTTAAAAATAACCCTTTCAGGGGGAAGCCTGAGGAATGGAGAGTGTTTTCCTGGTCTCAAAGCATATCCCCACGAGACACATGAGGGAAATAGCCACTTTATAGTGAAGAAGCCTGGCAGACAGCACCGTACCCGAGTGATCAAAGTCAACTTCTCGCAAAGGGACAGATCTACGTCGCTGCTCCCCGGCGTTGCGCCCTGAGAAAACACACCCGCACGTCTGCAAGTTCCTGCCAAGAACGCACAACCCGAGTTTCATCTCGGGGGAAACATCAGAGATACTCAGAATGGGAAACATCCTACAACATAATTGGCCTTCGCGCTTCTGAAACGTCAAGGCGATGAAAGACAAGACTTCCGAAGTCTGTTCCCAACTGCGAGAGGTTTAAAGGACTGACAACAGATTACAGTGTCCGAACCAGCATTTTTGTTTTCTACTACAAAGGACAGAAATGCAATGATGCCTATGTACATTCTAGTATTTTATAAATGTATAATTTCCCAACTTTTATAATGAGGTAGTGATTCTATATTTTTGTTTTGGAGAAAGTGAAAGTGAAAGTCGCTCTGTTGTGTTGGACTCTTTGCAACCCCATGGACTGTATAATACAGTCCAGGGAATTCTCTAGCCCAGAATATTGGAGTGGGTAGCCTTTCCCTTCTCCAGGGGATCTTCCCAACCCAGGGATTAAACCCAGGTCTCCTGCTGTTTTGGAGAAATATACTCTAAACTTTAGAGTCTAAAGAAAAATGGGGCAGAGGGATATCCTGTCTGTAACATGCTCAAATAGCAGGGAAAAATATTCTTACACCTTTTCTATAGATCTGAGGTTGCGTTAAAAGTTTCCAGTCAAAAGAAAAAACAGGAACCGCCTCACGGCATTGCTGTGGTTCATTTTATTTGACTGACTTATTTTTGGCTGCCTTGGGTCTTCGCTGCTGTGCAGGCTTTCTCTAGTTGCCGTGAGCAGGGGCTACTCTCTAGCTGTGGTGTGCGGGCTTCTCATTCCAGTGGCTTCTCTTGTTGTGGGGCCTGGACTCAAAGCACGTGGGCTTCAGGAGTTGCAACGCAAGGGCACAGGAGTCGTAGTGCACAGGCTGAGTTGCTCTGTGGCATGTGGAATCTTCCCAGACCAGGGATCAAACCAGTGTCCCCTATATTGACAGGCAGATTCTTAACTGCTGGACCACCAGGGAAGTCCCTTGCTGTTGTTTTTAAAGGGTGAAGCCATTGCAACACCTCCATCTCCAGAGCTCCCCTCCCCGCCGAGACGGCTGCATCCTCTCCTGTCATCCCGCCCCAGGGCTCCAGGACCTTCTTGGCCCCCTCTTCCTGGCCACTCTGCCTCTGGGTCCTTCCCATGCTCCATCTCCACTGGCCAAAAAGATTCTTCTAAAAGGCAAATCTGACCCTAAAGGCACTGTGGTCTGAGACTGCACACTGTATGATTTCTAGTCTTTAAATTTGTTAAGGGGTGTTTTACGCCCCAGAGTGTGGTCTGTGCTGATGACTGTTCCACAAGAACTTGAGAAGAACACATGTTCTGCTGGTGCTGAATAAAATGGCGCACAGAGGGCACTATATCCAGTTCACTGATGCTGCTATTGAGTTCTAACTATGCCCTGATTTTCTGCCTTACAGATCTGTCCATTTCTGATGGAGAGTGCTAAACTCCATGTAACAGTGGATTCATCTAGTCCTGCTTGCAGTTCTATCAGTTATTGCTTCATGTAGTTTGATACTCTCTTTTTATACATGGCTTGCCTGGTGGCTCAGACAGTAAAGCATCTGCCTGCAATGCGGGAGACAGCTTCAGTCCCTGCCTGGGTCAGGAAGATCCCCTGGAAAGGGCATGGCAACCCACTCCAGTACTCTTGCCTGGAAAATCCCATGGACAGAGGAGCCTGGTAGGTTACAGTCCCCAGGGTTGTAAAGAGTAGGACATGACTGAGCGACTTAACCCAACCCAAACATTAAACATTGCTGTGTCTCTTGGAGAACTGACTACTTCTTTATTATGGAAACTTCTTTATCCTTGATGATTTTCCATGCTCTGAAGTCTGTGTGTGCTCTGTGCTAAGTGGTTTCAGTCCTGGTCGACAATTTGCGATCCTTTGGACCAGAGCCCACCAGGCTCCTCTGCCCATGGGATTCTCCAGGCAAGAATACTGGAGTGGGTTGCCATGTCCTCCTCCAGAGGATCTTCCCAGCCCAGGGGTCAAACCCACGTCTCTTATGTCTCCTACATTGGCAGGTGGGTTCTTTACCACTAGAAGCTCTGAAGTCTACTCTGTCTGAAGTTAATGTAGCTACTCCCACTTTTCTTTGATCAATATTGGCATGATATATCTTTCTCCGTCTTTTTACTTTCAGTCTTTATACACCTTTATATTTAAAGTGGACTTCTTATAGGCAACATATAGTTGGGTCTTGTTTTTTGATCCACTGAAAATCTCGCCCTTTCAATTGGCATATCTAGATCTTTGCACTATAATTGGCTCACAAGAGAATTCAAGAAAACACCCACACTATAAATCCTGAAATGAATTTTCAAAGAGGTACAAAACTGGCCAATGCCCACTGAGCAATAATTAATTACACCTCCATCAGACACAATTTATTTATATTTCTGTGGACAAGAATCATTTGAATTACTATAGTTTGGCTTAACTTATAGAGCTGCAAGATAGCTCTACAATAAAAGGCAGAGATAGCCAGGAAGGGTGGCCCTAGACAGGATATTCAGTGATCTTTCTCACCAATTCCAAAGCTTTCCCAATTTTCCCTGGCACAATTGAACAGATAACTGTTTCTATTTTTCTATGACTTGCTTTAATTTCTACTTTAAGTCCCAATTCAGCATAGATAGCAAAAACATTACCTTAGTCAATTTGGGGTCACTTCTTTCCCATGGATATCATATGTAAGTTTTGGGGGTTAAAGCAGTGCCATTACTGGGGAGGGGGCTATCTGGTCTTTGGTGTCGTCTCTCCAACTTGCAGGATACTCAGGTAAACGTTGAACTGAGCATGTTGCCATGGAGACATCCCTTATCCCCATCAGTTGCTCCTTTATATCTACAAGTTCTTGATGCTGTTTCAGGTGCCCTTTTTAGGTATATATAAAAGTTCATGTCAATGTATGGCAAAACCAATACAGTATTGTAAAGTAAAAAAAAATGAAAAATAAATAAATAATAAAGAGAAAAAATGTGAATTATAAAAAAAAAAGTTCACCCTCTGAAACTGTGTGTAGGAAAATCCATTTGGGCCTCCAAAGCCTGTGTGCCCAAATGTTCATGGGGCCATTTCTACCCTGGGGGTTTTCTGGGCCTCTCCCTAGAAGCAGGCTCCAAGACCACCCTGTTCTCACAGTCCACACAGAGGCTCCATCACCTCCTAGGACATGACCCAAGAGGCAGGGCCAAGAACCCTCACCCTCTGTGATCCACTCCTCTCCCTCCCTCTTCTGAAAATCCGTGTCTAAGGGAAGAATGGAAGGCACTTCTCCTCCTATGAAGTGTTTTCCTAAATCTTTTATCCATGTTGGATGTCCTTCCCATCCCCCAAAGTATCTAAGCCCCCAAAACTCATGAGCCAATAAGAGAGATTCTTGTTTCGTATTTTCTGCTGCCCAAGTCCTTCTCAGAGTACAAAGGGCTGGCTCAGAAGAGAAGATAAATACACTGGGGAGAGACACTGGTTATTATTTCAAACATTTTATTCCAACCCCCCCTCCCCAGCACGTATGTCCCCAGTGCAGGGACTGTCAGGCACTTCTGATTTCCACAGCACTTGGCACGGGGCCTACACACAGTATGAGCTCAGTATGGGCCAGTACACACAGTATTTAGCACAGGGACATTCCATTAATGTCAGAGTCCCGAAAGGAAATTGATGGACATTATGGTTTCAAGTAACAGCTCTGAGTTGTGTAAAAGGGGGTTCAAATCTTAATCCGTCCATTTTCTAGTTTTGAGACTGTGGGCAAATAATATGCCCTTGCTAAATCTCAGCTTCCTTACCTTAAAATGAAGGAAAGAGTCCTGAGTTCACAATGTTATTATGAAAATTCAATAAGATGTTATATGTAATGTACTTAGCATGATGCTTGGCATACAGTAGGTGCTCAACGAATGTTGGTTACTGTTACTGTTATCACCACTGTGAAAGTGAAAGTGTTAGTCGCTCAGTCATATCTGACTCTTTATGACCCCATGGACTCTATAGCCCGACAGGCTCCTCTGTCCATGGGATTCTCCAGGCAAGAATCCTGATGGGTAGCCATCCCCTTCTCCAGCGATCTTCCCAACCCAGGGACTGCATCCAGGTCTCCCGCATTGCAGGTGGGTTTACCATTACTCAGACTCTAATTATGCTACCCAGGACCTAAGATGCCTAGATCTTCAGTAATAGTGGGTTCCTATAGTGAAGCGGCGGCTGCTGCAGGGGAAAGAAACCTGGCCTGGCATCAGCATATTACCTGTTTGCTCATCCAGGTAAGGTAGGCCTCTGGTGGGCTCCCAGAGGTAAGAAAGCCCACCCTCTACTGTGCTGTGACCACGATGAAGAAAACTGTGCACCCCAGACTCATCACAGGGCACCAATGTAGGCAGCCTTGCCAGCTGTGTGGTCAGAGGTCCAGGCAGCAGCAAACTGCAAAGGGCACAGTCTCCAGAAACCAGGCCTGTGCACCTTGAAGCACTAGCCTGTGTCTAGAGAGAAGGTCCGTTCTTCAGACTCTAAAGTCAGGGCTCTGTCCAACGTGAAACAGAGGAACATAGGTAATGAGTCATTCAGCTCCAAACTGAGACACAAGTTGGGCTTAGATTTGAGATATTTCTTGCTAGTAAAACCCAAGCACTGAGATAGGAGTGGAGTAGAAGTAATCCTTTCCTAGATCAACTAGATAAGACAGAAAGCAGACACTAGGGCGATGATTGTTTAGTCTGCATCAGAATCACCTGGAAGGCTCCTTGAAACATACTTTGCTGGGTCCCAAGCCTGGAGTTTCAGATTCTATAGGTCCTGGGTGTATGGTTACCAGGTTTGTTAACAAAAATACATGACTTTAGATTTAAATTTGAGCTAAGTAATCATTTCTTTAGTACTTAATCCCAAATAGCACATGAGACATACTTAGACTAAAATAGTCATTCTTGTTTATCTGAAGTTCTCATTTAATTTCATTATTATTCCAATGAGTCAACTCATTGGGAAAGACCCTAATGCTGAGAAAGACTGAAGGCAGAAGAAGGGGGAAGCAGAGGATGAGATGGTTGAGTGGCATCACTAACTTGGTACACCTGAGTTTGTGCAAACTCTGGGAGGTGGTGAAGGACAGAGAAGCCTGGTGTGCTGCAGTCCATGGGGTCGCAAAGAGTCGGACATGACTGAGCGACTGATCAATTGAACAACTACTCATTTAACTGGGGCATCCTGAAGGTTATCTGGCAACCCTACTGGGGTGGGGCCGGAATCTTGGTGTGTCTAACAAGTTCCCTGGTGATGGTGTTGCTATGGTCTGAGAACCACTCAGACACCCCCTTTGGCAATTTCCAGTTCAACTCTGAGTACTACTGGATGGAGCTTCCTGCCCCGGAGGCAAGTACACGGGGATCACAGATAACTTCACACATCCAGGTATTTGCCTCCAGGCTGGGAAGCTGGTGACAGAGGCCCAGGTAGAGTAGGTGCTTTCGGCAGCTCTTGACTGTCTTGGTTACTGAGAGGTGGGTTTCAGAGACTCACCGTTTAACCCAAAGGATTATAATAATTTCAACACTAGAGCTAATCCTCTATGGACAGGGCACTTGATCTTGGCTAAGTCTGTGCAGACTACCTTGAGAGGAGGAGACACAGGTTTCCCTGTGACAAGGAGCTGCTTCTCTGCATTTGGGAATCAATCCTTGCCTTGGTTTCCAGCAGCAGTGCCGTTCAGAGTGCTGATTCCCCTGCCTTTGCTCAAGATCACAGGTGCTGAGAGATTCAGGGCAGCCCCTAGGTCCTTCTTTATTTGTGTTGACCAAGCACCTGTTTGCTTTCATCCTCACACCCAGGCCCTAGATGGCACGAGAGCTGCAGATTGCTGGGGCGGTGGGTGGTTCTTGTCATCTGCCTTCCAGGTAAGCAACCCTTGTTTCCCATTGACTCTATCTGTTTACATGCAGAGAGCATATATAAAGACAAAGAGGAAAGTATTGAATAAAAAGAACACAAAAGAAAACATTTAGATGAAATGAGCAACTACTTACAGCTGTCACATGAGCTTGGGATGGTCCTGTCGCCCCTCCTTGTGTTTTAATCAGTGACAGTGGACACTGGCTCTTAAGTCCACCATCACTGGGTATCCCTGCCAGGGAGGCTAATTCACACCTCTCAGGTCTGGGTGTAGACTGAGCAAAGGGAGTTTTAATGCATATACACGGAATCTAGAAAAATGGTACTGCCGAACCTATTTGCAGGGCAGGAACAGAGATGCAGACACAGAGAACGGATGTGTGGGCACAGCGGGGTGGGGAGGAGGGATGAACCAGAGATCAGCGCTGACACATGTACACTAACTATCAGGCTTCCCAGGTGGCGCTAGCGGTAAAGAACCCAGCTGCCAGTGCAGGAGACATAAGAGATGTGGGGTCAATCCCTGGGTCGGGAAGATCCCCTGGAGAAGGGCATGCCACCCACTCCAGTATTCTTGCCTGGACAAAGAGTCAAACACAACCGAAGCGACTTAGCATGCATGCACGGAAATATCACGTGTAAAACAGAGAGCTAGTGGGAAGCTGCTGTATAGCCCAGGGAGCTCAGTTCAGGGCCCTGTGATGGCCGAGGGGGTGGGATGGTGGGGGATGGGGAGGGAAGGTCAAGAGGGTGGGGAAATATGTGTACGTATGGCTGATTCACTTCATTGTACGGCAGAAACCAACACAACACTGTAAAGCAATTATAATCCACTGATAAAAAGTTTTAATTAAAAAAATAAAAGTCCCCTGGTGGTATAATGAATATAGCAAAATGTTGAAGTTGAACTGTCATCCTTCAAGGTCATGACAAACACTGACATCATGAATCCTGCATCCCTGCTCTGGGGGAAAATACATGCTTAGGTTCCCATGAGCCTCTGGTCCCAACAATGCCACCAGCCAATCAACACATAACCTGGGGCTGTGTGTGTTTCTATCTCAGGACACCTTATCCGACACATACACTTGACTCATTAGCCTTGAACTCACAGCCCACAGCGTGATCACTCACACCCCAAAGAAGCTCATCTGACACACGTGTTTTCTCCACAAGACACAGCACAGCCTCCTGAGCTTAGGAAGACAGACAGCACTTCAGCCCAAGGCACTGAAATTACCAACAAAACCCAAGAGGCGTGGCACTGAACACACAGTGAGAAGGGCAGTGTTTACAGTCTAAGAGCTAAAACAAGCAGGCAGGGCGTGGCCTCGTCGGCCCTCAGCCAGGAGGGGCTGCTCCACACATGCCCTCGAATGGCCACAAACGTGGGTGAGTACTGACTTCTGGGACCACAAACCTATTGTAGCAAATAGGCAAATTCGAGGTACAGAATCCTCGGATAATTAGGACAGACTGGACATCTATCGTCAGCCCCAGAGATTGGAGAGTACAGGTCCCCCAAAAGGTCAGTGAGGAATGCCCACCACAGCATCCTCAAACAGCACAAACACAAGGAGACATGAGGAGTTGAGGAAGAAACTGTAGTCGTAGGACCTCAATTTGGGCACAGTGCCACTAGACTGTGAATGGTTGGTTTTCCAGTTGCTAAGTGGGTTTTACCAACCCACTTAGAGAGAGACTTTATTTTCTTGGGCTCCAAAATCACTGCAGATGGTGACTTCAGCCATGAAATTAAAAGATGCTTGCTCCTTAGAAGAAAAGCTATGACCAACCCAGATAGCATATTAAAAAGCAGAGACATTACTTGGCCAACAAAGGTCCATCTAAGCTATGGCTTTTCCAGTGGTCATGTATGGATGTGAGAGTTGGACTATAAAGAAAGCTGAGCACCGAAGAATTGATGCTTTTGAACTGTGGTGTTGGAGAAGACTCTTGAGAGTCCCTTGGACTGCAAGGGGATCCGCCCAGTCCATCCTAAAGGAAATCAGTCCTGAATATTCATTGGAAGGACTGATGCTAAAGCTTAAACTCTAATACTTTGGCCACCTGATGCAAAGAACTGACTCATTTGAAAAGACCCTGATGCTGGGAAAGATTGAGGGCAGGAGGAGAAGGGGACAGAGGATGAGATGGTTGGATGGTATCACCAACTCGATGGACATGAGTTTGAGTAAGCTCCAGGAGATGGTGAAGGACAGGGAGGCCTGGTGTGCTGCGGTCCATGGGGTCGCAAAGAGTTGGACACGACTGAGCAACTGAACTGAGCTGAACTGAAGTGGGTTTTACATCCCCCCTCATAAGATCATTATGGGAGGGATTGAATGAAATGTGAAATTACTTCATGTGGCAGAGCTACACTCATAAGATTCCAAAGTTGAGCCATTAGGTCAAAATATGGAGGGTCATAACTGGCTAAGGCTGATGTGCTACTGTTTGCAAAGCCCTTCAAGACTAGTCTTGCTTGTCCACCATGCTGGCTGATGCCAGCTACCCAGATAGTCCAATGACAGCCAGATTCAGAGGTCCAAAGCCATGTGGGGTCAATCACCTCTGAGTCCCCACAGCCTTAACATTCTGGCTTGGAGAAAAACGTACTTTGGAGCAGTTTTGGATCTTTAATCACTGGGACAGCTTTCAAAGACTCATGTCTGGGACTTCCCCGGTGGTTCAATGATTAGGACTCCACGCTTCCATTGCAGGGGTGCTGGTTCAGTCCCTGGTCAGGGAACTAAGATCTCACATGCTGTGCAGTATTGCCAAACAATAAAAATAAATAAATACATAGACGTGAAAGTGTTAGTCACCCAGGCACGTCTGACTCTTTGCAAACCATGGATTGTAGCCTGCCAGGCTCCTCTGTCCATAGGATTCTCCAGGCAAGAGTACTGGAGTGGGTTGCTGTTCCCTTCTCCAGGGGAGATCTTCCCAACCCAGGGTTCGAACCCTGGTGTCTGGCATTGCAGGCGATTCTTTACCATCTGAGCCACTGCTGCTAAGCTGCTAAGTCACTTCAGTCGTGTCCGACTCTGTGCGACCCCATAGACGGCAGCCCACCAGGCTCCCCCGTCCCTGGGATTCTCCAGGCAAGAACACTGGAGTGGGTTGCCATTTCCTTCTCCAATGCCAGAAAGTGAAAAGTCAAAGTGAAGTCACTCAGTCATATCCGACCCTCAGTGACCCCGTGGACTGCAGCCTGCCAGGCTTCTCCATCCATGGGATTTTCCAGGCAAGAGTACTGGAGTGGGGTGCCATTGCCTACTCCGTCTGAGCCACTAGGGAAGCCATTTTAAAAAGTTAAAAAACAAAAAAGAAGTTCTGTAGGGGTCCCGTGAGGTGGGCTGAGAGGATACAGACAGGGTCCCTACCGTGTCCACTCACAGGACCCCTCCTAACTCCTGCCCTCTGTACAGAGCCTCCTCCATCCTGCCATCCATCACCCCAAGTGCTGTCAGGCACAGAACTCATACAACACACATCAGCAGAAGGCTGAGCTGACATCAATGTTCTCCTGAAAAACAAAGACTCGGGGCCATGCAGTGAAGAATCAGAGAGCCTCAGATAACAGAGGGAATGTTTTCAGGGTGAAGTTAGCCAGGCACAGTCTGAACATTCTGGCCAGGGTCATTGGAATAAAGGTGTTCCAAAGGGGACAAAGTTATCCTGACAGGAGACACCAGGTTCACTGCTTAAAGACAGGAGCTAGGGCGGGGCTTCCCTGCAGGCTCCCTGAAAAGAAAGTGCCTCCAGCTGCCTGGGATTATGGCTTTTAGGGCCAATGAATGTAGGGAGACTTCAACCAGTTTGATTCCAGGAGCTGAATCAAGCTACCTCCTCCCTTAAAAGCAGACAGTTCACCAAAGAGGACATACAGATGGAATCAAGTTTTGAAAGCACATGATGAAAAGATGCCCCACGTCTTAGCCAACAGGGAAGGTGAATCAAAACCATGGTGAGCTACCACTGCAAAACCATCAGAATAGCGAAAGTAAAAGAGTGACAAAACCAAGTTCTGGCGATGACATGGGGAACCTGGATCACCCACGCGTTGCTGGCAGGAAGGTGAAATGATACATCCAAACTGGGAAATAGTTTGATAGCTCCTTAGAAAACCAAACACAATGATCCACAACCCAATGATCCAGAAAGCGTACTCTCAGGCATTTATCCCAGAGATATGAAAATTAATGTTCGTACAAAACTCTGTGTGTGAATGTTCATAGAAGCTTTATTCATAAGAGCCAAAATTTAGAAATATCCCAGGGGTCCTTCCGCAGGTGTGCAAACTGTGATATATCTACACCTTGGAACATGCTTACAATAAAAAAGAATAAACAATTGATACACATACCAGTTTGGACAAATCTCCAGAAAATTATACTGAGTGGAAAAAAAAGTCAGTCCCAAAGGTTACATACTGTGCAATTTCATTATAAAAGTGGAGACCAGACTAGTGTTTACCAAGAGTTAAGGATTTGTAGGCGATGGGGGGCAAGGGCATAGGGGAGCAATGGGAATTTCTGTAACAGGGAAACGCAAGAGATCTTTGTGGTGGTGGAAATGCTCTGTATCATAAGTGGGCTGGTGGGTTCACAAGTCTATACATGTGATAAAATTGCACAGAACTAAATACACACAGAATTGAGGACAAGAAAAACTGGGAAATCTAAACCAGAGGGGTGGGTGGGTTCCACTGGTATCAGTATCCTGATTGTAATATTGGATCATAATTTTGCAAGGTGTTCTCATGGGGGGAAATCAGACAAAGGGCACATGAGCTATCTCTGTGTTATTTCTTAAAACTGCAGGTGAATCTACAATTACCTCAAATTAACATTTTAATTTTTTTATTGATACAAAAAAGAACAAATGCACATTAAAAAGACTGATTCAAAATCCTGGAAACAAAAAAATATAGCCCCGGGGAGAAGAAAGATAGATAGGACAACCGCGACTGGACAGTCAAGGGAATAAGCAAAATTGAACCATCACTTCTTCAGTCACTTGGTCATGTCTGACTCTTTGCGACCCCATGGACTGCAGCATGTCAGGCTTCCCTGTCCTTCACCATCTCCCAGAGTTTGCTCAACTCATGTCCATCGAGTCGGTGATGCCACCCAACCTGTCTGTCATCCACTCAACCCACCACCTACCCAACTCTGTCATCCTCTTCTCCTGCCTCCAATCCCTGAACCAGGAAGACTGCCTGGTCCAGGAGGTGAAGGCTCAGGTCTGTGGGAGTAGGAAGTCTCGGAGTGAGTGAGGTGGGATGACAAGGGACCACAGGGAATGGAGAGGACATCCTTTCTAAAGAGGCAGCCACTGCTTACTTACCTCCAAGACGTTTTTGCCAAGCGAGAAAGCAGACCCAGTATCACCAGGTTTTCCAGAGTTTTTTTGAATGGTAAAATTTGAATTTTAATCCCATTTTTAAATGTTAGCAGCTAATTTGAAAAATTCCAAAATACTATGCAGGTCAAAGGAAATTAACTGTAACTTGTATTCAAGCAGGCTTCCCTGGTGGCTCAGAGGTTAAAGCTTCTGCCTCCAATGCGGGAGACCCGGGTTCGATCCCTGGGTCAGGAAGGTCCCCTGGAGAAGGAAATGGCAATCCACTCCAGTATTCTTGCCTGGAGAATCCCATGAACGGAAAAGCCCGGTAGGTTACAGTCCATGGGGTCGCAAAGAGTTGGACACGACTGAGCAACTTCACCTTCACCTTCACCTTGTATTCAAGCAACCAGTTTTTGATCCTCCATCTGGTCCACTCCGTCTGCATTCTACTCACCTCCAGGGCTTAGTGAAGGGTTTGTCTCCTCTTTGACCATTCTCTGAGTCCCAGGTGGAGCTAAATGCCTTTCTCTGTACTTACCCAACCCACTCCACCTCCTCATCAGTCCCTGTCTTCCAAGTATTCATCCCACTGTGTTGAAATGCCTGTTTGCCTGAGAGCTCTGAGCAGCTGACTATGGCCACAACAATGCCGTGAACCAAACAGGTCAGCTGGGAACAGGCTGGTCTGGGCTGGAGTGGAGGCTCTGCTGACCTTGGCTTGGTTGGCGTCTATGTCTGAGTTAACTGGGGGTCGGCTGGTCTGGGTGAACTGTACCTGTCACGGTTCTGCTCTGTGCATCTCATCTTCCTCCTGGAATCAGGGGGTGTGCCCTTTCATGACAGTAACAGAGGGCAGGAAGGAAATGTGCCAGGGCACGCTCAGAATTGGCACCCTGTCATTTCCACCACGTTCTATTTGATAATTTTATCGAGGATTGAGAAAATAGATTCTTTCCTCACCTGTTTAGTGAGAGGGGCTGCGAGATCAAATGCCAAGTGGGTGGATTAGACATCGAGCAGGATGAGGAACTGCGGTAGTGATGCAGCCTGTACACGCTCCTGAAGTTCACAGCCCTGACTTACTTGTCTCTAGTCCCTGGAGCCTATCCTTGGGCCAGATGCACAGTAAGTGCTTAATAGATTTTGCGGGGTGGGGGGTGGGGGGTAGCGGGGGTTCTGGAGAGAAGAAATGAGCCAATAAGTAACCTTTTATGGCAATGGCACCCCACTCCGGTACTCTTGCCTGGAAAATCCCATGGACAGAGGAGCCTGGTGAGCTGCAGTCCCTGGGGTCGCTAAGAGTCGGGCATGACTGAGCAACTTCCCTTTCACTTTTCACTTTCACACATTGGAGAAGGAAACGGCAACCCACTCCACTGTTCTGGCCTGGAGAATCCCAGGGACAGAGGAGCCTAGTGGGCTGCCGTCTATGGGGTCGCACAGAGTCAGACACGACTAAAGTGACTTAGCAGCAGTAACAGTATGGATGAGGGAACACTTCCAGGGGGATGTGACTTGCCCAAAGTCACCCAGTTCATGGAAGATTCAGAAATAGAATTCATGTCTTCTGTCTCTTTCCACCATCACGAGATGCTTAGAAATGAAACCCCCTTGGCCTGGCACTCACCCCTGTGCACCATGGGTCTTCTGAGGCTGGTATCTGGGGTGGACACCCACAGGCCAGCCCAGAGCCCCTAAATAGCAGGGCCCTGGGATGTGAATTCCCCCAGCTTTGGGTCTGGCTGTTCCCTGCTCACACAGAAGGGGAAGGAGAGACTCTGCTCTGCCAGCAGAAGGGGAACAGGGCATCACTGACTTCCCCACTCCTTACACGCTGATCTCCCATCAGGGGGTCGGAGGAGGCTGCTATTTTAGGGCAGTTTCCTGCAGTCTGATGCTTGTGTTTCTAATCACTGTTGCCACTTGCTAGCATTCCCTTTGCTACAGGAGCAGTTTAAGCCACGTGCATTTCCTGTGCACGTTCATACTGTGGAGGCTTCTTAAGGTGGAATATGGAATTTTATTTGCCTGGAAAACTCAAGCCCCTTTCTCCTCTCAAAAGGAACCGGTGGCTGTGGCCTCACCAGCAGCGGGGCTGGGGGATGGGGGAGGCTGAAACATTGGGCAATCCCTGCTGCAAAAGAGAGGGCAGTCAGCTGGGGTCTCTCACTGCCCCTACCTGACGAATAAGCAGGAGCGACTAGGGCCCCAGCTCTGTGCAGCTCCATCTTTCTTGGCTGCAGGTTAAGAAAATCGGGTTCTAGCACCAGGCTGTGTGGCCTTAGAGAAGCTACCAGACTTCCCTGCACCTGAGTCCGTAAAACAAAGGTGGCGACTAGAGGTGTATTTCTGAGAAACAGGCTCAGATCCCCCAGAGGTTCACCTCTGAGCAGCTGGCTGTGGAGGGTGGGAGTGGGATGGCAGAACTTTAGGGAAAACCACAAGCCCACTGGTGGGCTGCTTCAAGCCACACCCTGAAAATTCGTATATTGAAATCCTAATCCCTGACCTGATGGTATTTGGAGACAGGAGGTCATCAGGTCCTGAGGGTGGGGCCCTCACAGTGGGATTAGAGCCCTTGTTAGAAGAGATGTCAGAGAGGCTGCTCTCTGCCTCTCTCTGTCTCTGTCTGCCTGTCTCTCTTTCTCTCTCTGTCTGTCTCTCTCTCTCTCTGCCAGGTTGACGACACGGTAAGACGACAGCTATCTACAAGCCAGGAAGAGGCCTCTTACCAAAACCTGACCAGGCTGAACCCCATCTCAGTTTCCAGCTTCCAGAACCGTGAGAAATTTCTGCCACTGAAGTCCCCAGCCCACGGTCTTTTACATCCACGGCAGCCCACAGCCTCCAGGAGGACCAGCCATGAGGACTCTCTGACTGAGAAGGTGGGGGTGCGGTGGAGATCCATGCAGCAGCCAGAGCGAACGATGGCCTCGTCTCTCCTGCAGTGGGCACTGGCCTGCTTCTGTCAGTTCCTTCCTCCACAAGCTGAAGAAAACAGCACTTCCGGGAACAATATCTGCCTCTTCTCTAGCCATGTTCCATCAGAAGTACCAGTTCCTAAGTTCATCCTGAGTGAGGGCAAGTGCTTTAGAGCTGGGGACAGAGTGATCTATTCCTGTGACCTGCAGCAGACGTGGGGTGAACTGCTCAGATCCCCTTCAAGAAAGGACACATGCAAGAGTGAGCAGTGTGGTCGGCTGAGCCAGGACTGTCTTCACGGCCATGTGACCCACTCCGTGGCTCAGCCCATTCTCAGAAGGCCCCACACTTGGCCAAATGCCCTGCTGTCACCAGCTCTAATTTCTTAGTAACTTTGAACCAAGAGGCCACATTTTCATCTAGCCCTGGGCCCTGCTTACAGCCTCCAGCTTTGACTGCTCAGGTCAAGCTGAGTTCACATCCAACCAAGAATGGAGCAACGTTGGGCCTAGACATTTCTCCTCAGATGGTCAGAGGGGTTGGTTCAGACCTTGCCAGGTCTGCACCTACTTCCTGGAGAACACAACACCCAGCTGGATCCATATTCATATACTTTTTATTTATTTTTAGTTAAGTATTTTATTTTTTCTTCTTTTAAAACTTTTTATTTTATATTGGCATACAGTTGATTAGCAATGTTGTGATAGTTTCAGGTGGATAGCAAAGAGACTCAGCCATACATACACATGTATCCATTCTCTCCCAAACTCCCCTCCCATCCAGGCTGCCACATAATATTGAGCAGAGTTCTCTTTGCTATACAGTAGGTCCTTGTTGGCTAACCATTTTAAGTGCAGCAATGTGTACCTGTCCGTCCCTAACTCTCTAACTACCCTTCCCCTTCCTTTTTACTGGCTGAGTAATATTCAACTGCATATGTGTACCACATCTTCTTTATCCTTTCCTCTGTCCTTGGACATTTAGGTTGCTTCCACGTCCTGGCTATTGTAAACAGTGCTGTAATGAACACTGGGCTGTATGTATCCTTTCAGGCCATGTTTTTCTCTGGATATGTGCCCAGGAGAGGGATTGCAGGCTCATCAGTTCAGTTGCTCAGTCGTGTCTGACTCTTTGTGACCCCATGAACCACAGCACACTAGGCCTCCCTATCCATCACCAACTCCTGGAGTTTACTCAGACTCATGTCCATTGAGTCGATGATGCCATCCAACCATCTCATCCTCTGTCATCCCCTTCTCCTCCTGCCTTCAATCTTTCCCAGCATCAGGGTGTCTTCAAACGAGTCAGTTCTTTGCATCAGGTGGCCAAAGTATTGGAGTTTCAGCTTCAACATCAGTCCTTCCAATGAACACTCGAGACTGATCTTCTTGAGGATGGACTGGTTGGATCTCCTTGTGGCCCAAGGGACTCTCAAGAGTCTTCTCCAACACCACAGTTCAAAAGCATCAATTCTTTGGTGCTCAGCCTTCTTTATAGTCCAACTCTCACATCCATACATGACTAATGGAAAAACCATAGCTTTGACTAGACAGACATTTGTTGGCAAAATAATGTTTCTGCTTTTTAATATGCTATCTAGGTGGGTAACTTTCCTGCCAAGGAGTAAGCATCTTTTAATTTCATGGCTGCAATCACCATCTGCAGTGATCTTGGAGCCCAAAAAAATCAAGTCAGCCACTATTTCCACTGTTTCCCCATCTATTTGCCATAAAGTGATGGGACTGGATGCCATGATCTTAGTTTCCTGAATGTTGAGTTTTAAGCCAACTTTTTCACTCTCCTCTTTCACTTTCATCAAAAGGCTCTTTAGTTCTTCTTCACTTTCTGCCATAAGGGTGGTGTCATCTGCATATCTAAGGTTATTGATATTTCTCCCCGCAATCTTGATTCCAGCTTGATCAGCTTGCAGGGTCATACGGTAACTCTATTTTTTGTTTCTTAAGGAAACTCCATACTGTTCTCCATAGTGGCTACACCATTTACATTCCCACTAACAGTGTAGGAGGGGTTCCTTCTCTGCACATCCTCTCCAGCATTTATCATTTGTGGATTTTTTGATGATAGCCATTTTGACTGGTGTGAGTCAATATCTCATTGTACTTTTGATTTGATTTTTCTAATAATTAGCGATGCTGAACATCTTTTCACATGCCTCTTGGCTATCTATCTGTATGTCTTCTTTGGAGAAATATCTGTTTAGGTCTACTGCCCATTTTTTTATTGGATCATTTGTTCTGATGCTATTAAGCCTCGTGAGCTGTTTGTAAATTTTGGAGACTAATCCCTTGTCAGTCACATAATTTGCAAATATTTTCTCCCAATCTGTGGCACATTCATACACTTTTAAAAGCTTCCACTAATCTCTGTTTTTTTAAAACTACAGGATTTTCATCTGCAACCTACTGGAACTTTTACTTTTCCATAATTGATGGGTTTTATTGTAAATTTTTATAAACTCTATTAAACAATTAATCATATGGTCCCATCTACCCCTGTCATTAGAATTTATCTGGTAATTTCACTGCAGATCTGCCTTGGGGACAGCATTGTTCCCCACCTGGTGCACTGTATGGCCCTCATGGGCCTGACGACCTCTAGGTCAGCAAGGGCTCTGGCGGCCAGTGTTATATGCTATTCTTTCTCAGGGGTGCAGCAAGATCGGTAAACTATCCCCACCCCCAAGGTGAGATGAAAAGATCTCATCAACCAGGTAAACATCTTTGTGAAAAGTTCAAGGTCCTCAGAAAAACTTCCCAACTCACCCTCTGCCAGGCTTAGATCAGGAAAAAAGCACATGAGCTCTTACTGGTTTTTCATTATCAGAAATTTCTCTTGGAGGCAGAATCGTAGGGGCGGTTGGTGGTAATTTGTGACACTGCAGGTGCTAGTGAGGTTGAAAATGGGCCCTTGGTAACTTAAGATACAGAGAAGGAGCTCCTGGATATGGTGAGGACCTTTGATGAATGGGTATGTGGTGCTGTGCTCAGATGAATGGATACATGTTTAAAACGGGCATCCCTCTTCCTCACGCAAAGAGCCGGATTCCAAAGGAAAGGGCAGTCAGGGGAGAGGGACTGTCCCTGGACTGCCTTCCTAACTTCAAACTCCTCCTCAAAGTCCCCCAGAATCCCACCCCACAACGTGCCTGTGCTTCAGACCCACTTCCAGAGAGACACCCATGTTTGAAGAGAGTCCTCAGGCTTCCCTGTTAGCTCAGATGGTAGAGTCTGCAATGCAGGAGACCCGGGTTCAATCCCTGGGTTGGGAAGGTCCCCTGGAGAAGGGAACGGCTACCCACTCCAGTATTCTTGCCTGGAGGATCCCATGGACAGAGGAGCCTGGTGGGCTACAGTCCATGGGGTCTCAAAGGGTCAGACATAACCGAGCGACTAACGCTTTCACTCAGGCTGCACAGTAGTTTTGAGCTCACAGCCTCTACCAGGCTTTGATCCTGTTGTGGAAACCTCTGAGGACGAAAATAAACTTGCTCAGCTTAAAAGCTAGGGGACCCTTTCATCAAAAAAAATTTTCAGCCACACTCTTTATTGGTGAAAAGTAAGAGAAAAAACGCAGCCCCTCCCCTCACTGGCTAAAATCTTGATTAATATATGTCGTTCCCTGGAAACAAGCATGAACATCTCCAGAAAACATCAACCATTAATAGCATTTAACCTCCTCAGGCTACAAAACAGCCAAAAGAGCCACTTAGGGGCAAAGCACCTTTTGCTTAGTTCTTTAAGGGAAAATCTCTCCTCAGTAGGAAATGGTCCAGGGGTTGCCAGATGGAAATGTGGAAATACCTGCCATCCAACGGTCCAGCAGGCCAAGCAGCCGTGCATCCCAGCATCTTCCCCGACTCCTCCCTGGCTGCACCACTGTAGCCCCTCCATGTCCCACCCCCACCAAAAGTCAGGGTCCCCTGCCCACCCGGCTTCACGGGCACCTGCAAACCCCATCCTGGGCTTGGGGAGCCTACAGCTGTTCTTGAGAGGTAACCAAACATCCATTTAATTACACTGCAGGCTGTATAAATATTGTGCTCCACAAAATGGCACGAAGCAGATATTTTTAGGGGGTCATAGATGTTTCATGGGATTATCCGAGTCACAGGTCTGGAAGAATTTTTCCTCCAAAGAAAAGGAAAAGCACATCTCCAACATCTGCTGTGGGGACTCTCGAGGGACTCGACTCCTTCCCATCGTCAGTTTCCTTCTGAAAGCCAGCAGGTGAGCTATAAGCAAATGGAGCAGATCCAACACCAGGCTAACCAGACGCCTGACTCCAACATGGGCTGCATCCCCACCCTGGCCCTGCCTGGCATCCCGATTCATGATTCACCCTGCAAACACGCCTTGCTAAGCACCTACTGGGTGCCAGATGCCACACCATGGCTGTCACTGTAAATGTGGGCGAGACGCTAACACACGCTAAGTGGTGGAAAGGGACTTCTGGTCACAAAGATGCACAAGGTTCACAGCATCCCTGGTGGAAACTGCCCTCAACTGGACACAACTCGAATACCATGGACATTGCTCAGCAGGAATGTGTGTGAATCCCAGCGTCCCACAAGCATGCCTGGGGCTCAGACACAGGAGGAGGAAGGAGATGCTTGAGTGAAAAAGCCGTTTACCTGAAATACACAAGCTGGCATCAGCATGATGTCAGAAGTCAGAACAGCGGGCACCCTCGAGGAGGGAGGAACAGAAAGGGCCTGAGGGGGGCTCCTGAGGTACTGACACTTCCTGTTTCTCAAGTCATGTACTGGCTACAAAGGTTTGTTCCATTTGAGAAAATCTGTGGAGCTGCATACTTATGGTTTGCAGATTTCTCCAGTAAGAGGTGTATTTTAAAATAATAAAGAACAGCGATGTGCTGTCCCATAGTCAGGAAATGGCCAGGGCAAGACCCTGCCCCAGGTGTCCCGGCCCCAGGGTCCAGGCTCTCACCCTTGGGTCCTGCTGCCCCCAAGGATCAGAGCTCCCAGGTGGGGTGCCTGGGAGTCAGCCCCCACTGTGCTCCAATCTCTGGGTCTCGCATGACTGCCTCCCCCATCTTCTCTAGCTGACTGTAGCCGCCTGAGGGCTTCCTTCGATGTCTGCAACCTACTGTGCCTGGGAGTCAGCACCATTGTCCCAGGAGCAGCCCCTTTGCAGCCCCTGTCCTTGGTGTGACGTCCTCAAGCTGAGTCCCTGGCATCTCCCTGAACTCCTCTTGGGTTGAGCTCAGAGGGGACCTGCTCAGATGCAAACCCTGCACCACCTGCTGTCCTTCCCAGGCTCACATCCCAACATCCCGACTGGTGGGACCACGACAGGACCCCTCACACTCGAGGGGCAATAAATCCCCCTCAAGGCTTTTGTTGTTCAGTAGTTTAGTCGTGTCTGACTCTTTGCAACACCATGGACTGCAAAATGCCAGTCTTCCCTATCCTTCACCATCTCCTGAAGCTTGTTCAAAGTCGTGTCCATTGAGGCAGTGATGCCACCCAACCATCTCATCCTCTGCCGTCCCCTTCTCCTCCTGCCCTCCATCTTTCCCAGCATCAGGGTCTTTTCCAATGAGTTGGCTCATCACATCAGGGGGCCAAAGCATTAGAGCTTCAGCATCGGTCCTTCCAGTGAATATTCAGGGTTGATTTTCTTTAAGATTGACTGGTTTCAAGTTAGAGGGGTCCATTTCACCTCCTTCACTTGTAAAGCAGTCCATCGTCAGGACCTCCCTGAAGGACACAGGCAACTATGAGAAAAGTTTCAGTTGGGTAGATCAAGTATAACCTTTGACCGTTCAGGAGGGCATTCTTCGGAGAAGAGATCTATGTGAGACCTTACGGAATAAGTTCAAATGCAAGGCAGAAAAGAGCATCTGAGATTGGTGGTCATTCCTGCAGAAACAAGGAGGTGAGAAGTGGCCTATGCCCACTGGGGTGTGTGCCCATCTGGAAGAACACACAGAAGCTGGTAACTGCAGCGGCCTCTGGGTATAAAAACAGAAGAATGGGGCCAGGAGAGGGATGGAAAACTGAATTTCCTCCATGTTCCTCTGTACTATTTGGATTTTTTTTTCTTATGTGTTGTTTTTCAAAAAAATATTAAGGAGCTCATTTATTCATTCAACAAGCAATTTTCGTATGTACAATGGGTACTGGGCACTAAGAAAATGAGATCAAGTGACAGCAGGGAGGCCCTGACTGATTCCCACCTTTGGGGTGGTGCTGGGGGCTGTGCAGCAGAGCCCTGTAACCTGTCATCCAGGCTGAGGCCTCTGACCGAGGGGGTACCACAAACTGAACATCTAAATAGCGGTGTGGAAGTGAGACCCAGACAGGATAACGCCCACCCACACCCAGCACACAGGGCTGGAAGAAAAGGGAGGCCACAGAACCTTGGGAAGATGACGGCTGAATGGGGGCAGCTTCCTGGAGGAGTTGAGGGTAGGACTTAGATGATGGGTTCGGGGGCAGGCAGAACTCTGGTCTCCAAGAAGACGCTACTCCCCACAGCCCAGAACCATGGCTCTGATGATAGATCACACCCACAAGTACCCAGCCTGTCTCAGCCAGAGCTGCTGCAACAAAGCACCGCAGATGGAGTGTCCTAACAGCAGACACTTACTCCTCCAGTTCTCGAGCCTGGACGGCTGAGGTTAGGGGTCACACAGTCAGGCTCTGCTGAGAACGCTCTTCCTGGTTTGCGGGTGGCACCTTCCTGCTGCGTCCTCACATGGTGGAGAGAGACAGCGCATGTGAATCCTGGTGGAATGGGCCTAATGGTTCAGTCCACATGGCACTACCTTACACAGCCAAAGGGACTCCGCAGGTGTCATTAAGGTTACCGATGGGTTGACATGAAGAAAGAAGATTCTCCTGGGTTACCTGGGTGGTAATCACCCGAATCCTTTCAACCCAGAGGCAGAGATGAAGGCAGAAGGGTTCAGAGAGCACACTGAAGCCTGAGAAGGCCTCCTCGTACTGCTGCAGGCTTTGCAGAGGGAGGGGCCTGGTGACCAGGAAGGTGGCTGGCTTCCAGGAGCTGAGAGAGCTGGCCTGGCTGACAACCAATGAGGGTACAGGACCTCGGTGCTACCACCATGAGGAATAGAACTGACCCTTTCCCGGGCCCCCAGATGAGAGCCCCGTCCGGCCAACACCGTCACTTCAGGCCTGTGAGATGGAAGTGGGGAACCCAGTGAGCCCTGACCCCACTTCTGACCTGCAGACGCTGTGCAAGTGTGAACAGTGCTGTTGGCAGTTGCTGAGTCTGTGGTGAGCTGAGCGTGCGTGTGAGTCCACATAGGGACACTCCACTGAGGTGACCAATGCCCCAGGGAGCTGGGGCCTGAAGGCAGGTACTCATGGGCCCCAGCAAAGCAGGCCCCCCGGAGAAAATGACCACCTAGGCTCGACAGCAGGGGGGCCACCAACACAGCCCAAAGGTCCAGGAGGCAGAGCACAGGGTGGGGCCCTGCCTGCCTGGAAGGCCCAGCGAGGCCCCCATCCCCCCAGCCTGGCAGGAACAGGGCCCAGTGTGACCAAATGACCCAACTCTTCAAGAGAATCCAGAAACTCAATTTTTACATGAAATATTCTCATTGCAATTTTAAAAACACTGTGCTGGCCAACCTTGAGCAGAACAAGCAAATGAGAACTGTCTTGAGCCAGAGGTGAGCTTCTGGGGTATCCACCAAGTGTGAGAGGTCAGGCAGAAGAGCACCCAAGTGGGGGCCTTTCCAGGAGGCCGTGGGGACCCAGTCCTTCCTACCATGCAGAAGAGGAGGGACTCACACTCACAGAAGACCCTAGCCCCAGTGCCCTGTGGGGGACCCACTCCCAGCCCCTGACAACCAGACATCTTAAGGGCAATGGGCCTTTTTCCAGAGGCCGCCACTGAGGCCAGAACGGGGAGCCCCCAGACATGAGCTGGTGACTCTGTCTCAAAACTACACTTCCAGTTCCAAAATCTGAGTCTGTCCAGCCACTCCACTTGGCCTCCTGGCATTGCGAGACTTTGCTCTTTTGATGGCACAGGGGTTTGCTGTGCATTCCCGAGGCCTGGACTCTTCGCCCCTCGCCAGTGAACCAGCCCCCTCCTCACTCAAGGCTTGGCTGTCCTGTCTAGCACTCACCATGGCAGCCACCCTTCTGGCAGCCCAGCCTTTTGGATCCTGGCCCCTCACCCCTGGTAGCTCGGGGTCTCAGCTTCCCAGCCCCGATTTCCTGAGAAAGTACTCAGCCTGGTTTGAGCCACGTTTCTGCCCCAAGTGATGCTGGGTCAGAGGTCTCTAGCCAATCCATGGGGTGGGCTTCCCTGTGGCCAGATGTCAGTCCAGGCAGGACCCCTCTGTAACCCTTCCCTCCCTCCCTCACACCCCTCCAGACCACCTACCCCTTTTCTAAGCAAATTCATCTCAGGGCCAATCCCCAGAGGTATGAGCAGGACCATCAGGGGACAGGCTCAGGCCAGTCGTGTCCCTAACAGCAGCCCCCCAAACACCTGACATTCGTAAAGGCAGCTCAAACAGCAGTGCCTGGACTAGGCGCGGTAAGCGCTGGTATCAGTGGTCTCTCATATCATCCAAAGACTCTGAGATGCCCACCGTGACCCCAGGCAGGGGTGCTGGCAGCAACACCACACCATTTACCTCCTTATCCGCTGAGTGGCCCAGGTGAGCCAGGATGCTCCACGCCCCACTCCCAAACCATCAGCGACTCCTGACCACAGAGCTGAGAGTCAACTCAGCCAAGGGTCTCTTCACTCCCCTCTGAGATGAGATTCTGACAGCAATGAGCTCTTTCTCTGCCTTGTTCCAACATGGAGAACTTCGGAAACCTGCGCAGGCGCCACAGGTCAGTGAGGAAAACAGACACACGATGAGGTCAGAGGATGACTCGTGCCCAGGGGAGGCTTGAGTCTTAAATTCTCTTTATAAAAACTTCATTTTGTGTGAAGCAATTATCCTTCAATTAAAAAATAAAAACTTCATTTTGAATGGAGGGCAGCAGGCTATTAAGACAGTGCTATTGAGTTTATAGGGCTTCCCTGGTGGCTCAGACGGTAATGAGTCTGCCTGCAGTGCAGGAGACCCGGGTTCGATCCCTGGGTGAGGAAGGTCTCCTGGAGAAGGAAATGGCAACCCACTCTAATATTCTTGCCTGGAGAATCCCATGGATGGAGGAACCTGGCGGGCTACAGTCCATTGAGTTTTCCTGACACATAGTAAACCGCCTATGTGTATGTAAGTACACAATCCAATCTATGAAAAACATAATGCCTGTGAAACCGTCACCACCCCCGGGACAATCAATGCATCCACCACCCCAAGTTTCCTCCCCACTCCCCACCCATCCCTGTCTCCTGGCAACCACTGACCTTTCTGCCACTACAGTTTACATTCCTACTATGTCACATGAGTAGACCATAGGTACATACTTGGTTTTCTCTGGCCTTGCTCACTCTGCACAGTTCTAACATTCATCATGTGGTTGTGCCCGCAATGAAAATTCAACCCCATTTATTGCTGAGTAGTATTCCAGGGTAGAACATCCCGCGATCTGTCAATTGTTGATGGACATTCAGTTTATTTATAGTCTGGGACAATCCCAAATACACTGCCATGAACATTCACGTACAAATTTTTATACTTGTGTGTACGCTTTTCTCTTGGGAAAATACCTAGGGAAGGACTAGCTGGATTGTTTGGCAGGCATGTGTTTAAGGATGGCCATTTCCACGAAGCTCCTGGGTGGCTTTTGGAGGGTCCACACTGTATGTATTTAACCTACAAGATAAGATGCACACTGGTCACGAGGAACTAATGACCCACAGGGAGGCCTCATCGGGCTGCAGCTGCTTCGTTCCATGTGTAGAGGGGGTTCCCAGAAGGGAATATCTCCCGGCATCACCTCTGATTTTGTGAAATGCTCAGTGCACAAGCTCCTGACGCCACAAATGGCCCACGAGAGGGCTGTGTAATCTGTCTGTGGGAGACCCTCGATGTGCTGGAGCATCTCACAGGTCTAGAACAGATCAGTGGTGATCTTCACTGAAAGCTGTGCAGGGACCACAGCAGGGGTTCTGCAAGGGCAGTCCCACCAGCATCACCTGGGAGTTGGGCTAGAAATGCACATTCCTGCCCCCCATCCAGACCTACAGAGTTGAAACTCTGAGTGGAGCCCAGCCATGTGGGCTTCCAGGTAATCGGATGCACATTCCAATGTAAGAACCAGCAGCCTAGAACATTTTTTAAGCCCTTCGACTCTACTGGAATTAAATCCATCAGAAGTCGTGTTACATCAGGGGCACACCCCCTCCATGGCCTCATTCCATCCCCACAGCTGTGGAAAGAAAGTGAAAGCGTGAGTCGTACCCAACTCTCCACTGACCCATGGACTGTAGCCCACCAGGCTCCTCTGTCCATGGGATTCTCCAGGCAAGAATACTGGAGTGGGTAGCCATTCCCTTCTCCAAAGGATCTTCCCAACCCAGGGATCAAACTTGGGACTCCTGCACTGCAGGCAGATTCTTTACCGTCTGAGCCACCAGGAGTTCACCCTTTTAGAACACTGCAACCCTGTGTTAACATCTCTTCAAAGAGCCAGGCTGCCAACTGGTCATCACTTCTTCCCCAAAGACCAGACTCCAAACAAAATGAAAGTTCCAGGAACTCAATCACTGAAGCATTTAAACCCAGCTGTCAAAACCACCTGTGTGTCTACCTGGGGCTTTCACCCTAGCATATTATGTCATAAATAATTCTAAGGAAAGAAAAAGACAAAGATTTTAGGTGATACACTGCAACTCTCTTTACTGCTCTAGAACCCTCGCTCCAAATTAACACATCAGCAGGAACATTAATCAAACTTGAATAGGAAGAATTTGAGTAAAAATATTGAATACTTTTTGTTTTAATCTTCAGCTTAAGCATGATTGCTGCTTGACATAATTGGAGAGAAGGTCTGCTCATTTTCCTGATATTTCGGCAGGCTTACCACTTAGCCCAGTCCTTGAAAACTCTCTCCAGCTTCTGGCCAAGTAGAACTTTGCCACTCACTTTGAGCTTGCCGGCAAGGAAAGCCTTCTGAGGGTTCATTTTGCCCAAAATCAACTCCATGAAGACAGGCTCGGGGATGGTGAAGATGGTGTCTGCTGGGAGCCTGGCAGGTCCTAGATACGTGTCCCCAGAGCCGTTCTTCAGATCAATGGTCCACTGGTGGACAGTCTTCCCATCTTTGGTGATGTCCAGCTGGAAGATGGCATTGACTTTCTTCACCAGCTGGTCCCCCACTTCTTTGACGTGCTGGCTGATGTCCTCAAACACTGGGACGGTCTGGAATTCCGACAGTGAGAGAGGGTGTGGCACGGCAGGTTCCCGACCAGGACCCAGTTCCTTGAACTGGCCTGCCTGCGGCCCATCCCCAGCCTTGATCTTGAGCTGATGGTCAATTCTCTTCCACATCCTACTGCACTGGTCCTCCTGACCTTGCCGACTGGTGTGTGAGCAGCTGCGGCCAGGTTTATATCCACAAGGTCAGATTGTGACATCAAAGGCAAGGCCAAGTGGGGACTCAGGCTGTGTGTGTGTGCCAGCCTCATTGGCCGAACGGCTGCTAAACATGTGACATGGGGTTAGGGCTTGGCCAGGTCATTGTGACACAGATCCACACCGCTGCTCCCCTAAACCACAAGGTCCCACAAGCCCAGCCCAGAAAGGTCTGGACCCCGGGCTGGGAATAAAGGAAACTGGCCCGCAGAAGGCTCTCTGGTGACATGAGCTCTGTCTTTTCAACAGCCCTAACTGAGAGGGCACTCATTCTGATTCTTTCAAAAGTAGAGATCCTTAAGGTCCAGAGACAGGTGCTTCAACTACCTACTGGGGAGTGGGGAAAACTGTTAGAACAAAACAGCTGGTGGAGGAGGGCTCAGCACCAGGGCATGCACCGGAAGCTTCCAGAAGCAGAGTGAGAGGGGGAAAAGGAGAGAAACAAATATCCCTGAGGTCGGCAGAAGACACTGCTGGTCTCACAGGATAACTGCAGACACTATCACAGCCCTCACTCTGAGCCACAACACCGCTGTAGGCACGGCGTATGTATTTTATCAACACACTTAACTCTCCATATAACTGTCTGAGGTGGGTACTGGTACAATCCTCATTTTACAGATGAGGAAGCTGAGGCAAGTAGAAGTGAAGTGACTTTCCAAAGCCACCCAGTGAGTCGTAGGGCAGCCAGGTTTAAACAGAGGGAGACGGACTTCAGAGCCCATTTTGGGTCTGCCTGATGCCTTCTCATGATGAGGTTGAAGGCTTGGGCAGGAATGCCACCGCAGGGATCTTGTGCCTTCACCGTGCATCCTATCGAGGTCTATGGTGCCAGGATGTCCCACCACGGTGATGCTGACCTTGATTCCGTGGTTAAGGTGGCGTCACCGGGTGATGGGAAGCTCCCTGCAGAGTTACTGCTTCTCCCTTTGTAATGAATAAGTGTCTTGTGGAAGATGATACTTTGAGACTCTGCAAGTACCCTGTTTCGTATCACACTCCAGCCCACTCCTGTCTGCCACCATCCCTGGCCCACTGGTGTGATGTGTGTGAAATGCCCATCACTCCTTTTAGATTTAAAGACTGGAATTCTGCTGGAAGGATGAGCTTTCCCCCATTTTTTTTTACCTGTTCAATCATTTATTTATCCCAATATGGACTCATGGATATTGTTTTATTCTTATCATCTGTTATGATGATTATTTATTTTCTCACTCAGTTTGTCCCAGATTGGGTCATTGGGAGCTCTGGCCAGGTGGGCACTTCTTTCCCCACCATGGGGTTCTTAAATGTAAGTGAAGCTGGTAGGGAGTTGCTGGCAGCTCTTTTCTCTCTGGGAGGAATTCAGAAAGTACAAAAGTTTTCAGTACATTTTCTTTGGTACCTGATGGATGAGCTGGTATTGTTAACATGGAGCAGTTAAAAAAAATCCAATGGGCTACAAAACCAAGTCTTTCCCCTGAGGCCACCAAGTATGCAACTAATACATTAAGAGTTTAAAATGAAGAGGATGGACTGCCCCAGTAAGCTTGCTGGGAACAGTCAATGGACAACTGAGCCACAAGTCCACCATGCCTGATTTTCCTCAAGGATGGGTTGTCCCTTCTGAACTGTTCAGATGGGTCCCCAACAGGGCTGCCATTCCTGCCTCAGCATGTCGGAGAATACAGTTTCACAGTCCATGCATACCTATCCATGAGTTCCTATCTTTTAGAGGAGGATATTTCTACTATCAGGCTTCCCAGGTGGCTCAGTGGTAAAGAATCCACCTGCCAAGCAGGAGACTTGAGTTCGATCCCTGAGTCAGGAAGATCCCCTGAAGAAGGAAGTGACAACCCACTCTAGTGTTCTCAGCCTGAGAAATCCCATGGACAGACGAGCCTGGTGGGCTATAGTCCATGGGGTCACAAAAGAGTTGGACACGACTTAGGGACTACACAACAATAATAAGTACTGGCAAAGGTGTGGGGAAAAGAAGTCTCCTACAGTGTTGGTGGGAATGTAAACTGGTGCAGCCACTGTGGAAAACAGTATAGTTCCCCTAAAAAACTAAAAATAGATCTATCATATAATGTGCCCTTCAGCATATATCCAGAAAAGATGAAACCTCTAACTGAAAAGATATATTCACCCAATGTCCACTGCAGCACTGTTTACAATAGCCAAGACATGTGTTAAGTTGCTTCAGTCATGTCCAACTCTGTGTGACTCCATGGACTGCAACTGGCCAGGCTCCTCTGTCCATGGGATTCTCCAGGTGAGAATAATGGAGTGGGGTGCCATGCTTCCCTGGTGGCTCAGATGGTAAAGAATCTCCCTGCAGTGCAGGAGACCAGAGTTTGATCCCTGGTCGTATGAAGACATGGAAGTAACCTGAACATCCACTGACAGATTAATCGATAAAGAAGTCTGTATAATCTCCAAATTCACCGGCTGAAACACTAAGCCCACCATGTGATGGTTTAGGAAGTGAGATGTGATTAGGACTAGATGAGGTCATAAGCGGGAAGCCCTCATGAGTGTGGTTAATGCCCTAATAAGAGTCGCAGCAGAACTTGTGTCCCCTCTCTCCTCCATAACTTGAGGATACGGCGAGAAGTCCACAGTCCATAACCTGGAGCAGAGCTCTCCCAAGAGGCTGGCACCCTAGTCTGGGACTCCAGCCTGAAGAACCATGAGAAATAAACTTCTGTTGTTTATAAGCCTCACAGTTCATGGTATTTTTATGACAGCAGCCCAAGCTAAGACATGTGTGCACACAGAAAAGGGCAAAGATCAATAATGATATTAATCCATCACACCCATGGGAAGACAATGCCAAGCCCTGAAAGCGTTTCTCACTGGAAAAAGAGTTACTGCACTATACCAAACTCATGTATAAATATATTTGTAAAGTCCTAGTAACTTAGATTTTTTTATATATAGAACAGAGATCATCCCTCCCAAAAGGCATCACTGGCCAGTGTAAGGGCATTCCTATTTCAAGACACAGCTGAAGACAGGGTTGAAGACAGGCAAATAGTTAAAGTAAAACAGTTATTTATCTTTCCATATGTTATATGCATGCCCAAGTGGTAAATTTTTAAATTAGATAAAATGTGTAAAATATGCCTGCCCATAAATAAATAAAACTGATTGTGAATAACAGATAAAGTTTCTAAGAAAAGTGGTGCATTTTTCTGATGTTCCTGACATCACTCAAAATGTTTTCAGAATACCTCTTTATGACCACTGTCACAAACCAAGGCTCAGCTGGTAAAGAATCCACCTACAATGTGAGAGATCTGGGTTCGATCCATGGATTGGGAAGATCTCCTGAAGAAGGGAAAGGCTACCCACTCCAGTATTCTGGCCTGGAGAATTCCATGGACTCTCTAGTCCACAGGGTCACAAAGAGTCGGACACAACTGAGTGACTTTCACTTTCACTTTTCACTTCACTTTCACAAACAAAAGGTGAGTTCTTTTACTGCCTATCATTCAGGATGCTTTCAGCTATGAGCACCAAGAACAGCCACAACTCTACAGGCTTCAACCCTTCAACTGGACAGTCTCCCTTCCCATGAAGAGAACTGTTATCTCCCATTAAAGAAGTCCTGAGGTGGGGCTAGAGGGACCAACCACGGGGCACAGCTCTGGACTGCGGTTTTCCGACTGAGGGGTTTCCCAGAAGATAGGACCTTCAGTGCTAAAGCCAGCAAGTCCAAGACAAGCAGGAGGAGCTGGCCACTCCAGGGTTGGTTCCTCAAGCAGGTCAGTGAGTCTTCAAAGACCCAAGGTCCCTCCTTACATTATCCTGCTAGATGTTCTTCTAAAGCCAGTGACCCTTGTGGAGGAAACACTTTGGGGCATCATTCAGTAGAACAAAAAAAAAAAAAAAAAAGAGCCACCTTCTCCTACATGTACTCTTTACCAGAAGGGCCTATTCTCCCCAAGTCCTTCGGCAACTTCATGCCTGTCTCATGGCCAGGACCATGCTCATCACCCTTGGCAGGATCAGCTTCTGTCTATGGCTGAAAAATGTCACCTGCCAGATCAGTAAACCAAAGGTATTGTGGACATCAAGCCCTCAGCCACCTCTCAGTGTGTGCTTCTGAGGGGATTCAGGATGGAGAAAAAGCACGATATTGGCCCTAGATAGCTGGGGTGCAGACCAAAGCAATGATTTCAGTGAACCCAGACTCTCCCATCTTCCCAAACACAGAAAAGCAGCTAAAGTCATTAACTTGAGGCATCATGTTTTCTTAATGAACAGTAACATTCTGATGTTCCACTGTTGGGTTTTGTTTTTGTTTCCTTCCCGGTGGCTCAGCCAGTAAAGAATCTCCCTGCAGTGCAGGAGACCCAGGTTCGATCCCTATGTTGGGAAGATCCCCCTGGAGAAGAGAATGGCTACCCACTTCAGTATTCTTGCCTGAAGAATTCCAGGGACAGGGGAGCCTCGTGGACCCCAGTCTATGGGGTCACAAAGAGTCAGACACGACTGAGCGACTAACTTTTTTGGACTTCCCTGGTAGCTCAGACGGTAAAGAATCTGCCTGCAATGCGGGAGACGCAGGTTCGATCTCTGGGTCAGGAAGATCCCCTGGAGAAGGGAGTGGCTATGCACTCCAGTATTCTTGCCTGGAGAATCCTATGGACAGAGGAGCCTGGCGGGCTATAGCTGGGCTGCAAAGAGTCGAACAGGACTGAGCACACACACAGAACGACTGTATATCCTGGCTCCTTTTCAAAGCTGTCCCTCAGAGCCATCTGAGAGGCTGTCTTCCCAGCTTATGGTTCTCAATTTTTAGGTTGTGCTTTTCTCTTTTTTTTAGTCCAGAGGTTCAGAGTCGCCCTTGAGGCCAGACTCAGCCACCTTTCCCTAACTTCAGGGTTGCCTAGAGGAGCATGGAACCCGATAGAGGTGCTAGAGAAACAAAAGGAGGAACTAAGAGTGAATGGCACTCATCCTTTGAGGTAGGTGTCCACTCAGGAGTCCGCTGAGAGGCAGGGGTAAGAATGACACAGGCCAGGGACATGTTAGAGGGATGCGACCTTCCTCATGTGGGGGAAGGAGCTGGCTACATAGTTTCCCTGCAGCCGCTGCTTGCGTCTGGGCAGGGCCTGAGGGTAGCTGAGCGGCAGCCCAGCCCAGAGGTCAGGGAAGCAGTGGGAAGATGAGGAAGCCCACGAAGTGACCGACCAGGCGAGCCAGCGGACCCCAGATGCTCCCTACAGGTGTATAGCGCCTGGGTAGCCGCACCCACCTTTTCTCCCAGTAGAAAGACTCCACATTGTGTCATTTCTGCCTTCCAAGGCTCAGGGGAGGTCAGTACCCCATGCTCACCCTGGAAGTCTGCGGGGATGGGAATTCTGGAAAACATAGTTCCAGCTCCACTAAGTTGTTCAGGAGCAAAGCTGGAGCCACATCGAGTGCTTTGATTTTTAGAAACAAGTCATGTACACACTGCTATATTTACAATGGATAACCAACAAGGACCTATCGTGTAGCACAGGGAACTCTGATCAATGGTACATGCCAGCCTGGATGGGAGTGGGGTTTTGGGGGAGATGAGATACATGTACATGGATGGCTGAGTCCCTTCACTGTTTACCTGGAACTATCACAACATTGTTATTTGGCTATACCCCAATACAAAATGAAAGGTTTAAAGTTTGAAAAACAAAAAAGCCTCAAACTAACTCTAAGGATAAAATGGCCCAACAGGCTGAGCACTGGCATTTAGCTATGGTGGAGGAAGTGGCATTTTATTCTCATTTTCTTTCCTTCTTTCCCACTCACTGCTGTGGACTCTGGTCACCCCACCAGAGCAGAACAAAGCAAAGTAAGGACAACTTGCCATGTCCCCAGCCACTCCCTCTGACACACGGTTTGGAAACCCTGACGACCACCCTGGAGAAAAGTCTGATGCAGTCAGTCGCAAGAGCTGGGTCAGCCCCTAGGTCCTACTGAACTCAGTATGTCAAGAGCACTGTGCCTATGGAACAAATTCTGATAAGTTCCCCCGGCTGTTTTGAAAGATTCATCAACCCTGAGCCAGGAGAGGGCCGGGGGTGCAAACCAAAGAACAAGATCTCTGCCAGACAAGCAGGAGCTGTGCCTATCTCAGAAGGATGTTTTTGGTACAGTGTGTTATTTAACTGTGGTCACTGTAACTGTGGACACATCACAGAAGCCCGAATGCTGATGGTAAAGAGAGCCTGTAAAGATCTTGAAATTTTTTTTGTTTAGATGGTTTTTTATTTTTTTAATATAAATTTATTTATTTTAATTGGAGGCGAATTACTTTACAATATTGTATTGGTTTTGCCATACATCAACATGAATCCACCATGGGTGTACACGTGTTCCCCATCCTGAACCCCCCTCCCACCTCCCTCCCCATACTATCCCTCTGAGTCATCCCAGTGCACCAGCCCCAAGCATCCTGTATCCTGCATCGAACCTGGACTGGTGATTCGTTTCATATATGATATTATACACATTTCAATGACATTCTCCCAAATCATCCCACCCTCTCCCTCTCCCACAGAGTCCAAAAGACTGTTCTATACATCTGTGTCTCTTTTGCTGTCTCGCATACAGGGTTATTGTTACCATCTTTCTAAATTCCATATATATGCGTTAGTATACTGTATTAGTGTTTTTCTTTCTGGCTTACTTCACTCTGTATAATCGGCTCCAGTTTCATTCACCTCATTAGAACTGATACAAATGTATTCTTTTTAATGGCTGAGTAATACTCCTTTGTGTATATGTACCACAGCTTTCTCATCCATTCGTCTGCTGATGGACATCTAGGTTGCTTCCATGTTCTGGCTATTATAAACAGTGCTGTGATTAACATTGGGGTACACGTGTCTCTTTCAATTCTGGTTTCCTCAGTGTGTATGACCAGTAGTGGGATTGCTGGGTCATAAGGCAGTTCTATTTCCAGTTTTTTAAGGAATCTCCACACTGTTCTCCAGAGTGGCTGTACTAGTTTGCATTCCCACCAACAGTGTAAGAGGGTTCCCTTTTCTCCACACCCTCTCCAGCATTTATTGCTTGTAGACTTTTGGATAGCAGCCATTCTGACTGGCATGAAGTGGTGCCTCACTGTGGTTTTGATTTGCATTTCTCTGATAATGAGTGATGTTGAGCATCTTTTCATGTGTTTGTTAGCCATCTGTATGTCTTCTTTGGAGAAATGTCTGTTTAGTTCTTTGGCCCATTTTTTTATAGGGTCATTTATTTTTCTGGAATTGAGCTGCAGCAGTTGCTTGTATATTTTTGAGATTAGTTGTTTGTCAGTTGCTTCATTTGCTATTATTTTCTCCCATTCTGAAGGCTGTCTTTTCACCTTGCTTATAGTTTCCTTTGTTGTGTAGAGCTTTTAATTTTAATTAGGTCCCATTTGTTTATTTTTGCTTTTATTCCCAATATTCTGGGAGGTGGGTCATAGAGGATCCTGCTGTGATTTATGTCGGAGAGTGTTTTGCCTATGTTCTCCTCTAGGAGTTTTATAGTTTCTGGTCTTACATTTAGATCTTCAACCCATTTTGAGTTTATTTTTGTGTATGGTGTTAGAAAGTGTTCTAGTTTCGTTCTTTTACAAGTGATTGACCAGTTTTCCCAGCACCACTTGTTAAAGAGATTGTCTTTTCTCCATTGTATATTCTTGCCTCCTTTGTCAAAGATAAGGTGTCCATAGGTGTGTGGATTTATCTCTGGGCTTTCTATTTTGTTCCATTGATCTATATTTCTGTCTTTGTGCCAGTACCATACTGTCTTGATGACTGTGGCTTTGTAGTAGAGCCTGAAGTCTGGCAGGTTGATTCCTCCTATTCCATTCTTCTTTCTCAAGATTGCTTTGGCTATTCGAGGTTTTCTGTATTTCCCTACAAATTGTGAAATTATTTGTTCTAGCTCTGTGAAAAATACCATTGGTAGGTAGCTTGATAGGGATTGCATTGAATCTATAGATTGCTTTGGGTAATGTACTCATTTTCACTATATTGATTCTTCCAATCCATGAACATGGTACATTTCTCCATCTATTTGTGTCCTCTGATTTCTTTCACCAGTGTTTTATAGTTTTCTATATATAGGTCTTTAGTTTCTTTAGGTAGATATATTCCTAAGTATTTTATTGTTTTCGTTGCAATGGTGAATGGAATTGTTTCCTTAATTTCTCTTTCTATTTTCTCATTATTAGTGTATAGGAATGCAAGGGATTTCTGAGTGTTGATTTTATATCCTGCAACTTTACTATATTCATTGATGAGCTCTAGTAATTTTCTGGCGGAGTCTTTAGGGTTTTCTATGTAGAGGATATGTCATCTGCAAACAGTGAGAGTTTTACTTCTTTTCATTTCAGTTCAGTTCAGTTCAGTCGCTCAGTTGTGTCCAACTCTTTGCAATCCCATGAACTGCAGCATGCCAGGTCTCCCTGTCCATCACCAACTCCCAGAGTTCACTCAGACTCAAGTCCATCAAGTCAGTGATGCCATCAAGCCATCTCATCCTCTGTCGCCCCCTTCTCCTCCTGCCCCCAATCCCTCCCAGCATCAGAGTCTTTTCTAATGAGTCAACTCTTTGCATGAGGTGGCCAAAGTACTGGAGTTTCAGTTTTAGCATCATTCCTTCCAAAGAAATCCCAGGGCTGATCTCCTTCAGAATGGATTCCTTTTCTTTTTTTGCTCTGATTGCTGTGGCCAAAACTTCCAAAACTATGTTGAATAGTAGTGGTGAAAGTGGGCACCCTTGTCCTGTTCCTGACTTTAGGGGAAATGCTTTCAATTTTTCACCATTGAGGATAATGTTTCCTGTGGGTTTGTCATATATAGCTTTTATTATGTTGAGGTATGTTCCTTCTATTCCTGCTTTCTGGAGAGTTTTTATCACAAATGGATGTTGAATTTTGTCAAAGGCTTTCTCTGCATCTATTGAGATGATCATATGGCTTTTATTTTTCAATTTGTTAATGTGGTGTATTACATTGATTGATTTGCGGATACTGAAGAATCCTTGCATCCCTGGGGTAAAGCCCACTTCATGGTGTATGATCTTTTTAATGTGTTGTTGGATTCTGATTGCTAGAATTTTGTTAAGGATTTTTGCATCTATGTTCATCAGTGATATTGGCCTGTAGTTTTCTCTTTTTTGTGGCATCTTTGTCAGGTTTTATTATTAGGGTGATGGTGGCCTCATAGAATGAGTTTGGAAGTTTACTTTCCCCTGCAAGTTTTTGGAAGAGTTTGAGTAGGATAGGTGTTAGCTCTTCTCTAAATTTTTGGTAGAATTCAGCTGTGAAGCCATCTGGACCTGGGCTTTTGTTTCCTGGAAGATTTCGGATTATGGTTTCAATTTTTGTGCTTGTGATGGGTCTGTTAAGATTTTCTATTTCTTTCTGGTTCAGTTTTGGGAAGTTGTACTTTTCTAAGAATTTGTCCATTTCTTCCAAGTTGTCCATTTTATTGGCATATAATTGCTGATAGTAGGCTCTTATGATCCTTTGTATTTCTATGTTGTCAGTTGTGATCTCTCCAATTTCATTTCTAATTTTATTGATTTGATTTTTCTCCCTTTGTTTCTTGATGAGTCTGGCTAATGGTTTGTCAATTTTATTTATCCTTTCAAAGAACCAGCTTTTGGCTTTGTTGATTTTTGCTATAGTCTATTTTGTTTCTTTTGCATTTATTTCTGCCCTAATTTTTAAGACTTCTTTCCTTTTACGAACCCTGGGACTCTTAATTTCTTCCTTTTATAGTTGCTTTAGGTGTAGAGTTAGGTTATTTGTTTGACTTTTTTCTTGTTTCTTGAGGTATGCCTGTATTGCTATGAACCTTCCCCTTAGCACTGCTTTTACAGTGTCCCACAGGTTTTGGGTTGTTGTGTTTTCATTTTCATTCATTTCTGTGCATATTTTGATTTCTTTTTGATTTCTTCTGTGATTTGTTGGTTATTCAGCAGTGTGTTGTTCAGCCTCCAAGGAGGACCTTTACTGATAGACACAACAGGAATGAATATCAAAAATGTTATGCCAAAAGACTGCATAATATATAATTCCCTTTAGGAGAAGGGGGTGGCAGAGGACGAGATGATTAGACAGAATCACTGACTCAATGGACATGAGTCTGAGACAACTCTGGGAGGCAGTGAAGAACAGAGAAGCCTGGCGTGCTGCAGTCCATGGGGTCGCAAAGAGTCGGACAGGACTTAGTGACTGAACAACAACGAACACGAAGTTCTAAAACTGGCAAAACTAATCTGTAATGGAAGAAAAATCGAAAGAGTCTTTACTCTGAGGTGTGAGGGTGAGATTAACTGGGAAGTGGCATAAAGAAACTCAGGGGTGATAGGTATATGCATCTGTCAAAATTCTCCATGGAGTGATGTATACTCATGCTTGCAACTTGTTTTGAAATGCATTAAAAGATAAGAGGATTGACAGATGGATAGACAGACATGTAACAAAACAAATACAGCATAAGTTAACTATAGAATCTAGGTGGGGAGTATATGAGTGTCCATGAATAGCCTAGTACTGAATTATAGGTAGATGTCAACAAACTGACTGATGAAAAGATGGGGAAAAGGCTATTAGAAAAGGATTCATAAAAGTTACAGTGATTTAGAAGGCAGGCCAGACATTCAGAATACATAGTATGGTTCACACCATTCTTTTTAAACATATGAAATACAATCACCCTGTTGAACTCAGTTCCTCTCAGTTACTAAGTGCTGGTTATGTGACAATTCCAAGTTGAACACACACAAATTTTGTCCATAGCACATGAAGAATCTCTACTTATTCTCTATTTGGCAGCCTTGTTATCAGTCATCTATAACATAAAATGCTGCATAATAAACCATCACATCTCAGAGGCTCACAGTAATAAGCAATTATTTCTTGCTTACATGGCTTCAGAGAGTTTAGGGATTGGCCAGTCCGGTGGGGGCCCACTGGCCTAGGCTCCAGGCCCTGTGTCTCTCATTCTGCTTGATCAGCAGGCTCCCAGGGGCAGGTTCTTCTCACTATGAAGACCACAATACAGGAAGGCAAGACCTCCTGCACAAGTACGTGCCAAGACTTTGCTCACATTTCTGTTAAAATTCCACTAGCCAAAGGAAGTAACAACATAAGCCAAATAATCCCAGCCCTTCATTCACCTGGCTCTGGAAATGGAGAACTCACTTCTTTATTTATCACTGCAAAAGATTCTGGGGCAGCTTCAATCAGGGTCTAGTGACGTGGAGCCTCTGTCTTCTTGAATGGCCCCCTCCACAGCTTCCACTGCACAGGAGAAGCAAATCTCAAGCGTGTAACCACACCAATTCCAGTGAACTGTTCTATTTTGCCTCTTCAGCTCCCCTCAAGGTAGAACCCCGAGGGGACAATTATAAACATCGGGCCAAGAGACAGAACACGGGGCACTTCTTTTTCTGCTGCAGGAGAAGTCAATTAGGGTTTCAATTTCCACTGTTAAATGTCACCTTTTTACAACATCCTGGAGGAGAGCCGGCAGCCCTGTCCTTAGGGGGGAAAAAACTCTTTCAAAGAAAGTCTTACTGTCTAAAAAGTCACAGAAGGGTCCAGAGATTAAGATTAAACCCACTCAGGCTGTCTGATTTCCCAGAGCTCTCGGTTTCTATTTCCAGCTGAACATCTGGCTCCCTGATAGCCCCCAGTGAGTCTTTTGAGCCTCCCTGCCTCACTTTTCTACCGGTTGCAAAAAGATAATAAGCCCTGCTGCTGCGCAATGCATATAAAGTGCCCCCAAGGAGTGCAGGAGGGAGGCAGACTTCTCGAAGGAGAGAGCTGTCAGCATGTTTTCTCCTGATCTTCAGGTGTCTCCAGTATCTGGAACCCCTCATTAGAGAATGTGGTCCTTCCCCCTGAGAAGTCAGACGAGAGCCAGAATCAATGGAGCCAAGAGACTCCCTTCTCTCGTCTCTGCTGCAAAGGAGATGAGTCAGACTGCATGATGACTGGTCACTCTTCTTCACTTGCTAACACTCTGCACCCTATTTTCAAAAGAAGGAGCATGTTGTTGGCATGGCTGAAAGGTTAAACACTCTCACTCCATCGCAACAGCCACTAGTGGGTATTTTATCACAGTTTCTGTGCAGGAACTTTTTGTCCGCCCAAACCCTTCCTCCTCCCAGATGGGTGAGACTTTGAGAGTATCTCCAGTTTCTAAAGTTAGGTCATAAATCACTCTCCTGCTTGCAGGGTGGTGTTGCCCTGAAAAGACCCCATCTGTTCATAGTCTGCAACTTATTTTGAAATGCATTCAAAAATTAAGAAAGGCTCATGCACTTTAAATTTTTAAAAAATTATTTAAAACTTTTTTTCTGTATTCAATTATAGGGGAACTCATTTCCTCCCTCTCTGGGTATTTCACCCTCATCCATAGAACAGGAACATTGGCCTTTTCCAAAGTATTAGGAGGAAGGACAAGGGCCTCTGGAACTCTCATAATGCTGCCAACAAGAACGCCAAAGAGTTCTACTCTGGGAAAGAGGTTTCAGTATCTAAAATGGGTAGGTTGTTTTTGTTTTTTTTTGGATATATCTGTACAAGTGGAATTGCTGGGTCCCAGACAATATTTCCAGGGATATACCAAACAGAAATATCTACATTTTTTCTTAAAAGACACATATTAGAATGACTTTAATCAGCCAAATGTGGTAACCACCCATATGCCCATCAACAGTAGAATGGATAAATTACAGGAAACTAAACAGCAATGAGAATTAACAATCTACATCTATACACAACACCGTGAAATTCACAGTCATCGTTTTGAACAAAAGAAGCCAGACCCTCCCCCTTCCCCTGCCAAAAGGAGTTCATATAGCTTCTAGAGAGCTAGTAACTTTCTAATTCTGATCTGAGTGTTTTTAATTTGGGAAAATGTATTGAACCATACATTTATGATGTGTGCTCTTCTCTAGAGGTATATTACACTTCAATGAGAGGTTTTAAATACATACGCACACAGAAAAAGTGTCCACAAATCAGAACAGAAAGTATTGGAGGAAAGCGTCCACCCAACCTTCCACTCTCTCCCTCCCTACTCCTCCCCTGGGGAAAGCTATGGCTGACTGGTACTGAAGGGGAAGCTGGAATCACGACCACACAGAGCCTGGGTGACCCCTCCTCTCCAGGCTCCCAGGCCCTGCTTTGATCCCCTTATCTTGACTGCCATGACCTGAAACGTGAGAGGCAACGATTCTCTTTTCTTCTGGCCAAGCCAGTGGACCTGCTCTGCAGACCCAAGTACCATTGCTCATGGGCACCCCAAGTCCTGGAGGAAGAAGCAGGGAGCCTTGGCTGACTGTAGCATAAACCATGTTCTCTGGTCCAGGGCTGCCAGCAACAAAGGTGCTACTCTGACCTCCAATTCCCATGGCTTACATCTATTTCTCAACTGATTCCAAAGATGGAAGAGGAAGACACATGACTAATGATCACCCCTTAAACCTCAACAACATCTTCCTCAGCAGTTAAGAAGGTGAAGATAAGAATAAATGTATTGTTCTTCTTTTACGAAGCATTAAGACCAGAGGCTGGGAGTTCCTAATGGATCCGAGGAGATGGTGATGCCCCTTTGGAACAAAACCAACTGGGTAATTAGAAAAGAAGAATGTGATTATCTAATCTCCTTCCTCTAAGATTTCCCTGCATTAACAAGAAATTGCTTTTCTGGGTGACTCCTAAACTGGAGATTTAGAGATTTTGAATGTAATATCAGAGGTTATCCCATTGCTGAGTTAGATGTCCCAGTCACTGGTTACCAAAGATGGAAAAAATTGCAGGGGGGGTGGTCATGATATTTTTCAGCTCCTTCCATCAAGAAGTGACATCCATCTCCCCATCCCTTTGGTCTGGGTCTGGCCAAATGACTTGCTTTAGATAGTGGGATGCAGCAAACTTAAGACAAGCAGGAGCTTAAAAAGTGCTGCACCATTAGCCATGCCCTCTGATTATTGGATATATTCCACCACTGTCTGAAGACGACTGCTGGAGGATGAGAGGCCACATGGACCAAGGCCCCAGAAATAAAACTGAGATGCCTAGATCACCCAGCCCCAGCCAAGAAGCCCATGTGAGAAGAACCACCTAAACAATCCACAGAACCTTGAGAAATGAAAAATGTGTTACCAGTATACAACCGATTAGAACAGCTGAAATCCACAACACTGACAACACCTAATGCTGGAGAGGAAGTGGAGCAACAGGCACTCTCATCCCCTGCTGGGGGCATGCAAAATGGTGCAGCCACTTTGGAAGACAGTTTGGCAGTTTCTTATAAAACTAAACACACACTTACCATAGGATCCGGCTATTGTGCTCCTTGGTATTTACTCAAATGAACTGAAAACTATATCCACACAAAAACCCACGCAAGGATATTGATAGCAATGTTATGCATGATTGCCAAAACTTGTAGCAAACAAGATGTACCTCAGTGGGTTAAAAATGAACTATGGTACATTCACACAATGGAATACTATTAAGCACTAAAAAGAAATGAACTATCAAGCCATGAAAAGACATGGGGAAACTTCAAAGCATGTTGCTAAGAAGCTAATCTGAAAAAGCTACATACTGTGAGTCCAACTATATGACATTCTAGAAAAGGCAAAATTATGGACACAGAGAAAAAGATCAGTGCATGTCAGGGGTTTGAGGGTAGCGAGGAATGAACAGGTGGAGCCCAGAGGATTTTTAGGGCAGTATGACCATTTTGTATGATACTCTATCCGTGGAGAGTCATAGTAGTAGCAGTGTTGGTCACTCAGTGATGTTTGACTCTTTGTGATCCCATGGACTGTAGCCCAGCAGGCTCCTCTGTCTACAGAATTCTCTAGGCAAGAATACTGGCATGGGTAGCCATTCCCTTCTCCAGGGAGTCTCCCTGACCCAAGGATTGAACCTGTGTCCCCGTATTGCAGGCAGATTCTCTACCATCTGAGCTACGAAGGAAGCCCCATATCGATGGATGATGATGATGGTTTAGTTGCTCAGACGTGTCTGACTCTTGTGACTCCATGGACTGTAGCCCTCCAGGCTCCTCTGTCCATGGAATTCTTACAGGTCATCACTTGTCAAAACCCACTGGATGTACACCACCAAGAGTCAGTCCTTATGTAAACTGTAGCTTTTGGGTGATAATGATGTCTCAACACAGGTTCACTGATTTTAACAAATGTCCCACCTTGATGAGATATATTAATGGTATTGGAGGCTATGCATGTGTAAGGCCAGGAGAATATGGGAACTCTCTCCACTTTCTACTCAGTTTTGCTATGGACCTAAAACTGCTCTAAAAAAATAAAGTCAATTAAAGATAACATGTGTTATTCTAAGCCACACCATTTTTAGATGGCCTGTTACACAGCAAAACCTAACTGATATACTGAGTCAACTGTTGAGTGGGGAGGAGAATAAAGGGGAATTGAATCTGCCACGTTAGAATCACAGACACAAATGAGAAAACACAGACAAAACAGCTGCCATGGAATCCAGGAGTGAGTATAGTCATGCCTGTAGTTGGGCAAGTTAGGCAGAACCAGATGAAAGTAAGTTAAACCCAGATGACAGGCTGGGTCTGACATTTTACAAGGACACACTTTTCAGGCCCCATTATGTGCTGTTTTTGTTTTCTCCTTACTATTAGGAGAACGGACTCCCTCCACTGAGGTTTGACAGTAAAATTCCTATTTCTGGAAGCTTCCAGAGTAGGGCACAAGGTAATGAATGCAATTCCTAGGTCGATGACTAAAGAGGCAGAGCATGAGCTGCTTGGACCTGAGCGGACCAGCAGGTGCCCGTCTGCTCTGGTCACCGGATCTTAAAGGGTCTGGTCATCAGCACCAAGGAAGGGAGAAAAGGCAGCAGAAAACGGTGGACATGATGGACTACCCGGAGGTGATTTAATCAGTTATCTGGAATGAGTGACTCACCACCCGTCTACCTCCTTCACCGCCCACCCGGCCTTCAATCTCCCCTGTCCCCGCCACACATGCACATACACCAGCAAACAATACAACATCGGGCCCGAGTGTCTTCATTAAAAACCCTGACATCAAAAACTAGGACTTCTCTGGTCATTTGGTATCATGTGCTGAGAATGTGGCCTTGGATGGTGAAACAAGAAAAGTCCCTGCGGATGAAAAACTGCAGCCAGTACTGAGGTCAGATTCTGGCCGCAGCAGCTGACTCCTCTCTCGGACTCAGGGAGTCAGGGAGAGCACTGGAGTGCGGTGGAGGGAACAGTGCGGCTCGCGGACAGACGGAGCGGGCCATGGTTTCAATTCACACCATTTCCTGAGCTGCTCAGAATTCCACCAAGGCTGTTAATTGGCTGCTGACCATATGCCTCTCGTTTCTGAATGTGCTTCCTGATTCAACATGGAAATGACAACTGAATTACACATCGGTCATGCTTGACCTGCCATACCTGAGCCCCTCGATTCACAGTCTCCTCCCACATTCATAGGGCGACTGGGGACATGGAAAAGCGATGAGACGGCTCTTCCTTTTCAAAAAGAAGACAGACCAACCAGGGAGCTATGCCCAAATTTGGAGAGGTTTTTCTAGCTCAAATCAAACAATACCTTGAAGATTTCCCTAAATTCTTAATCTGTGACCAAACAGGTTCAAAAAATGAGGAGCTAGGGAGAGATAAATTGGGAGATTGGGGGTTGACACATGTAAACTACTATATATGTAAAATAGGTAATTAGTAAGGACCTATCATATAGCACAGGGAATTCTGCTCAATACTCTGCAATGGTCTATATGGGGAAAGACTCTAAAAAAGAGTGGATATCTATCTAACTGATTCACTGTGCTATACACCTGAAGTGAAGTGAGTGAAGTAAAATTTGCTCAGTCGTGTCCAACCAACTCTTTGCGACCCCATGGACTGTAGCCTGCCAGGCTCCTCTGTCCATGGAATTCTCTAAGCAAGAATACTGGAGTGGGTTGCCACGTCTTCCTCCATACCTGAAACTAATACAAAATTGTAAATCAACTATACTCCAATAAAAATTTTTTTAAAAATGAGTTGGACTCCAAAGACCTAAGAAACAACTTTTTAAAAACTGCAGTGTCAAGGTTTATAAAAACGTGTGTGTATGTGTTAATATCCTGTCCCCACCCAAAGTCATGTTATGATATTGGATTGTCTGAAAACTATATCCCTTCTTTTACCAACCTCAATAAAGTGCTGACAAAACTAGTGCTGACAAAATCAGTAGGAAGACAAAGCAGTTGGAATTCTCGTACACTGCTGGTGGAAGTATGAAATATCAGGTTTTGCTGCTGTTGGGGACAAAGAGTCTGTTGTTCAACATTTACACTACAGCACTGGGGCTTCCCTCATAGCTCAGTTGGTAAAGAATGTGCCTGCAATCCAGCTGACCCTGGTTCAATTCCTGGGTCGGGAAGGTCCGCTGGAGAAGGGATAGGCTATCCACTTCAGTATTCTTAGGCTTCCCTTGTGGTTTAGATGGTAAAGAATCTGCCTGCATTGAGGGAGACCTGGGTTTGATCCCTGGGTTGGGAAGATCCCCTGGAGAAGGGAAAGGCTACCCACTCCAGTATTCTGGCCTGGAGAATTCCAAGGACTGTATAGTTCATGGAGTTGCAAAGAGTCAGACACAACTGAGTGACTTTCACAACTACTGGGGGAGCTAGTGAGCGTTTATATCACGCAGGGTTCTTACTTGCAGACAAGAGAATCCACTGCAACAAGTTTAAGCAGACAAGGTTTATTCTATTAGCTGACGCACAAAACACCCAAGGGGGTAGGAAGCTCGGGTGCTTACATGGCCAAGAGTGATGGAGCCGGGAGACATGTCCCACCTCCCCACAGGAATGTTCCAGCAGAAACCCTAGTGCTGTCACCATACACAGTCTGTGATTTTGGAGGTCTGGATAGTGGAAGATCCCATGCCACCCCAGAAGCAGCATCCACGTGCCATCTTGTCTCGCGTGGATGGGTCTGCTTGGAGCAATTCAGCCAAGCGTGGCTCCCCAGCTGCATGGGAGTCTCAGAAAAGGCCCTTTCAGCTTCCCACAATCCACAGCACAGGAAGACATGAGCCAGGGGACTGACAGTGATGGTGAGTGTGTGTATCTGAGGGTGGTACCTGCTACAGGTATTTGGGGAGGGAGAGCAGATCGAGTCCAGGGGATCTGGGTGGAAAATTCACAAGGAAGGCTGGAAACAATAGAGGAGTCACCTTCAGGACAGGGCCTAAATGTCTCAGAAAGGATGCTAACAAACAGAGCGAGTGAGAGGACCTCTGGGAACACTTTCATTTACAAAGTTAAGTCCAGTGAGAGACAGGTTAAACTAAAGTTGCATTTTGCATGAAGAAGAGGAAAAAGGCTTTTTAATGACTGTTTTCACTGTGGGTTGGGGGGAAGCAGAGGCAGTGAGATAAAATAATAAATTGATGATGTTCTGACATAAGTCACAGTCAGGCTCAAAGGGTCCACATACACTCCCTCGGGGGGTGATCAGAAGTCAGTAGGCACCTCCCTGGTGTTCAAACAGCACCTCACTTTTCCTCTGGGACACCCTGCCACCCCCACTCCACAAGGTCCCATCAGTAAAAGTGCCCTGCCCACCCTTACCAACCTGAGCAGTGGGAAGACATCCCAAGTCAGCTCCCCAAGGAACCGGAATTGTTTTTAATGAGACAGAGTTGACATACAATATAAGGTTGGTTTCAGATGTCCTACGTTATGACTTGACACAACCAAACACCATGAAGTGATTCCCACGTTAGGCTTAGTAACCACCTGCCCTCACAAAGTTATGGCAGTGTTATTGACCACATTCCTTATGCTGTGTCACACTCTCAAGGAATCTGAATCGTGAGCCAAATGACACAAAGACTCACCTCCCACCTTACCCCCAAATCAGACGAAGTTATCCCAGAGGCCGTTCCCTACAAAGGTCCCTCCCAGGATCCTCAGGGCTGCCCTCTATCACTTTGTTTTTCTTTCCTTTTCGGTTGTGCTGGGTCTCTGTTGCTGTGTGCAGCCTTCCTCTACTTGCGGGAAGAGGGGGACTACTCTTCGCTGTGGTGTGGGCTTCTCATTGCAGTGGCTTCTCTCGTTGCAGAACTCAGGCTCTAGGCACATGGGCTTCAGCAGCTGCGGCGTGGGGGCTCAGTAATTCTGGCTCACAGGCTCTAGAGCACTGGCTCAGTGCCTGCGGTGCACAGGGCTTACTTGCTCTGCGGCATGTGGGATCCTTCCTGAACTGGGATGGAACCCATGACCCCTGCGTTGGCAGGCCAACTCTCAACAACTAGACCACCAGGGAAGCCCCTTCCTATCACTTTTGAGGTCTCAATGAAAAATGCTTCCATCAAGTCTGTGAGCTTCCTAATGCCATTCTAATGTTTGTTAGGTTCAAGTTAACTAGTGTCTATTTTTATTGTTCATGTGTAAGTGCTGCAGGAGAAAGAGTCCCAGTTTTCTCCTGGTGAGGCATGTGCTTGTTGACCCTCACTCGGCAAATGGTGGGATTTGGCAGGTCACCGTGATGATGGCCACCAGTGAACATGTGTCCCTTTGCAATGGGACACTGCTGCCCCTCCCATCAAGACTCCATCCTTGAAGTCTATGTCTCCACACCACCTGGATCTGGGCTGGCCTTCTGACTTACTTTGACCATTAGAATATGGCGGGTGTGATGGTGTGTGATTTCTGAGTCTAGGCCTTAAGAGGCCCGGCAACCTCCTGGGACCCTGAGGCTGCTACGCTGTGGCTCACTGGAGGAGGTGAGCCGGAGAAACAGGCAGCCTGTTGAAGCGGTCATCCAGGTGGGACCAGTTTGGCAGTGACAGCGGACGGAGGCAGTGAACAGGGCAGAGACAAAGCTACTGGCCAACTGGGCATTTGCCAAAGGTCCCAGGAAGCAGTGAAAGTGAAGTGAAAAGTGAAAGTTGCCCAGTCGTGTCCAACTCTTTGCAACCCTATGGACTATACAGTCCATGGAATTCTCCAGGCCAGAATACTGGAGTGGGTGGCTGTTCCCTTCTCCAGGGGATCTTCCCAATCCAGGGATCGAACCCAGGTCTCCTGCAATGCAGGCAGATTCTTTAGCAGCTGAGCTACAAGGAAGCAGGGAGCCCACAAATGAGAAGAAACAGCCTTGGTGCCAATGGAGAAAATGTCAAAGTGGTCTGGTCAGAAGATCCAATCAGCCAGAACACTGCCTCAAGGCAAAGCCTCCTCTAGAGCCAGGCCTTGCCTCTCTTCCATTCTGGGAAGACTACGAGAGGTGAGGAAGCTGCAGAAGAAACGAAGGAATGTGCGAGGCTAGCAGAGATGGGTTCATGAGGTTTAAGGAATGAAGCCGTCTCCACGAGAGAAGTACAAGGCAGAGCAGCAAGTGCTGACAGAAAAGCTGCAACAAGCCACACAGAAGACTTAGCCGAGATGATGACTGAAGGCGGCTACACTGGACAGCAGGTTGCCAATGAGATGGAACAGCCTTGGGTTAGAAGATGCCAGCCAGCACTTTAATGTCTAGAGGAGAAATTCATTGCATGTTTTCAGCTCACTATTGAGAGCTGCTGCTCAGAAAAAAGATTCCTTTCAAAATATTCCTGTTCATTCACAACGTACCTGGTCACCAAGAGCTCTGATAGAGATGGACATGATGCATGTTGCAGTCATGCTTGTGAACACCGGCCGTATCCATTCTGTAACCCATGGAGCAAGGTGTCGTTTCTACTTTCAAGTGTTACTTTTTTTAACAAATACATTCCATAGGCCATAGCTGCCACATAGAGTGAATCTCTCATAGATCTGGACAATGTCAATTGAAAACCTTCTAGAAAGGATTCACCACTCAAGATCTATTGAGGAATTCATGACTCAGGGGAAGAGGTCAAAATACCAACATTAACAGGAGTTTGGAAGAAGTTAATTCCAACACTTATGGATGACTTTGAAGGTTTCAAGACTTCAGAGGAAAACATCTCAGTAGATGATGTGATCTTATATACAGAAAATCCTAAATACTATACAAAAAAAAATTCTTAGAACTAATAAACAAATCCAGTAAAGTTTTAGAATAAAAAGTCTATATACAAAAATCAGTTGCCTTTCTATACACTTAAACTATCAGAAAGAAAAATTAAGAAGACAACCCCATATACAATGACATCAAAACAATAAATACCTAGGAATAAATTTAACAAAAGTAGGTAAAAGACCTATACATTGAAAACTATAAGACACAATGGAAGAAATTAAGGACGACACAAGTAACTGGATGAAAAGCCCATGTTCATGGACTGAAAGAATTCATATTCTTAAAATGTCCATACTACCCAAAACCATCCATATATTAAATGCAAAATTCCATTGGCATTTTTCATAGAAATAGGAAAAACAATCCTAAAGTTGATATGGAACCACAAAAGACCCCAAACAGTCAAAGCAATCTTCAGAAAGAACAAAGCTGGAAGCTTCATTCTTCCTGATTTCAAACTATATTATAAAGTAATCAGACTGGTATGGTACTGGCATAAAAACAGACACAGAGACCAATGGAAGAGAACTGAGAGCCCAGAAATAAACCTAATTTATGTCTGTGCTTATAAAATATGTTCCACTAATATTTGACATGGGAGCCAAGAATATGCAATGGGGGAAGGACAGCCTCTTCCACAAACGGTGTGGGGAAAACTGGATAAACACATGCAGAAAAAAGACATCAGACCCCTCTTCTACACCACTCACAAAAATTAACTCAAGAAGGATTAAAGACTTAAATATAACAGCTCATATCATAATATTCCTAGAAGAAAATATAGGTAAGAAACCCCATGGCATTGTTCTTTGCAGTGATTTCTTAGATATGACAGCAAAAGTGCAGGCAACAAAAACACAAACAAGAGGAACTAAAAAACTAGAAAGCTTCCGCAGAGCAAAGCAAACAATCTGCAGAATGTAAAGGAAAGCCATGTAATAAAAGGAAATATCTGCAAACCATAGACCTGGTAAGGGATTAATATTCAAAATAGGTAAAGAACCTATACAACTCAATAGCAAACAATAAAAAAGGAACTTGATTTACAAATGGGCAAAGAAACTAAATAGACAAATTTTTCCAAGGAAGATATACAGAAGATCAACAGGTACACGAAAAAGTACCCACCACCACTAATCTTCAAGGAAATCAGAACTACGAGATTTCACTTCCCATCTGTTAGGATGGCTGTTTTTAAAAAGGAAAGAGATTTCCAGTGTCTGTGAAGGTATGAAGAAATGGGAACCCTAGTACAACATTGATGGGAACGTAAATTGGTACAGCCACTGTGGAAAACAGCCCGGGGGTGCCTCAAAAAATTAAATAATACAGGTACCACATGATCCAGCAATTCCACTCCTGGGCATATATCTGAAGGAAACAAAACCAGTATCTGGAAAATAAACTCACACTCCCATATCCACTGCAGCCTTATTCCCTTATGTCCAAGATAAGGGAACGATGTAAGTGCCTGTCAATGGATGAATGGATGAAGAAGATGCGGTCAGTACACACAATGAAATATTATTCAGCCAAGAGAAAGGAGAAGATCCCGTCATTAGCAACACAGATGAAACCTGAGGGGGTTACGAGTGAAATAAATGAAGATAAACACTATCATCTGAAAACATTCTAGATCGGATGACGATGAAAAGTTATGTTGAGGGCCTGTGGAACAGCACAGCACTGGTCGGAAGTCAGCATGGGTTCACAAGTAACACAGTTGTTGTTCAGTTGCTTTGCGACTCCATGGATGGCAGCACACCAGGCCTCCCTGTCCATCACCATCTCCTGGAGTTTGCCCAAGTTCATGTCCATTGAATCGGTCATGCTGTAACACAGTGATGCTGCACTAATACTGTTCGACAGAATCAAGGGATTAATCACCAAATTACTCTGAAAACAGAGTTGCTTGACTTTGGCAAGAGTGGTGACACGGGGAGAAGGATAGTGGGGTGAGTGAGAACATGACGGATGCATCTATTGACCTGCTAAGATCCCTAACCGGGTGCCGACTCTGCGCTGTGCAGCATGTTTAGCCAGGACCTGGATAAAGACAGAAAACCTCATCTGAGGATAACACGGAGCTGGAGGAGGAGCCAGGATGACACGGAAGCCCAAGAGGCCTGAGCCCAACAGGAACACGATTAAGTTCTTCACTGGGTACCTTCCACTGGCCAGACTCTGGTCACACAGGACAAACGTGGGGCTTTAGTTGCCTGCGGGCTGGTGCGAGCCACAGAAGAGATGCGGCCACTGCAGGAAAGTAGCTTCCAACGCACAGGGTGCCTGCTGTGCCCTTGAGAACAAGTGCAGCTCTGCCCACGGGAGAGACCAAGGCCTCTGGGCAGGGATGGCCTGATCTCAACAGACTTGAAGTGAGCTGCTGCGTGACCTTGGCGTGGCTTCTCTGCTCTCTCTGGTGCTCGGCGCCCACCTCCACTCAGGAAGTATCTGTATTTGGTCTGTGTTTGTGTCACCAGAAGAGGTCTGTCTCCTATAAAGTAAATCACGGAAGGCAAGATTAAATGGCCCCTGCTACCCGGTGGCACCAGGCAGCGCTCTGTTTAAAGTCCCAGGCCCACAGTTTGCCAAGACCTCTCAGGAAAGCCGTACATGGTACGATTCTCTCCCATCCTCAGTCAAACCATGCTTTAGTGGACAATAAACAGCGAGTTTGATAAATAAGCAGCAAGGAGGAGTCGGACAGGTTGGGAGGGACATGAAGACTGGGTTTTACACTCTGTAAGCAGAGCTGCCCCCAGAATCTAATTTTAGCCACTTGTCTCACAGTAAGAGTTGGAAATGACCTTCAGCAGGAGAGTAGGCGCCTGGGGAAGGCAGGGAGGAACAGCGTCTCTGAGGCAGTTGAGGATGTCGTGGGGTTTCTTCCTGAGCTTTCATGTCTCCATCCTAACCTTGCCTTGCGGTCAGACCTGACCCTCCAGCTAGCCATTAAGTGTGTACACGCACCTCTGCTGCTGCTTGGAGTTGAAAGCGACCTTCCAAGATGATGGAAAAGCACTCTTCCACCTGATGCTACAAAAGCAGCAAACATTTTCTGACATCTACCATCTTCCCTGCACACTGTGAGGGAGGGGAGATGTTTAAAAACACAGTTGGCTCTCCATATCTGAGGATGACCACTGCGCAGAGGACCGACTGTCCCACATCATCTTACATAAGGGACTGGAGCACATACTCTGGTCCTGGACTGTGATGAAAACAAACAAAGCTCTTCCCCCACACAAGCAGGCTCAGAACTTCTGCTCTAGGCTCCCAGCATCGCCACCCTCCGTTGCATGGTGTGGCTGCATCCATCAAGGCAGCATCTGTGTTAATGACACTTAAAACCCTTGTTCCACTTTTGTTTCTGACTCAGCATCTCTTTCACATCCTCAGATATTCAGAGTCTTGGTTTTTGCCCCTTCGGCTCATCTCCCTTTATGGTTTTCAGATCCTTCATCGACTTGACCACATGCTACTGCTCACACTCAGGTTTGTCTGAGCTCCTCTGAGGTGGGATCCGGGAACTGGGTTGTGAGCAATGAGCCTCGTGTTTCATCACCATCTATATGTCAGGCACACAGGCTCTTCTGTCTGTACATACAGGCTGCAGCTCTTCACTCAGCATGAGCTGCTGGTGATCAAATGCTATGGCAGGAAACCCCTGACAGATCTGTTCAGCAGGTCCACTGCCCTACAACCGAGTCTACAAAACTGGAGATTCACTCTGTAAAAGCCGACTTAGACAAGAGAAACAGGACAGTTTCCTGGACCTCAATGCCTGTGGGCTGGAGGAATGACCACAAACTGCATCTGGGTCACCAGGATTTCAAACCAAGAGGTTTACACCAATGCAGATTCAAATGGACCATCTGGATACTGAACAATCTGCATTGGGTCAGAATAAAGCAATTCAGCAAGCCCCTTTCCAACTCTGTGTTCCAAGTACTTGAATGTACAGAGGAGATGTGATCTGAGCTTTTTTCCCCCCTCATATTTTCCAGCTATGTTCTTATTTGAAGCAGACAACTGGATCAGAGTACAGGAGCTGAGAAATTATTATAAAGTCACAGAGTGTCAGCATTACCCATCTATGGCCTTATCCTAAATGCAACTCATCTCATCTGATCTCAGAAGCTAAGCAGAGTCGGGCTTGGTTAGGACTTGGATGGGAGATTGCCTGGGAATACCAGGTGCCATGAGCTTTTAGAAAAGTTTCAGCATCACCAAAATGCCAAATAAGGATGTCTCTTCTATACTTAGGCAAGAAGTATTTCAAGAGAGGGTAACTATATAAGCATTAGTATATTACAGATATGCTATATAAATGTATATTATGTATGATAATATATTACTATTGATATCATATAATGTCTAAAAATGATCACTATTGTTGTACCACTAGATCAAACTTAACTGAGAAACACTTTACCAGACATGGTTCTTCCTTCACATTGCTATGGGGACTTGTACGCCCAGACAGCCATGTGGCTCCTGGGAAAAGGTCATCTGTGTGGTCTGGCGTGGTGGGGCTTCCCCCTGCTACATCCCAGAGGTGGATAAACCAGATACAGAGCAGCATGCACATGGTGTCAGTCACCTGGCCTTCCTGAAGAGGATTTCCTTCACAGGCACATTACCCTTTCCTGCTACTTAGTGTCCAAGGAAAATGGCACCAACTATAAATCACTACAGACAGGCTCTCACCATAGAAGCAGAAGCCTGTGTGGACCCTGAGGGAAGGCCCCCTACAAAAGGGTTATCTGAAAAGACATGTATGTATATGCAGAAGGGTCAGACATGTCATATTTCTATAAACACAATCCTTAAGAAGAAACATAGCAGAATTTGGCTAAGAATAAAGTGGTTTGTTGAGCTTTGGAGTTTATTTCTTTTTAGAAAAAAAGAGAAAATTTGTAAGATGCAAAGGTCTCACATAATGTATTATCATGGACGACTGTTCTCTTTACACCCTAACATGAGCCCTGGCCTAGCCAGTGTTGGGAAAAACATGGACAGTGTGACCGCATTTGGGACCCATCATGGACACTCAGAAATACACCACAGAGTGAAAGGACTCGATGACAAGTGATGTTGGGCCAGCCTGTTCCAAAAGCAAGCCAAGAATCAGAGGAACCAACGTGGCCTTCCTGAGGGGACCCTTGGGTGTGTTCCTTGCTGCCCTGTGCATGGGGCATCTTCCCCACCCTGGCAGCACCCATCTCCTCTATTAAGCCACAGCAGCAACAAAAAATGGTAACGCTCCTTTGGTGGGTTTTTTGTGTGTGTTTTTGTAGGTTCCCAGTTTCTTATTTCCATCTTCCTTTTCAGGATTCAGGTCCAAGTCTTTAAAGTAGTATAGGTGCCTAGCATCTTTCATGAATTTTTCAGGATCCAGTTCTGCCCAATGATAATGCACTAAAAAGAACAAAGATAAGACATATTACTCAGAAAGGTCCCAAAATTTGCTTTCAAATCATATTAAAATACATGACCAAGCATAACAAAAACAGCTGGAGATATCCTTTCAAGTTTATACAACAAGAGAATGATAGTGTTTTTTTTCACCTTACTGTGAGAAATGGGCGTGTTGTCACATATCAATCCTAATACCTCTCACCAAAGAGATGCCAATTTATCAGAACTTCATCCTTAGAGCTCAAAAAGACACCAACCAAGTATCTGGGAATTAAACAACATACTTCTGAATGGTCTTTGTATCCAAGGGAAGTCACATGGCAAATCAGAAAACATTTGAAAGTGAGTGAAAATACAACAATAAAAATTTGTGATATTCATCTATAGCAGTGATTAGAGGAAAATTCGTAGTATCAAATGCTTATTACATTAGAAAATAAAGCTTTCAAGTCAATAATTGGAGTTTCCATCTTAAGGAATTAAAAGAATAAAAGCAAAGTAAACCCAAAACAAGCAGGAGAAGGGGAATAACAAGAGCAGGAAGTAATGAAATTTCAAACAGAAAAGCAAAAGAGAAAATTTTTTAAAAAGATGAATAAAACTAATATACTTCTTGCTAGACTTATGAAGAAAAAAAGAGAAGAAACAAGTTATGAGTATCAGGAATCAAAGAGGCAACAGCAGAACATTTACAGACATTAAAAGAATAAAAAGGATGTAGCGCGACTTTATGCCCACAAATTAGACATGGATAAAATGGACAAATCTCTTGAAAAAAATACAAGGCTCATTTCCAAATACTTTTAACAATGAGGGAGGCAGAGGGATTGGGAGCCTAAAGAAAGCATAGGAACAGGGTACAAACTAAATGCTTGTTCTTGGGATATTTTTTACATTGCTCAAAGGAGGGTAGGTTCTTTAGTATAGAATGCCCAAGTGTCTTCCTTGGCAATTCTTAGAATTTCCTTTTGCAATTCAGAGCCTACAACAAAAGCCAGATGGTCATGCCAAGACTGATATGGCAAGCATTTGTCATCCAGTTTAGTTCAGTTCAGTCGCTCAGTCGTGCCTAACTCTTTGCGACCCCATGGACTGTAGCACTCCAGGCCTCCCTGTCCCTCACCAACTCCTGGAGCTTGCTCAAACTCATGTCCATTGAGTCGATGATGTCATCCAGCCATTTCAGCCTCTGTTGTCCCCTCTCCTCCTGCCTTCAATCCCTCCCAGCATCACGGTCTTTCAAATGAGTCAGTTCTTTGCATCAGGTGGCCAAAGTATTGGAGTTTCAGCTTCAGCATCAATCCTTCCAATGAATATTCAGGACTGATTTCCTTTAAGATTGACTGGCTGGATCTCCTTGCAGTCCAAGGGACTCTTAAGAGTCTTCTCCAGCGCCACAGTTCAAAAGCATCAATTCTTCGGTGCTCTTTATAAAGCACCAAAGACTTTATAAAGTTTTCTTCATAGTCCAACTCTCACATCTATACATGACTCCTGGAAAAACTATAGCTTTGACTAGATGGACCTTTGTTGGCAAAGTAATGTCTCTGCTTTTCAATATACTGCTTAGGTTGATCATAGCTTTTCTTCCAAGGAGCAAGTGTCTTTTAATTTCATGGCTGCAGTCACCATCTGCAGTGATTCTGGAGCCCCAAAAAACAAAGTCTCTCACTGTTTCCATTGTTTTCCCATCTATTTGCCATGAACTGATGGGACTGGATGCCATAATCTTAGTTTTCTGAATGTTGAGTTTTAAGCCAACTTTTTCACTCTCCTCTCACTTTCATCAAGAGGTTCTTTAGTTCTTCACTTTCTGCCATAAGGGTGGTGTCATCTGTGTATCTGAGGTTACTGATATTTCTCCTGGCAATCTTGATTCCAGCGTGTGCTTCATCCAGCCTGGCATTTCTCATGATGTATTCTGCATAGAAGTTAAATAAGCAAGGTGACAATATACAGCCTTGATGTACTCCTTTCCCGATTTGGAACCAGTCTGTTGTTCCATGTCCAGTTCTGACTGTTGCTTCTTCATTTGTCATCCAAGTTTAACTAAATCCCAGACTTAACAGAGCAGTTTCTATCCCCTCAGATCTAAATTAATTGGATGAACTTCAGTAAAAGCAAAAGTACAGTAGTTTACACATGGAGATGCCACATCTGTGAACATGCTTCCAGCAGATGTACTCAACACAGGTCACACTCTTAGGAAAGGGTCATATTATGAGCAGATGTCTCAATGGAATTATCAGCCTTCCATTCCAGAGCCCAGCTTGACACTGAAGTTCACAGGCCCACATGGGGAAGGCTTGTTTGAACTACAGCTTGTCCAAGTTCTTTAGGTCTATCTGGACACACAAGAGGAATCAAAATTTCCTCCAGGTCTACCCTCGTGCTCTGAAACCCACCTGCCACAGTTCTGCACTACATCGTAACCAATATCTGAAAAACCACAAAGGTAATACATAACTTAATTCCCAGAGACCATATTTCTATTTTATAGTCAAGAAAAGTAACCCACTTGCTCCTATATTTCAATCAAGATATTAACCCAAACTTAAAAGCCTGGGCCTTCCAGGACCTCTTTTCTCACCTGCAATACTAGTAACTAAAATCCTGAAACTAGTTTCCATGTCCCATCTTTGGGGAACTCCACCTTCTTGGCATAGATTAAAACCTTTGTTTTTGAACCTAAAATGAGCTTTGGGATCCTGTTTGAATACATTATTATTTTACATTTACTACCATTAAATATTTTACATTTTAATGAACTGTGATAATAAATTTATGCTTCAAGCATCCAATGTGCAGATGAAAATGATATGGTTTCCTACACAAGAATAAATGATCCAGAAAGTGCTCATGATATTCTGCTTGATGGTAAACACAGGTCACATTATACCTACAGTATGTCTCCAACTTTGTAAACTTAGAAGCCATAGAATTTTCTGCTTAGAGAAAACATAAAAGCATTAAGAAGTGTCTAATAACTTGGCACCACTATTTCAAGACCTTATGAAAGAAGTTGCTGGGGTGGTTCTTCTTCACTGCCTTCAAACGCTAGGGGGTGGGAGAGAGTTCAGGGTCAGGAGCAAGGGCTCCTTCAACAGCCTGTATAAAACCTGAGTCTCTCCAAGATGCTGACTTCCAGCTGATCTGTTTCTGGTTTTAAGCCTTTTCAGCAACCAGAAGATATGCATGCCAGAGTCAGAACATACACACCACAGACCTGCTCTCCAAACCACTGTCAAAAGAACCTAGTTTCATTTATTTTTATTTAGTTCTGGTCATGGCTGGAAACTAACATGAGCTCACTGACACAGAAAAAGCAGACTGTTCCATGAAAAACATAAGCTACTGGGAGGTCAGTGTTATCAATGAAGGATTCATGCAGCCTGTCTAGCATGTTAGGGACTCCAGTAAGGCCTGTGGCACGCTCTCAGAGCAGACATTCTTCCTGTGCATGAGTTCTGTGGGTCCTGGCTTGGCACTGAGAACATAGGGACAATGGTGTCATTTCTAACCGAGAAAGGAAAGCTTGGTGTCAACTAATAAGCCAAGCAGGGGAAAAATAAAACTGATGTCATCTGATCATGGAAGGAACAAACCCTGACAGCAGTTAGTTTTTATTTTTTGCCTTAAATTCTACCCCACGTATTTCTAATGCATACTTGTTCATGTTTAACCACACCCACAGTGGCTCAGATGACGATCTCAAAAACCTTAGTTTGATCCCTCTAAGCTAGTGCCACCCAAAAGAACTTTGTGCAGTGACAGACTGTTGTCTATCGACTCTGTGCAGCATGGCAGCCACCAGCTGCACGTAGCCACTAAGCACTTGAAATGTGGCTACTGTGACTAAGGAAATTAAACTTTTTTTAATTTTAATTAATTTGCATTTAATTATCCACAGGAAAGTAGTGTCGACTATATTAGCACACTCCAGGTTATCAGTAAGCTTAGCTCTGCACTTGAGCAATAAGCAGAATCATTATTATGGTCAGAGTCTTACCGATTTGTTTCTAATAAAGAAGGCAACTAAAGTGCAAGCCTGGGAAGGAAGTAAATCCAACCCCCTGCCAGTAAAGTGACATAATATGCCTGCTCCTGTATAATATCTGCATCCTGTATAACAAAGGCCAAAACAACACTTGTGGTTTGGGACCAATAACCTCCTCCCAGCAAGAGGAGAGAAAACAGGGCAGAAAATAACGCTGGAAGACACACTCCTTAAAACTTCCCAGATGTATTGAAAGACATGCATTTATAGATTCCAGAAGTTCAGGAAATCCAAAGCAATCATCAGAATGAGGCTTAGATATTTAAAACAAGATGCTGGAATTGTCAGATAAGGAAAAGTAACTACGATTAATATGTTAAGGGCTCTACTGGGAAGAGTAGACAACACTCAAGAGAAGACAGGTAAGGTATGCAGAGAGACAGAAAAGCTCCAGAAAGGATCAAAAGGAAAGGAAGAGGGCTTCCTGTGGGCTCATCAGCCCCAGGAGAAGTCAGTGGGCTTGAAGAAGGTCAACACAGACTTCCAAACTGAACTGCCAAGAGAGCGAGAAAGGAGTAGGGGGAAAAAACTAACTGTCCAAGAACCTTGGGGAAACTGCACAAGGGGTAACATACACAAAACCAAATTCCAGGAGGAGAAGGTGGAAAGAGCAGAGAAGTAATGATGGCCAGGAACAGCCCAGACACCAAATCATAGACCCAGGAAGCTCAGCATACCCATCAAGAACCACACTGGGGCAGATCATAAGTAAACTGCAAAAAACGAAGAGAAAACCTTGAAAGAAGCTGTGGGTGGAGTGGGAGGAGAGGCACATGTTACTTGCAGCAGAACAAGGCTGTGAGTTACACAGGACTTCTCAGGAGAGACTATGCTAGCAAGGAGAGAGTGGAATGAGACACCTAAAATGTTCAAGCAAGAAAACCACCACCAATCTAGAATTCTATACCAACAAAACTATCCTTCAAAAGTGAAAGGGAAACGAAGGCTTGGTTTGATCCACAAGAAACACTCATGGAAGTTCTCAGGCAGAAGGAGCATGACACAGGTCAGAAACCTGGATTCACATAATGAAAGGAAGTGTATCCCCTGACCAGGGATGGAGCCCATGCCCCATGCAGTGGGAGCACAGAGCCCTACCCAGCGGGCTACCAGAGAAGTCCCCAGATCTGTTCTTTTTCTTATTCTTGGTTCATCTAAAAAAAAAAGTATTTAAAAGACAATAACAGGTAACAACTGACTCGATGGACGTGAGTCTGAGTGAACTCTGGGAGTTGGTGATGGACAGGGAGGCCTGGCGTGCTGTAATTCGTGGGGTCGCAAAGAGTCGGACATGACTGAGCGACTGAACTGAACTGAATAGGTAACAATGCACTGGGCTGTGGAACACATGGAAGGTGACATGAGTGCACAGCATCGCCAGGGTCTGGGAGCCGTTTCCATGAGGCACCCACGCAAATAAGGTGGCCAGGCTGTTTGAGGATGGGCTCAGATTAGTGAAAAATGTAGACTGCAAACTCTAGGGAAACGACTGGAAAAAGGTTGTTTAAAGTAAAAATAAAATAAAATAAAAACACTATGGCAGGCACAGAGTGTCTTATACCGTGCAACACCAGCACAGGGATGGAAAAAGCGACAAGAATACTGACACAGGGAAGCAAAGTAACATTCAGGAATGAGAGATCCCACCTTCACCAGGGAAACAGCAGCAAAAAGTGACGAGATAGCCTTCTACAGAGCATATACACAAACACACACACACACACAACTGCTCTAGCCCCTTAGAAAGAAATGTGCTCTGCCAGGACTCGTCTCACTATGCAGACAAAGGTTAAGTTGGAAAAGCACACGGATGGCAGCATTCAAAACACTTTCCTTGTCTGGTTTCAAGGGCTGAAACCTCAGGACAGAGATGCGGGTGTTGGTAGGGAGTACCTCTCTCACACCCTCCCAGTGGCAGCTGGGTCGATGCTCAAATGAGGGAACACTGCAGCCTGTGGTTCCAAGTGGAAACCACACTCTTTTTCATGGGCAGCAGCCCTGATGCCTTTAGCCATGGGCCAGAAAGAGGGTAACTAAGCTGTGGCCTCACAGGAAACCTTGGATCCTCCCAGCACAGTGAGGAGCTTGAGAAACAGGACAGAGGACAAAAGAGGAGCTGATTTTAGCAGTTTCGTGTCCATCTGGTAAGAGAAGGAACATCTGCTGTATAACAGAGAGATGGTGACACCCTGGGAATGTCCTCTGAACCAAGGGGGTTTGGGCTCATTTTCAAAGAAACACTTGCCCAAGATCCTGCAGCCTCTCACTCTATCTTCTCTTGCCTTTTCTTTCTCTCTCAAGCCTCAGAAATTCAGAGCTGCTCCCCTTCAGGCCTGTGATGCTCCTGAGGGTACTTGTTTTTAAAGAAAAGTAAATGAAACCCACATCAAATGAAAACCACAGCTCCCCTCATTGTGGGGAGATAGGGGGACTGTTTTCCTGTAGAGTAAGGTAGATGGCAAGGTCACCTTCCATCTGTCACCACCTGTCAGCTATAGCTCTTACAGACTTCTGGACACTGGGTGGTAGCTCTGGGAGGAGCGGCTGGGATGACACGTTTCAGCAGAAGGGCAGCACAGGTCCACAGGCAGCAAACCCCCAATAGACCTGTGGAGACCCCTGTAGGGTCTACAAATCTGGAAGCGCCCCCTGGTCTTCGCCTGGTGTGGGTGTCTCAGAGGACCCCCCTCAATTCACACCTGCACCAGCCACAGGGTCTCTGCCACCATCTCCGGTGTCAGTAACTGCAGCCGGACACCCATCTTAAATGGTCAGGAAAGGAGGTTTCACTTCAGGCTCCTGGCCCAAAACCCAGCGGCCGCAGTTATATTCATATAAATGTGGCTTCAACATCTTCATGGACCCGTCTACACTGCCTCAAGAGCCTCCATCCCATGCGCAGCAGCAGCTGGATCCTCAAGGCTCAGTGAGTCTGTCTCCTACCGTGCCAGCATCTGGGCCCCACACGCGGTCCTGAGGGACCCTGGCCAACCTGGCTACACCTTGGTCTCTAGCACCACAGATCCCTCAAGGCTCACCCAGACACTTGACGGAAGTCACAGCTGAGACCTGCAAGGCCTGTCAGTGCTCGTCAAGGGCTGAGGCCGTGAGACACCTCGCTGCCTGGACGCAGCTGACCACTCAGCCTCTGGGGCTCCCCTCCCCTCCACTGAGATCCACGGTTGGCCCAGGGGACCCAATGCAGCTCCTATGCACCTTCCCAGGGCAGGCGAGACGGCCCCTCAGCGGCTCTGCCACGTCTTGGGGGCCACATCTTGCCAAGGGGACCTAGAGGCACCCTGCGCAGCAGTCTTATCCACACGGGGTCCCCATCCACCCCGTCCGCTGGGTGTGGTGGCTCGTGCCTGCCTGCCTTTTCCACCATCACTGAACTCCACTCACTAGTTCACAGAAGAAAAACCAAGGAAGCAGAAATGACATAACTTACTCACTGTCACACGGAAACTGGTAGGATGCAGGTAAGAACCTGATGGAAGTTCTGAGTCACGGCTGGACTCACTTAATTAGCATAATCAGAAAACTAACTTCAAGAGCCGCCCTGCACACTGCCTCTATGTGGCCGTCATCCCCAGATTTAGGATTTCTGGACGGTCTGTAAGTCAGAGGTGGTAGCGGTATTTCTGACAACAAAACTGACCATATCAATGATGATCAAGTCCTCATCAGGTCTTGGAAGATGTGGGAATGGAAGTTTTACACATATATGCCACATAAAAGGTTACTGTGTGCTCATGAATACCAAACATTACTTATACACCAAATTTCAGGTTCAGAAGACTCTCTTCTGAGGACAGTGAAAGGGTGGCTTAAAACGCAGTATTCAAATAACAAAGACATAGCATCCGGTCCCATCACTTCGTGGCAAATAGAAGGGGAAAAAGTGGAAGCAGTGTCTAGATTTTATTTTCTTGGGCTTCAAACTCACTGCAGATGGTGACTGCAGCCATGAAATTAAAAAACACTTGCTCCTTGATATGTGTTTTTTAAAGAAGAAAAGCTATGACAAACCTAGACAGCATATTAAAAAGCAGAGACATTACTTTGCCAACAAAGGTCTGTACAGTCAAAGCTATGGTTTTTCCAGTGGTCATGTACGGATATGAGAGTACCATAAAGCAGACTGAGCGCTGAAGAACTGGTGCTTTTGAACTGTGGGGCTGGAGAAAACTCTTGAGAGTCCCTTGGACGGCAAGAGATCAAACCAATCAATCCTAAAGGAAATCAACTCTGAATATTCACTGGAAGGACTGATGCTGAAGCTGAAGCTCCAATACTTTGGCCACCTGATGTGAAGAACTGACTCATTGGAGAAGACCCTGATGCTGGGAAACAGTGAAGGCAGGAGGAGAAGGGGATGACAGAGGATGAGATGGTTGGATGTCATCACCAACCATGTCCATCACCAATGGACATGAGTTTGAGCAAGCTCCAGGAGATAGTGAAGGACAGGGAAGCCTGGCATGCTGCAGTCCATAGGGGTCGCAGAGTTGGACACGACTGAGTGACTGAACAACAACGAAACTCATACCAGCTGGTTCAGTTCATGAATAAAAACCAGTGGCTTTAGGTCAGAGCATCAAGATCCAGAACAAGGTGGGGTTTGTGATGCTGACAAATGAGGCCGAGCATGAAGGGACTCCCTTCCAACTTTGGCTTCATGTTCACATGAGTGTGTGACACATGTGAGCCCAGATCAGTGGACATGGCTGGGCTCCCCCCAGAGTGACACTCCGACAAAACATGGAGCCTGGGCCAAGTCAACAGGACCTACAGAACTGACCATCCCACATGGCCCCTTACAACATGGCTTAGCAAGCCCCACCTCTTCCGAGATCCCCGTCCTGCCTGTCTGCGAGCCAGCTCCACAGTGCCTGGCCACACCTGTGGGCTCAGCTCACTGTCTCTGTGCTGGCAGCGGGCATCCTAACGGACATTCCACAGGCAGACCCCAGGCACCCCACTCCAGAGGCAGAAGCCATGTCCCAGGTGTTCTCTCACTATGTGGCATCTGCAGGGTGAACCCACAGGCGGACTTGATCTGCACCACAGTTTACAGGCCAAAGGCTCTGAACCGCACACCCAGCCCTTGATCCCGTGCATTCTGTGGCTGCCTCCCCACTGGCCTGTCACCTCCAGCCCGCTCCCTAGGGCTGCTGGGTCACCTTTCTAAACTGGAACCTGTGTCCCTTGTGCACCTGACAGCTCTCAGAGCCCCCTTGGGGCACCAGGACAGAACCCAGGTGGCTCAGACCCACCCCCCAGACTCAGCATGGCCTGGACTGTTCTGGCCCCTGCCTCAGACAAGCATCCAATAGCAGCCGATGTGCCTGCTCTCTAGCCTCTGCCCACCTGTCCAGGCCGCCCCAACACACACACCTGCTCTCCTCTTTGCCCCCTTTGCCCCATTTCCACCAGCCCCTCAAGGTCCTGCCCCTCAACCCCTCATTCCCTGGAGTCTGGCTCGCATCCCTCCACACCCCCATGCCAGTGTGCTGGCTGACGTGGCCAGACGGTTCCCATGCTTCTCCCTGCACCAGTGAATGCTGGCAAGTGACGTGTTCACAGGGAATCAAGCTGAGCCAAGGGCCATCAGGCAGCAGGGACATCGAGCCCATGACCTTTAGGCAGGGAGTTGGACCCAAAGCTACAGGGAACTCCCTGGAACATGAGCGGGCAGTGCCAGGAGGGTGCAGTGAAGGACGACAGGTGAGAGGCTGCACAGGGTGCTGGCTGCAACTCCCCCACACAGAAAGCTCCCAAGAGGAAAGTGTGGAAGTGGGAGCTCAAGTCTGGAACACTCTAGTAGCATTAAGAACCGCAGCGGTCAGCTGATGTGGGTGCATCTCAGCTCTTCTCTCCATCCTGGAGGGCAGCAGGATTTAAGGCGACCACAAGCGAACGTCCATAAAGCAAACTGCCCCAAGCTATCCCATCCTCCATCCTTGACCAGTGCCCCCACATAAGAAGACCACGCAGCCCGAGGAGGCCAGCCTACCTGCGTCCAGCCCACCTATGGCTCCCGCTCCGAGGACACGTCCCCCTCGGCCCCACTGCTGGCACTGCGGTCTTCCTTGCGGGGAGCGCTTCTCTCTTTGCTTGACTCAGAAGGCCCTTTGGCTCTGGTTTTTTCTTTCCTCTGCTGCTGCTTTTCAAGCTTTGACAGCTGGTTATTAAAAAAAGAAAGAAAGAATTATTTTACAAATGTAAACTCATACCTGTATGTCCAAAACACCAATGACCTCACACGCAGCAACCACGGGCAATGATTTCTATCTGATAATGCGGGGTATCGCATTGGCTCTGACACACCAGATCCCATAGCCACTGTCCATCCATCTGACACCAGATGCATCAGGTGTGTGATCTCCGTCAGACCCTCCCCACAGCTCAGCCTGTCCCGAGGTGTGTGGGAAGGGTCCACTCATAGGCTGCTCTGACAGGCTGAGCAGGAAAGGCTTTTAGTCTAGTTTACAGTTTAGCTATTTTTTTCTTTCATGGCTCTATAGCTTTTTCTCATAGGCAGATTGTTAAAGAGTGATAAGCTCTTTAGATAAGCTCACTCTCCTATTTGCTGAAGGTAAGAGAAGCTGTGACACAAAGCATGTAGACATCCCCTTGGCTCCCAGTTTGTCCTGAGACTCATCCGTGGTGCAGGCCCTGTTGTTCGCAGCAGGCTGCATGGCGGCTACCTAGAGATGCTGCCACGGGGCCCTTGCACATGTCCCCCAGGCCACCTGAGGCCACCCGAGGCCACTTCTGCCCTTCTGGGTGCCTCCCCAGCTTGTTCAGAGACCACAACCAGACAGTGGGAAAACAGATCTGCTGAAACTCTTGAGCAACGACCAGCACTCCAGAAAGGCGTGCTGAGAGAAACTCATCTGAGGAGATGGACCAAGCTGTGGCCAGAGGATTTTCTTGGACCAGAAGAGCCATCTGTGACAAAGCCCGACAGACGGCAACACCCAGGTTCACAGCTTCCCAGGCCAAGTCTGCAAACGTTTTGCTGTTCACATGGAAAAGGGGGAACCTGAAGGGCTGGCTGCTCCCCACTGGTCTCTGCCCCAAGCCCAGAGACATGAAGAAAAGTCACTGTAAGCAACCTGCCAGATACTTGCTTTACTATTCTTAGACTCTGAGCTAAACCTTTAGACAGATCAACAATCAGCAGCTTTCAATTTGGTCCAGAAAACCAAATTTAGTACTGGTTGACTTAATATTCTCTCTCCCCCTACTCCCACTCCAGGTGCCTGAACAACTGCAGTAAATAGCCAGGTTGGTTGAGCAGGGAATTCAATTTTGTGAACAAAGGCTTCTCTTCCCCTTTGACCTGGTGACTCTTCCCAGAAAGCTCCCTGGGATAAACTCCCTCTCGTGTGCACAGGAAAGGCTCCCTGGCATGTGCACTGTGGCATTAATGTATCAGCAAGAACCTAGAAACAACCCAGATGTCCACCAACAGGAAGACAGATAATTAGAACGTGGCACAGTCATATAGAGTGATCCTCTAGAGCAGATGGACACAGATCAACACAGATAAGTCTTTAAACCCAGTTTATAGTCAATACAAACCAATGTCAGTTTCAGAAGCCTTAATGACAGGATTTCAGCAGATGTAAGAGGGGCTTGGAGAGTACAAACCAAAGTCAGTTCACTAGTTAACTCTGGGGAGAAAGAGTAGAGCGTGGTATCACAGTAGAATGAATACATACAGGCTCCGACTGTAATCGTTGGCTTAACTTCTATAAAAACAAAACCAGCTCTAGAATAGGGCTGCTGACCACTGCGAGACATGAAATGCTTGCTACTGGCACTCAGACCAGGACTGATAAGATTCATGCAAGGACATAAATGAACACATGGCTTCCTTCGTCTGCAAAGTCTAACTGTGAAGAAATACCACCACTGAGCTATGTGCTTAGAAGCCACGCTGAGCTCCTCCAGCCCGAGCTCTATGACCTGCCGTGGCCTGGTAACAAACAGCTCAAGGACAGATGCTGTAAGCAGGATGGTTTCAGGCAGAGAAGACACAAGCAAGTATTTTTTATTATTATTAAGATATAATTTGCAGACATTATATTAGTTTTAGGTATAATGCCAAAACAAGAAGGTTAGCATTTTACACACCTGAGTAAAGGCTACACATAGCTCCTTGCCCTCTGTCCCTCTGCACTATGTTTCCATAAATGATTATTTTTTTCTCTGTGCTTTTCTACCACAGATGCGGGAGGAACATCCTTCATCAAGATGCCATCTGGGCTTCCCCAGAGGCTCAATGGGTAAAGAATCGGCCTGCCAATGAAGGAGACATGGGTTTGATCCCTAGGTCAGGAAGATCCCCTGGAGAAGGAAAAGGCAACCCATTCCAGTATTCTTGCCTGGAAAATTCCATGGACATAGGGAGCCTGGTGGGCTACAGTCCAGAGGGTCAGAAAAGTCAAACACAACTGACTAACTAGGCATGTGCACACACGCATACACACACAAGATGCCAGCCTTCCTTCCTTGTTTCTCTTTTGGCGCTCTTTCCTCTATGAAATGATTAGGACAGGAAATGGGGCCCATCTGTCTAGTTCTTTTTCCTGTAAAATGATCTTGGATGCACAATATGAATGTATATAACCATACTGAACTATACACTTTAAAATGGGCAGGATGTTAAATTTTATGTTGTGTGTATCTTACAACTAAAATAATTTTTACTGAGACAGAATTGACATATAACATTATATCAGTTTCAGGTGTACAATGTGATTCTGTATTTGTATATAATGCAAAATGATCATCATAGTAAGTCTAATTACCATCCACCACCAAAAAAATGTTTAACGACCTTAGAAAACATGATGTTGGCAATCCATATGGGACCCCCTTCCTTTCTTATTTTTCATGTCCATAGGTTATGGAATCCAAACATCCAGAAATCAACATTCAGCAGTGAACTGTGATAAGCTTCTGCCAGCAGTTTATATTCACATCAGTGTCTGTATGCACGTTGGCACGTGTGTGTTCTACATATACATGTCTGCAGGCAGATGGATACTTATACATACCTATATAACTGTGAATATGTTCCAAGCTAGCCTCTGAGAAAGCATGATTTCTATTCCCCAAAGAGGACCTCTTGGTTTTGGTTCCCCTCTTTGGTGGTAAACATAAAACAATGCGGCCATCTCCTGTGACACAAGCAGGCCAAGGCTCTGCGATGCTGAGAGTCCATTATATACAAAGGCTTGTTTGTGATCCTGTTATCTGCCTCCCACTCTTTAACACTGTGGAGAAACCAGATCTTGGCCGGATGACAGGGAACAATTCCCAGTAGAAGCAGGCTTCCTAAGGGTCCTCAGGACCCCACATCACCCATTCAATTCTGCACTGACCCAGGGGTGCCATCGACGCCGAGCAAAAATGCGGGAGCATCCGCTTGACCTTCCACCCTAGCCCTGTGCCCGCCGCCCTGGACCAAGCTTGTGGATCACGTGTGACAATTACTGAAGCAACAGGCACAGCCCGACTTTCTGTAAAGGATGTGATGCTGACTCTTTCATTATTTATTTTAAAACAACCCCGACCACACATGGCTCCATGCCTCAGAGTAAAAGTTCTCTGTAAGAACATTGTGAACTAACCTAATAAATTTAAGCCTTTTCTTGGAAAAACTTGGAATCCAATGCAGCCAGAATGTGGAATTTACATCTCAAGGCAAGAAAGCAGTGGATTTTTTTTTCTTTTGGAGGAAACAAATGAGAAAGAAAAAGAAGAAAAGGGTGCTGCGTTACAGACTCCCGTAGCACGCCATGGCTTTCAAGTTAATCAGGACACAAATGTCAAGGAAAATATAAACCACGACAGTCTGTGGGGACACAACCTACAACAGCGCGATGGAGGGCTTTTGCTTTTTTTTCTGTGTTTTTTCATTTTTAAAGATTTTCTATTTTATTTTTGGCTGTGCTGGATCTTCGTTTCTGGTGGGGGTTCTCTGGTTGAGGTGAGGGGGACTCTTGGCTGTGTACAGTGGCTTCCCTTGCTGCAGAGCACAGGCTCCAGGCATGCACGCTGCAGCAGCTGCAGCTCATGGGCTCAGCAGTTGCGGTGCATTGGCTTAGCTGCCCCGTGGCATGTGGGATCTTCTCAGACCAGGGATGAAACCTGCGTCTCTTGCATTGGCAGGTGGATTCTTAACCACTGGGCCATCGGGGAAGCCCTGTTTGCTTTTTTTTTTTTTCAGTCATCTGAGAGGGTCCATACTGCAAAGCGGTTTGCAAACCATACAGGCTCTAGTGTCTCAAAGTGAAACCCAAACCTTCCAAGACACCCCCAGGGGCCAGGTAACCGTCCCGAGGTCGGCCCATTCCTCTTACGCCACATCTCGGTAGCAAAGAAACCCAAACCACTTAAATCCACTGACAAAAGAAAGCTTTCTTTTTAATCAAGATGATCATGCTCTAAGTGCCTCACATACAAATAAGCTGGTTGAACACAAAGGTCACAATGCTTCATCACAGGGCCCGCAAACGTGATCATGATCTGAGGCACCAGGCAAGAGAATGAGTGAAGTGACCACACATGAGACATCAGGGCAGGGTAGAGACTGCGGCCACACCATAGGGGACAAGCTCCCTAAGCTCTACCAGGGCAGTCACATTCTGTTTTCAAGCATGCGTATAGGCAAAGGTAGGCTCCTGGCTTTGCACCTCTGCCCAGTTGATCCCAATTGCTCTGAACAGCCCACTAACAGGTGTGTCCTTATCAGCATCCCCTGGAGAAACCACACTGGTGGCTGAGCTACAGTCACCATCCAGTCCCTCCCCTTCCCTCTACTCAGAAGTGGCCCTGAGCCTGCTGTCACACGGGCCTGAGCCACAGTCACGAGGACTGAAGGGAGCTGCAGGGGGCTTCAGAGGACCATTCTGCTCCCAAATAAACACAAGTGCATGAGACTTCGCAGAATGGAGGCAGTACTCAGAATGAGGAGTGGGCGTCTGGGGGACACAGAAGCCCTGAGGAGGGGCAGGGGCAGGGCCAAGCCAGAGGAATCAGCCGTCCTCTTGGAGGGGGGCAGGGATCACTAAGTTCCTCACTGTTTCAGCTACATGTGGGAACGGCTGGAGCACGACCAACTGACAGCAAACCATCTCATCACACACCCGTCGAAGTAAAGGAGAAATGGACCTTCAGGGGGTGAGGCTTGCTCAGGGGTCGTCCACAGGATGCAAGAGGCAGACACAGGACCACACCCCAGGCCTCTAGACACCAAACTCTACATTCTCTCCAGCGAGTCAGGCGGCCTTCTTGCTTAATTTATAAGCTTCAGTTCAGAAATTTATGAGCACTGGCTACAAGTCACGCCCTGTCCAAGGTACCAGGAACATAGGGGAGAACCAGACATAGCCCTGGCTTTCTGGGCCGAATGTCCACCACACAAACAATTGGCGATCCCCACTCCAGCCTGGTCCTATTCTCAGCCCTGGGTGCGCATGAAAGGAACTATTACCAACCCGTTTTGAAGTGGAGAAGCTTACAGCACTGGCGACCCGAGCATCCTGCCCGAAGCTCATGGCAGGCCAAGCGGCTACCCTCCTCTGCACTCAGCCTCGCAGATGGAGACACACAGGGACCTTGGGGCCATTTCCTTTTGACAAATGAAAACAAAACCAGCCCTGACCCAGATTCTGCTCCTTAGTGGTTCAGCAAAAAGCCACTGCAGGACCTCAGTGTGACTGGATGTTTCTACCTGTGGCTGAAAAATCGGAAGGACCAAACCTAAGGTGAGTGAACTGGATACTAGGCTAAGAGGAAGCAGGATGGGGAAGCCTCCAGAGCACGAGGACCTGGAGGAGCACTTCGAGGTCACTGGTACTGACCTCGGGAGAGGCCTGAAGGCCCATCAGCAGCAGTAGGAGAGGTGGGCCAGGGTGAGGGAGGCAAGTGTGGCTCCAGCCTGTCCACTGATAAATGGGGGCCATGAGCAAGGGGCAGCCCCAGAGGCAGCCAGCACCAGGGAATGCGGGGCGGCCAGTGTGTGGTGGGCTGGTGGGGTACAGGCCCTCAAGTTCGGGGAAGGCTGGATGGAAGCAGAGCTGAGGGTGGGGCGGGAGTCCCTGGAGGGAGGGGAAGGTGTGCCCACTCCGGGCAGCACCGCCTCTGTATTCATCTTCACTACAGGACATTCACAGGGGAGGGTGCAGGCCCCCCCAGCATGAGGCGACTGAACCAGAAGGTCAAGGGCTACAGAGGATGAGGCTGAGGAGCGAGAGGCCAAGGGAAGTCAAGGCTGAGCCAGGAGAGGCCGAGAGAGGGAGAGCAAAGCATGGTCAGGACTTAGGACATCCCCTGGCTGGGATCAGAGGTGGGACAAGATGCTGCTGGGGTAACCATCACCCAAGACAGAGGTGGAGACCTCTGCCAGCTGACTGGAGGGCTGGGGCATGTGGGAGCCCCGAGTCACCAGAGATGGAGACAGCCATGGTGGTGGGCGGTCCACCACTCGCTGCTGGAACATCTTTAAAGGCGGATCCCTTCAGCCTGTGGAACAATCCAGTGGACGGTGACATAAAACACGAGATGAAGGAGCACCCCCAGGCTGCTGCAGACACCAGCCGCTCCAGGACTCGCACCGTGGTCCGTGCAGTCAGAATTCCAGCCGCCTTGAGATTCTGCTCTTTCTGGGGAAGCTGAGCGGAAGGCGTGGCTCTGCAGCTGGGGACACCCGTCCAGGCTGGAAGGGTGTGAGAGGGGACACAGAGACGTGTGTCTGCTGCTACCACCACACGCCCGCCTCTCTCGGGAACGCCCTACCACCCAGCTGACAGGCGCGAGCAGCCGTGTTGGAGGGGACCGAGAAAAGTGATTTCTTTACAAGACATTTCTGAACATAACAGGTACCCAGGAACCCCTGACGGAAGGTCCCTTCTGGAGCAAGACGGTGCCTCAGACTTGCTTCCAACACGATTTCGCAAAAAGGTGTGAATAATTACAACTTCTAAGTGTTTCTGTATGTTCTCACAAATCCCACAAAAACCATTTCAGGTCTTTTCTTCACTTTTAAGACAACAGCCGACTAAAAGGAGCACCTCCTTCCTCAAAGGGCCCACGAGTGTAACCTGAAATGTTAATTTCCTCCCTTAAAAGTCTGTCTTCACACCAGGGAACGGCCCCTTAGATGGTGACAACCAATTTGTCACCTTGAGCATTCTGAGAAGTCAAGAGCAGGTCATCTTATTCCCAGACTGATTTTGAGCACTACGGAGGGGTGGAGTCAGTTGAGAGAGCAAGCTCAAGGCCATGGCCAGGCTGGGGAAAGCGCCAGGCCTCCGGACTCCCAGCCGAGCTTCCTGTCGACCTGGCTCCTTAGGAGCCAAAGCTCACCTGGACAGGAGCTTCTGAGGTCAGCCCTAGCGCTGGGGCAGCCAACCCTGTGCTGTCCTTACGAGGGTGGTGCCAGGTACAGTCTTGTCCTTGAGATATTTTAATGTTGGTTATTTCCTGTCAGATTGTTCTGTCCTACACATGAGCAGAATCTAATCAGAGAGTGAAGGAAATAACAAAAGAAAAGCTCAAGCCCCATGAAATCAGTTACTAGGATTTTTATAGACCGTGGTGTAGATGGAAAAGTTCTGCTCCAACCCACCCCTTGCAAAGATTCCAAGAAAGTCTTATGGTGCAAGTCATCGAGATCAAATGTCTCCTCTGCAATTACGTTTTAAAACACCACGAGGTAACGATGGCTCCACAGACGCTGGCCCACACCTGCTGATGTCAGGAGGCATAAGCAGGCAACGCCAGGAAGCTGCCGAGGAGGGGACACGGCTGGCATGCCCCTCGGAAGTAAGGACAGGAGCTAAGAGACAAAATGCCCCACACCCAGCAGCCCATGAGTCCTTCTCAACAGCTCTAGAACCTTCCCTCCACAAGCTCGCCATCTTTCCTGGATCTACCAACTCCTGCATCAGGAAAGATGCCTTGACTGTGCAAACTCACTGAAACCAGCCTGCTGACCACTCTCTCACCCTGGAGATCCACCAAATGCACTGACACCAGACGACTGTTTGCTGGCTAATTAACACACCCGAGACAGTAAGGAAGATGCGCTGTGGAGCAGAGCAATGCTCCACCGATGGTGAGCCTCCTGGGGTCAGGTGCAATCACACACCCACACCCACAACCACACACACCCACACCCACACCCACACCCACACACACACAACCACACCCACACCCACAGGAGGCAGCCATCCAGCCCCACCACGGAGCAATCACACACACACACACACACACACACACACACACACACACAGGAGGCAGCCATCCAGCCCCACCACAGAGGTGCAGGAAAGCCCACCGGTCCCTGCAGTGACCAAAGAAGCCTGCAGCCCCTCCACCATGGGCAGGGATCCCTCAAGAAATGACACAGGCTGGTGCTGGAAACCTGGGAGAGGGCACCGACCTCAGCCCGAAGCCCCGAGCCAGCCCGCGGAACCCTCAGAGGCGGGGCACCTGCTGCGGTCCTAGAAACCTCTGGGCCCACGACCTGTGACTTCTCCTGCTGCCTAAACAGGCCGGAGGGCAGAGGACAGGAAGGGGACAGAAGAGAAGGTAAAAAAAAAAAAAAGGGGGGGGGGGGTAGGCCAAACCCCAGTAGCCTAGAGAAACTCCAGGAAGACAGAAGCGTGAGTCTGCGGTGGGATTTTAAACAATCTGTAGAAACCGACTTCTGTGGACTAGTTCTAACTGACCGAGCCATCTTTAAAAACTGGAATTTGTGTTGGGCAATTTGTTTTATCAAACTGTAACTTGAGATAATTTCCTATTATGTGATAATTCTGAAAGCCTCTTTTTTTTAAGTGTCCTTGTGTAATGGAAAATCTGACAACATTCAAAGAGGATGTTGCCATACACGCCAAGCCGTCTGCCATTATGTCAGCTGTTGCGCTGTTATTTTTAAATCAACTGGCTGCTTAATAAAAACATAACAAAGCAAAGTACACACATGGTACCTAATTTTCATACATTATTAACTCTGCTTGAGGTTTTCGTGGGAATTAAAAAAAGCGGGGAGGTGGGGGCGCGGGGAGAAGTCAGGCAAGGAGGTATCCGTTCCCATCTGAAATCGTGCAAGCTAATTTCATTTTCTAATTTCCCCCTTGTTTACAAAAACCCTCTTAGGCATGCAGAGTGGTGGGTGAGGGTGGGGTGCTTGCTGTCTCCGCCTTATTCCTACTCAGCTGCCTGTCCCCCCACCCACCCAGCCTTCCCTGTGGGCGATGCGACACACCGGGTGGTTTGTTTCGGGCCATAGTGGGATGGAGGCCAGCCCAGGCGTGGGCTTCTCTATCCTCGCAGTGGAGGCTGTTGGGGTCCCTGCAGGGTTAGGACAGCTGCCCGCCAGCCCAGGCGTGGGCTTCTCTATCCTCGCAGTGGAGGCTGTTGGGGTCCCTGCAGGGTTAGGACAGCTGCCCGCCAGCCCACGACTTCTGACCTCCTGCTGGAACATCTGCACCTTCATCGTGAAGACGCCCACAGGCCTGGCTGGAGCACAGATGGTCCCAAGGTGAGCACCTCTGGAGGTGACCTCGGCCCCCCAGGGGGTGCCCAGGGGTCACACGCTAGCTCCACCTCCCCATCTGGTGTCCACCCTCCCTGTGCCCCCTGGGAAGACTATCCAAGTTAACTACCTGAACCGAAGCCTCTCACTCCAGGGGCACCCACACCAGAGCACTTCAGATGCTCTGAGATGAGCCAGGTTCTCATGTGCGCACTCCCTGTGTCACTGGCCGGTGTTACCCCGCATTCTCCACCAGTCGGCACCTGGGATACTGGGGGGCCACAGGGGAGACGAGGGTCCCCCCATTCAAGGGGCTTGAGGGATGCGGTTTACAGTCCTGTGACATCTCATCACACAGGTGAATGCTCTGAAGACTGGTCGCCCACAGACATGGTAAACGATGCGTTTCAGCATCCAAGAGTTTGGTTATGTTGACCACCCCCTCCCCACCCCACTGGAGAAAAGGACCCAACAGCCCTCCTCACGCCTGTGCCCTGGGCCCTTCCTTCACTGGAAAATCTCCAGAGTGACGGGCGACAGCTAACCTCTCTGGGCCACTGCTGTTCGGAGGCAGAAATAACAGGCGCCTAGTTTAGTCAACATCTATCTCGGGCTGGAGTTGATACTGAGCTCACTGTCAGCACGTGTCTGGTTAATCACTGGGGAGCAAAGTTTAAGGAGACACTAAAACCATTTCAGTGTTGGTATTCCAGCGCATAATTGGTAACAGAAAACTCTTCATGAGCATTTGAAACTAACAGTGCTCTTTAAATGATTCAAAATGTTTCTTCAATTTGCAAGACTCTTAAAAAGGGGGAGGGGGGAACCTTTCCTCTGCCCCACTTGGTCTCACATGTTGCACAAATGCCAGCAGAGGAGATCTGGAGCAACGTAATAATCCAGAAAAGAGGAAGACATGGGCCGCAGAAAAACAGCGCACATGACCCACAGAGAGGTCAAAGCCAGGGGTTTACCTGTCCACATGGGGGGTGGGGGGTGGGGGGTGCGAGGGCTCCAGAGGGGCTCCCAGAAAGGGCCTGCTGCTGCTGCTGCTAAGTTGCTTCAGTCGTGTCCAACTCTATGCGACCCCATAGACGGCAGCCCACCAGGCTCCCCCGTCCCTGGGATTATGCAGGCAAGAATACTGGAGTGGCTTGCCATTTCCTTCTCCAATGCATAAAAGTGAAAAGTGAAAGTGAAGTCGCTCAGTCATGTCCAACTCTTCGTGACCCTGTGGACTGCAGCCTACCAGGCTCCGCCATCCATGGGATTTTTCAGAAAGGGCCTAGAGAGAGAGAGAATGCTTAGAAACAGAGGTCTGGGAGCAGGAGGAGAAAACACAGTGCTTTCAGCAGGATCTCAAGAAGAAAAGATAAGTACACACGCCCAGAAAAGCAAAAGACTGAACAAGAGAAAAAAAAAACATAGGATATAACTTGGGCCCTGGGGTGACCACAGTCACGGGGTCATGGCAACATAAAACCATTTACTGATTCAATTAAAATGATGTCACAACACTGGAAAGATGGGGGATGTGAACAGAGCGGGTTCCTCCTCTACAGTAATGTGAGATAAATAATGTCAGAACTTAGTACATCAAGAAATGGTAAAAGTTTATTATTTAGGGATAAAGAGGGAAAGGACCCAAGGAAACAGCTTAAAGTATGTTAGAGGTCCTTGCTTGTGGGGAAGAGAACAAGGATGAGGGAAAACAGGCCAAAAAAGGGTATTTTTATTACAAACCTTTATGTGTTAAGTATTTTTAATTATGCACATAATTACTTGAATAGGCAATTTAAAATTTAAGAAAGAAAACTCATACACTGGATATAGTTAACCACAGATCCAATACTACGGAAAGAAATTAATGACTCAGGAAAATCAATTTGTGTAATCCTAATACACAGAGGAAAAGATGATAAGCAAAGACAGCAGAAACTTGGAAGTCACGCGTAGGAAGGGAGAAAAGGCGAGATCAGAGCAGATACTGAGAAAGCAATAAGTAAAGACATTACAGAAAGACATCCCATGGGCTCAAGTGTATCCTGGAAGGACCAGCCGTCAGGGAAATTTAGAGAAATCCACACGGAGAGCGTCACCTTCTCTTCCACATGACTAAATGCCAGCAGAGAGGCAGCAGTAAAGCATTAGTGACCTGGGTATCCCATGAATGAAAGGATGGCTACATGACGACAGACGGACATGTGGGTAAGGGAGGAAGGCCAACCAGCCACTGGAAGACACCTATAGAACCTGAAGGCAACAGATGACGACCCAAACATCCCCAGTCACCAGGGTGTCCCCAAACTTGCAAGTCTTCAGAATGTATCATGGCCATTCCCATCCTTAAAAAATAAATGCATAAATAACTTACTCATAGAACTCCAGCCTCTTGAGAGACGAATAAAGGAAATTATATTAAGTAATGTAGCCTAAAATTGAGTTATGCAAGTCCCAAAACTAATCAGTGAAAAAGAAAATAGAAATGTAAACAAGAAATGAATCAATCAGGATCTGAAATTCATGTTCCTAGGCAATTTTTTACATAGGAAGAAATGCCAATGCCTAATAAGCTTATGAGAAAGAGCTCAACTTCACTAGCAATTAAACTGATACAAATAAAACCATCAGATGCAATTTAGAATCCACCAAGTTGACAAGGATTAAACAATGATAATACTCAGCCTTCATGAGGGTTTAAGAAAAGGAACATTACATGATGCTGATGGAGAGTTAGTTTGGACGTTAGGGGTGCAATCTGGCAACCCACAGCAAGTGTCTCCACATATTGACCCAATAATTTCACCTCTTAAAATTTATCTTGTGGAAAATAAGTGGCTTAGTACACAACGATACATACAAAAGGGTGTTCAATGAATTGGTTTTTACAGCAGTAAAAACTGTGGAGCAATCTAAACGTCCACAAAAAAGAGGCTTTCAATCCATTACAAGACTTTCTGTATAGACTGACTCTGAGGCGTTGCTATGGAATATTTACGGCTGCGGGAATCAAAACCTATTTAATAGACTTCCCATCTCTTCACCAATTAAAAGAGCTTCCCAGGTGATGCTAGTGGTAAAGAACTCACCTGCCAATGCAAGAGACACAAGAAACGTGGGTTCGACCCCTGGACTGGGAAGATCCCCTGGAGGAGGGCATGGCAGCCCACTCTGCCCAGTATTCTTGCCTGGAGAATTCCATGGACAGAAGAGCCTGGCGGGCTACAGTCCATGTGGTCGCCAAGAATCAGACGCAACTGAGTGACTAGCACTAACTAGCGCTAACCCTTTGTTGTGTGGGATGCTCTGTGGGTCTCAGGGTGTTTAGCGCATCCCAGGCCGCTACTCACGAGAAGCTAGCAGCACTTTCTCCCTCTCCCACTACCTGTTAAAACCGAAATGGTATCCAGACACTGCAAGATGTCCTTGGTGTGAGAAATGGTTGAGAAATAAAAATAACTTTTTAAAACAAATACAAGCAAACAACAACAAAAATACTGTTCTCAGAATTGCTGTGAAATCTCAGTTTATGTTACAGGAGAAAGTTGCTTTCTCCAATTTGCCCCTTGGTTAAGCACCCTTTCCCACCTCTTGCTCAGACCTTTTCAAAACCTGAGTTGATGAGGGGTCCTGCACTGTTTCTCTGAGGTTCCTGCCCACGTATGTGCATAGGCTGTGTGCCCCACCGGCCTCCGATCCAGGGAACAGAAGCACTGGAGACCAAACTGACCTTCCTGTAAACTGACTACCCACCCACCAACCACCTAATTAACTGACTTGGGTCAGCATCCCTAGGCACAGCCAGCCAGCCAAGAGCATCCAGACACCTGGGGGAGCACCCACAGCTCAAGAGAGGAGGACCAGGTAGACTAAGCAGGACCGCTGACTCTGAGCAGAGATAACTCTGTGAACAGAAACGAACACTTAAAAACCCAATCAGTATTTTCAGAGGGCATTAAAAAGACAATACTACTAAGCCCTCTACCCCCTCCACGAATCAAAACCACAAGGAGATACCACTTCACACCTGTCAGAATGGCTGTCATCAAAAAGAACACAGATAATTGTTGGCAAGGATGTGGAAAAATGAAAAACCTCTTACACTGTTGGAGAGAATGTGAATTGATTGGTGCAGTCACTATGGAAAACAGTATGGAGAGGCCTCGAAAAATTAAAAATAGAATTACCATATGATCTAGAAATTCTACTCCTGGGTATTTATCTGAAGAAAACAAAAAAGATAATTAGGAAAAATATATGCAACCCTATATCCATTGCAGCATTATTTATAATAGCCAAGATTCAAAAATAACCTAGGTATCCACTCATAGATGAATGGATAAAGAAAATGTGATATGTATATATCACATTTTCATTGTGTGTGTGTGCGTGTATATATATATTATATGTATATATAATTAAATATTATTCAGCCTTAAAAAAGGATGAAATCTTGCAACAACATGGTATAAACCTATAAAGTATTAGGCTAAGTGAAATAAATCAGACAGAGAAAGGCATAATCTGTTTGATTTCAATTCTATGTGGAATCTAAAAAAACCATAAATGAACAAACATTACAAAACAGAGTTATAGATAGAGAGAACCAACAGGTGGCTGCCAGAGGGTTGGGGGAGGAAAGAAAGGAGGATTAAGTGGCACAGACTTCCAGCTACAAAATAAATGAGTTATGAGGGAGAATATAGTCAAGAATCATATAATACCCTGCATGGTGACCAATGGTAACTAAATGTGACAATTTTGAAACATACAGAAATATCCAGTCATCCTGTTGTGTAACAGGAACTAACATTGTGCACGCATGCTCAGTCACTTCAGTTGTGTCCGATTCTTTGCGACCCCATGGACTGTAGGCCCCCAGGCTTCTCTGTCCATGGAATTCTCCAGGGAGGAATACTGGATGGGTTGTCATGCCCTCCTCCAGGGGATCTTCCTGTCTCAGGGATCAAACCCATGTCTCTTGCGTCTCCAGCACTGCAGGCAGATTCTTTACTGCTGAGCCACGTGGGAAGCCCCAACTAACACTGTACTATAGGTCAAATTATGCTTCAAAAGCAAACCCAAAGAAAAAGGGATCAGATCTGTGGTCACCACAGGGGAAAGGTGCTGGGAGGGATTGCATGAAGGCAGCCAAATGGCACAAACCTCTAGTTATAGGATGAATAAGCAACGGGATGTAATGTACAACATGAATACAGTTAACACTGCTGTATGTTGTATATGAAAGCTGTTCAGAGAGTTAAATCTAAGAGTTCTCGTCAGCAGGAAAACAATTTTTCCTATTGATTTAATTTTGCATCTATATGAGATGACAGATGCTTCCTAAACTTAATATGGTCATCATTTCATGATGTATGTAAGTCACATCATTACGGTGTATACTTTAAACTTATACAATACTGTATGTCAACTGTATCTCAACAAAACTGAAAAAAAGAAAAAGACATAATACCCCTAAAAACAAAGAAAGAAAATGAAATGAAAACACTAGCTGGGGCAGAACAACAACAACAAAGAGAGTTCATGGATACTTAAAACATGACTAACAGAACTTAAAATTCAGTACAAGGGCTGGAAGGTAAGAGTTTAATCACTGTCCCAGGGAGAAAAATAACAGAAAAAGACACAGAAAACACTGAAAAAGTTTAAGACAGAGGAGCAATCTATAATAACTATAAAGTGACCTCTAGGCTTTCCAGAAAGAGAGAACAGAAAAATAAACGGGTGAAAGTCAACAACAGCGACAATAAAATAGTAACAGGAGGAAAAAACTTCCCAGAGCTAAGGGCAAGCTAGAGCACTGAGATTTAGGGACTCCTGGACTACTAATAAGCAAGAGGCAAACTGGACACATCTTAATGGAACTGCAGGACACCAAAGAAAAAGGTCCCCACAGGATCCCGGGAGGAAACAAGAAAGCTACCAAGAAAGGGATGAAAATGGGACCAATCTGCAAGCATCCCCAGAGGCAGGAGAAAAGCCTCGAGAATCCTGAAGGATTTTGAACCTACACCTCTGTGTTCATCCAAACCAACCGTCAACTGTAAGGACAAGACAGACAGTTCTAAGAACATTTACTTTCCAAACGTTCTTCTTAGGGAAAAAAAAAGGTGACTTGAAGATGGACATCAGAGCAAATGAAAAAGAAACTCAAGAAGCATGAAGGGTGAGGTTGGGGTGGATCCAGGAAGAGGCCTCTAGATCACGGTGGGCAGCTGAGGCCGAGCCTGCTCCAGGCTGGGGCCAAGTCCTCGAGCTCAGGGACAAAAACTAGTACTGGGAACAGGAACCACCAGTGACAATGAGGAAAACCTTAGGGACATGGCAAAGACATGTGCTGACAAGGACATCAGTTTGCCAGTTCTTTAAAGCATTTTACTGACAATTTCCTTTCCTGACTTATTCCAGACCCCATCTGTCCTCCAGCAGAAATAGTGACAGCTTTGCCTCCGATCCCCATCCTCGGAACAGTGCAATTCCCTTCAGCACCCCCGATGCAGAGACATCTAAGACCGTCCTGCTGCCAGTCACTGGCAGCTGGGTGGCCCCAAGGACACGGTGTGGCCCGGGGTAGCCACCGGCTCTACGACCTCAGTATTGACACTAGTTTGGCTCCTCCAGTTGGCCTCGGGTCTTCATCCAAAGCTGCTAAATGAGCCAACTTCCCTAATTCACTCTGGATTCAACATCTGCCTCATCTGGAAAGCAGGGAAAGCGGAATTTATAACAGGAGATAGGTAATGGCATCCATGTGAGGGGCTGAATTGCCAAGAAAATTAAAATTAAGGAAGGGGAGCTTGTTATGGGGGTAAGGGGGGACGTTCTACACAGATGGGGAGACTCAGAGGCCCCAGAATGGAGACCAAGCCTTTCTTCTGTGAAAAGATGGTCAGCCCTTCCCTCTGTCTTGGCTCAAAAGACCAATGAAAGGGTCTCTTCTCTGGGCACTTCTGCTTCACCTCTCTGTTCTGTTTTTGAAGAACATACAAGGAGACACTTACTCTAAAAATCCTTTGGCACAGAAGCTGAAGAAGAGGTTCTTTAAACATTTATTATGCAACAGATTAAAATGATTATAGAGAAACGCCTCCTATAGCAATGATAAGGTTACATAACGGGGCTTTAAAATGGACCTCGGGCATCACACTGCATTAGTGGTATGCAAAACAAACGACTCTAAAAGGTCCTTTAAATCGACTATGGAGTGAGTTTTGTTCCTTCTCGGAATCATCCGTGCACTCGACGCGTTTCATCTGACAGATGCACAAATCAGCAATCTGCAGGACTTACAGATGATTACTTAGGAGCTGAGACCAAAACAAGCGCCCAGAACATCACCCACTCGGCAGATCCTTACCAAAGAAAACCAGACTGCTGCGTCTAGGGCGCTGAGGTTAGGCAAGTGCTAACTCCTACGTGACCTGTGTGCCGGCCTGAGTCCCAAGGGGTGCCATCCTAGCGGCTCCCCAGGACCCTCCACGCCAGAAGGCCTTCCTGAGAGCACTCAGCTCACACGGGCAGCCCCCGGCTCTTTTGCTCCAACCTTCGGCTGACCACACATGATGAAGGAAAAGCCTAAAGTCTTAAGAGCAAAAACTCTATCACTGTAAAAGCCTAAAAAGCTCAAAGAACATCGCCAGAATCTAGCAAAGACAGGATGAATGATCAGGGACTGATCTATTTAGGGAAGGCCATTTGCATTGTTTTTAAATGCTATGCGCTCCTGATCAGGGAATTTCTCACGGATTCATTAGGCCAAGATTGTTGGTGACATCGTCCCCTCTGGCCACAGGCAGACACTGAGTGCTGTCTTGCGTGTGAGGCATCAGGCAGGGGACAACCCCCTGCACACCCTTGGGACAATAACTCTCTGGGGCTCACAGTCCCTGATGAGAAAACCTGGTACCCTGTGCATCACTGAGTTAACGAATGAAGCAGCCAATAGATTAACTGGTGCTTTACTCATGTACTGACCTTTGTTAGGAACGTTCCATAACACACCATGGAAGGGCTTTCCCAGCTGGCTCAGTGGTAAAGAACCTGCCTACCAGTGCAGGACACAAGGGTTTGATCCCTGATCCAGGAAGATCCCACAGACTGTGCAGCAACGAAGTCTGTGGGCCACAACTACTGAACTTGTGCTCTAGAGCCCGGGAGCCCCACACACCAAGCCCGTGCGTAGCAACTACTGAAGCCCACGTGCCCTAGAGCCTTTGCTTCCCAATAAGAGAAGCCAGGGTAAATGGGAAGGCTGTGCACTGCAACTAGAGAGCAGTCCCCCGTTTCGGAAACTAGAGACGAGTCTGCGCGGCAACAAAGACCCAGCACGGTCAAAAACAAATCAATTAAAAATAAAAATTATAGGAAAGCAGAAGCAGCTTTCTCACCACTACAGCATCAGGCACTTCTTTCACGGCACCTGTCACCAGGTACTCTCTTCCGAGGATGTCACGCTGAACTGTGTGATTATTGTTAAAAACAAATATATGAGCAAATGCTAGAAAAGCCCAACAGAACAGTAAAATTCCATGTGTGCTCTGATGAAGTTTCACTGACTTGCTTATACATACGAGCCATAAATGTGTTCACATTCATTTCTTACAATTTCTCTTACGTAAAAAAAGCATTATTAGAATAAAGATGTTCACTTTGGTGTTACTTACAACTGTGAAAAAATGTAAGACAATCTAGATGTCCAACCATAAAGGAGAGTTAGGAACTTAGAGTGATTTAACAACTAGTATATAAACACAAAAATGATAAACATAAAAATGAATCACCCTCAATGAAGATATTTAAGAACAGTTTTAATTAGAAGAAGTATGTGGTGGTTACACCAAAATAAAGGTTATGTGACTATCTGAAAAAGACTACAAATGAGAAATTAAAATCGCTCTATTAAGAGGAGTAAAATAGTTTTCTGTATTCAATGTTTCAATGTAATGTTGTTTAATCATTTCTTAGAGATTTGCTCTACTTTGGTTATAAGACTTTCCTCTAGTTTCCCAGGTGTTTCTTTTTTTTTTTTTTTAATGACAAGCAAAGAAAAAAGCAGTTACCTAGGAGCACAGTAAGTAACTCTTTTCTAGACCCCACCAAGACAGGGCTGTTCACTCTTATGAATGTCCTCAGTGACCTGCATTTCAATCACCCACACGGGACCCTCCCATCGAGGGCAGGCACCTGGGGTCAGCGTGACCAGAAGGGTGGGGGAGACCAGAGGAGATCTGCGACAAAGACATAGAGACCACAGGTGTCAGCTGGCTATCCTGTCTGACCTGGCAAGAGGCTGTCGTCCCCTCCCCCCAAGACAGGGCTGTCCCAGCAGGTGACCTGACTCGCTCAAACACTCGCAGGCCTGAGCTGAGGGAAATGCATTGCAGGGGCCGGACCTGACACCCACCACAGTTCACCTGGAGAATTCTAACAGAGGCTCATGAGTAGAGGTGTGCTATTTACACAGAAGCCAACAGAGTCTCGGTATACAGCAGATCCGTAAAAGCACGGGCAGAACAGGTCTGCTGAGCGCTCCCTGTACACCAGGGGCGCGCTGGGAGCGTCCCCTGGGCTCTGCGGCATCCCTCGTGGGTGCTCGGGGGAGGCCACTGCTCCTGTTCCTGGAAGAGGCCTCCCTCCCGCTGCCTCCAGCTGAAGTTGCTTTTCAAGCATCTAAACCATCTCTGTGATGGAAGAGATGAGAGTAACAGAGTCTCCATCTAATGCTGAGTGCTGAGCTGTACAAGCTGCACAAGCAGCTCTTGTCTCTGCATCCTCACTGCTGCTCTGTAGGACAGGGACTAAAAGCCTCTCTACTCAAACGGAAGAAAATGCGGCTCAGAGAGCGTAAGAGACTGATGACAGGATGTGTGGGGCTGAGCTGCTCTGCACTCCCCTTCTGTAAAACATGCTGCTTAACCATCTCTCTTCCTGCTGACCTGAGGGACAGACCCGTGGCCCCCAGTGGCAGTGGGCAGAGAAGGCCTGACATGTATCACATGGGGATTTCTGTCTCAGCTTCTCGTGCTACGTCCCCACTGTGATGGTGGTTCCGTGAGTGCCAGGCCTTCCCTGCTCCCCGTGGTGTCCCTGCGGTCAGAACAGCCTGAGAAAGAGATATTCTGCAATACCTGGCGGCTGGACAAATCAAGCTCATCACCAAAACGTCCTGCCCGGCCCTGTCCACTAGGACTTGCTCTGTGACAGAGATGTCCTGGTCTGCACTGACAGCAGCAGCCAGGAGACACATGTGGCCACTGAGTGCCTGAAATGTGGCCGGCAGGGCTAGCTAAGGGAAAAATATGTTTCTGCACTATCATCTTCATTTAATTTTTTTTAACTGAAGTAACATCGGTTTATAACTTTGTATGTTTCATGTATACAAGATTTTAATTCTATGTCTACTTCTCCACACCTTACAGCATACTCACCACCACCAGGAAAACAGTTAAGCAGGCATCTCAAAAAACTAAGAGTAGAACTAACGTATCTTCCAGCCATCATCCCACTTCTGATCATTTGCCCAACGAGTCTGTATGTGCCCAGTCGCTCAGTTGTGTCTCTTTGTGACCCCATGGAATGCAGCCCGCCAGTCTCCTCCATCCATGCGGATTCTCCAGGCAAGAATACTGGAGTGGGTTGCCATGCCCTCCTCCAGGGGATCTTCCCAATCCAGGGATCAAACCCAGGTTTCCTGCATTGCAGGCGGATCCTTTACGTTCTGAGCCACCAGGGAAGCCACCACCTTGACCAAAGAATATGAAAAACTAACTCAACAAGAAACCTGCAACCCCGCCCCTCACTGTCCATCAGGGCATCATTAACAACTGCCAAGATACGGAAACAACCCAAGTGCCTGTCATCAGATGAATGGATAAGGAAGATGTGGTGTGTATATATCAGTAATACAATGAAATACTTCTGAGTCATAAAGAAGGAACGTGTTTTTATTTAATCTTCATGAATAGCTTTGGCTGGTGCCTGCCCAACGGTCAGCTGAGTCTACCCCATCCTGTAATAACACAGGCCCCTGCCTTCCCGACCATGCCCCACACCTCTGCTCCCACATCACCCTGTACCAGCCTGCTCCCCATGTGGACACCATGCTGACTAAGCATGCAGTGGGTGTGAAGGTGGTACCTTCAGGCACTTAGTTCAGGAGCAAGAGGAGAACCTAAATGATTCAAATAAGCACAACTAGTGATGACGACACGGTTTGGGGACAAAAGCCGATAGAAAACTGATCACTTTCTCTTCACTGATATGAGTGAGTCTTGGGAACAAACAGTCCCTCCCTTCCTACCCCCTCAACCACCCCAAGGAAGAGGCACAGAAAGTCAAAAACAAAAGCAAAAAAAAGGAAAGCAAAGAATAATTCTGTTACCAAATTTACCAATTATCAACAATTGGAGTCATGGTTACTCAGGTACCAATTAAAAGCAGAAAAGCTGACTCTACATCCCTGTCACATTTCCAGGAAACGTTCAAATGTAAAAGCAGCAAATGTCAAATTAAGCGAGTTCCAAGTATGAGGTATTTTAAGGAGGAATGCTGATTAAATCATGGGCGGCTCCATACTATTTGGCAGGAAGACCAGGCAGGTTTTATTAAGGGAAGCGGAACTCCTAGCCTGGTGTATCAGCTGCTACGACCCCAGTTCCAAGTGACAGTTCTCTTCCGGCCTGATGGCCCTGCTTCCAGGATGTCCTTTAGGCCCCTGGCATCAGGGACAACCATATCAATGGCTGTCAGAACACCAGCCCTCCTACCTAAGTGATCCTATCTACCAGTATTCTTGCCTGGAGAATCCCATGGACAGAGGAGCCTGGTGGGCTACAGTCCAAAGGGTCGCAAAGGGTCAGACACGACTGAGTGACTAACACTTTCACAAGTCGGGCTAGTCCTAGCCCTGGCGAAACCAGTCAGCTCTGTGATACAGGCAGAGGAGGCGACCCCTTTCTCCTCCACAAGTCCTCAATGCCCCAAGTGCCCCAGACACATGGGACTCCCACTAGAAACAGCCAGAGGAAGCAAAGATGCAGAGAGTGGCTGACATAAATATCAACTTACCACAGGCCAGAGACTAGCCCCTAAGAGGGCAGAAACCACTTTGCTACCTCTAATCTGCAAATACCAATCCTCTGTCTGTGGCATCATGTCCCTTCGTAATCACACGTGGAGAGGGGATCTCCGTTCAACCCTGGGGCTGGCCAACGTGCACCCCAAGTGAGGAATAAACCCAGGAAAGGGGCAGAGCTGGGATGCAGTGCACGCCATCTTTGGTATACACTAGGCATCCAGTAAGAGTACGCTCTTTTACACGCTTGGCACTGCTCCTTGCGCTGCCAGCGAGGCGCTCCCATCTGTCACAGCGCTTCATCTGACATCTACCTCTAGTCGTGGTGCCGACACTGAAAGGTGAGGGGCGGCCTGAGAGCTGGCTGGCGCGAGGGTCTCCAGGCAGCGGGGCTGAGGGCGCAGGCAACAGGAGGCCTCACCCACCCTGCGCTATCTAAGACAGTGACCACCAGCCACATGGGGCTGTTGTTTTTTTTTTTCCTTAATTCATTTTTTTTTAATTGAAGGATAACTGCTTTACAGAATTTTGTTGGTTTCTGCCAAACATCAACATGAATCAACCACAGGTACACGTGTCCCCTTCCTCCTGAACCTCCCTCCCGTCTCACCCTTCTAAGTTGTTATAGAGCCCCTGTTTTGAGATCCCTTTAAATCTAAACTCAGTGAAATTAAACATCAAGTTCCACACTCACACTGACCACATCTGAGGTGCTCACAGTCACAGTGGCTGCCGGATACAATGTGGATGCCACACGCTTCCAACATCACAGAAGATTCTACTGGACGGTGTGGGTCCAGATGCGTGAAAACAATAATAAAATGGAAAAGACACCCTGGCTTTTACTGTCAACGTGCATGGTAGTTCTAAATAATACAGGGATAAAAGACGCCTCCCTGTCCCCCCACCCCCGGGCCTCCCCACACCCTGTTGTCCTACTAAATCTCCCTGGTGATACAGGGTAACTCAACCACAAGCTGACGACCATCTCAGCTGCATCACTGCTCACATGATGTTAAAAAAGGGCGGGGGGATGATGTGAGTTCTACTCCCTTTCTCTGTCTATAAGAGAACCACCTTAAAGAAAGCCTACAGCTAATTCTACAAAAAATCTAGAAAGAAAACTAGTAAAAGAATCTGTAATTACCAAATGGCATATAGCCCTTGAAAATGGCATGTATACAAGGGGGTAGATAACCCAGGGCACTTTTCTTGTATCAAATGCATCTGTTCACAGGGCAGAGAAAAGCAAGGACTTCAGGGCTCTCGTTCCACAGCAGGATCATGTCCCAAAGACAGTTCTAAAATAGAACTTCTTCCAGACCAAACTGGAAGCCACAGAGAACTGCTCAGCTCTCTATGATAATCTGGGCATTAAACATTGATGGGCTACGGACCTTTTCCTAGAAGGATATTAAAAATGCACACTGTTTCTAATTTCAAATCCCGAGACAGTCTGTAAAGCTTTCAGACAGTTCTGTGTTTTTGATTTCTCATGCAGTCCTCCCCTCCCGGCCGCTGCTGCTCTGTCTCCCTCCCCACAGGAGGAGGTGAACGCTCTCCAAGACTGCATGCTCACTCTCTCAGTGGATCAGCTACACTGCTTTTCCATGACTACCCTAGAGCTTACAGCACGCACTTTGTAACTAACTTAAGTCCCTCTTCAAACAACACTGCAGTGTCAACACCTGGGGTGCAGGTCCTGCGAAGGGCATCCCAATTCCTCCCTCCCATCCCTGGTGGCTCGGCCGCCCCTTCAGCTCCCACTTCCCCAAGCCAGCCTCACCCAGGGCAGCATGTCTGTGACAGACTGAAACACACAGTTAACTTTCGGATGAATTTTAACAAAACTAAAAATGCATTCTGTCTTGATGTATTCCTTCTCCCATACTCTTCTTTATGGAGATCCGAGTTTCTGACCTGCATCATTTTCCTTCTACCCTGAGGAACTTCTTTCAACATTCCCTGCCAGACAGGCCTGCTTGAGATGAAGTCTCTTTTTGTTGGTCTGAGAAAGTCTCTACTTCTCCTGTGCCTTTGCCAGGTAACTTCACTGAATACCGAATTCTCGACTGGTGGGGGTCTTCTTCACCACCTGAAATGCCATCCTCTACTCTCTTCCTGTGTGCATGGCTTCTGAGAAGAAGCCCTGCTGATTCCGGTCCTTATTCTCCTCTAGGTAGTGATGCTTCATCTCTAAATTGAAAAACTTTCCAGTAAAACACCTTCCTCTTAAAACAGATACCCTCTTTATGGAACTCATAAAATTCTCAGTGGGGTAAACCTGAGCAACACATGCAATACAAGCCAATTAATGAGGCTCAGGTAGATGGCACGGGGTCGGAGAAGCATCTGTGAAGGGTCTTGCCTGACTGCTGCATTGCAATGCTTAGAATAATTCCACGACTTGCAAGAAAACCGGTGTAAATGAATCTGACTGCTGATAAGATGCTCGAAACTGACAGACAGATCAGCATGTCCAGCTGGTATCTGACCCAGGGATAATCAACTCCCATCCCCCTCAGGAGGCTCCTCTGTCAGGTGTGCAAGTCAGTACTTGGAACCACTTAACTGCTAAACACTTGCCAGACAAACTCAAAAAAAAAAAATAATAATAACAAAAAAACCACTGAGATAGAGTAGAGAATGGTTACTGCTTGCTGCTGGCCATCTGTCAGCTTCACAGAAAGAATGGTTAAAAACTATTATGAACCCAATAAAACAGAAGCCTACTTATGGTGGTTTTAGGGATAATGAACTTTCATAGTACAGAAAATTGTCCTTGCAGTCAACTCACTGATTCAGGGACCAAATATTTTAAGACGATGCTTCTGGAAATTCCCTGGAGGGCCAATGGTTTCACTGCCAGGGCCCAGAATTGATCCCTGGTCAGGGAACTAAGAGTCCACAAGCCATGCAGCATGGCCCCCCTGCAAAAAAGATGATGCCTCCTAAATTTATCCATCATCCACTCTGAACTGATTCTGCACTTGACCCCTTGAAGGATGGGCTTCCACCTGCTCCAGGTGGCCTAGTGAAAGAGCCTTGTCTCTGCTGCAGAAAGTAGCTGCCAGTGGCTCTGCTGTCTCCCCAAGCCCTGAGGCCTTGGTCACATGGCCCGTCAGAAATCGACAGTGCAGGGGGGGGCAGCCAGCATTCTAAGCAGGACTCACGCTCAGACGCAGGGCGCCAGGGGCTTCATTAACCACACCCTGGCAACGGGCCATATGCTATGGATGTCAGAAGTAGGCCTTCAGGGGCAAATCAGTGATTTGTTCATCCGCATCATGGGTTCTCACCAGTGACATGAGTGGCCTTCATGAAATATGGGGTGGCCACGGTATCAGCAACATAAACAGAATGCAGAAGTCCACCTACTGCACAGCTTCCATGCGTGGGAACCTGTCCCAGGTTCCTGCGCCTGTGGGCAAGGCTGTGTACTCTGACAGGACACAGATCCAGGGTCCCATGCAGACCCTACAGGTTAACAGTTCCTCGTGTCTGCTTGTTACCAGGTCTCTCTATAATCAATCCCGTGGAGGCTCTCGTCTGATGGCTGTTCCCATCTCATCTTGCAGAGGGGTTATGGGGTGGAATAACTAACGCTCACCCACCTCAAATATCCTGGAGCTGATTATCACCCGCCAGAAAGAATCTGAGAATTGTCACGGCCAGGTTGATTAGGTCAGTTCCCGGCAGTGGTTTATCCATCTTCCGTCCTGTCCATCAGATGGTTGGTATCACATATAAATCAGAGAGTAATCATTTAAAATTTCATCTTTAATATCTGTTCTTTTTTAAAAAAGAAAAGGGGGGGCTTCGAGTTTCAGACTCCCTAGAAAATTACAGACTGGAGAGGCCAATTACAATCATTGCCTCAGCTGGGATGTACATCACGTGGCTCCAGAGCATCGTTGGAGAGCGGAGAACGGGAGGGGTGACTCACTGTCACGCGCTGTGTAATGGAGCCTGTTCCACACAGGGGACAAAGCGGCACCTGCCCAGCAGCATTAACTGCAAGTACCATCGCCATAGCAACTGTTGTCAGGCCAACAGGCCTTTTCAAAGCAATCAAAGAAAATGTAAATCAAGGAAGCTTTCTGGACTCAAAAGTGGAGGAATAGGGCCCCCAGCTCACTCCTGGATTGACTTCATAAGGGAGTGCTCATTATGGGTGAAGCGACTTAGCAGCAGCAGCAGCAGCAGCAGCTTTATGGGTTTAACTCTGAGAGCCAACTGGACATTTCTTTAACACTGAAGAAGCGCCCGTGACATAAAGCCTGGGGTCTTGCCAGCTTTCCCCCCATCCCTCATAGGCCATCCTAACATATGGTAGAGCTGAACACAGCGAAAGGAGCAGTCCTAAGAAGTCAAAGGACAGAAAGGCAAGGAGACGATCTGTGTCTGGAAGAGCTTACTGACTCCAAGTGCAAAGTACACAAAAAGAAATGAAATCAGCTCTCTATGGGGCCCCCCGGAGTGAGCAGGGGACAGCAGGGATGACGAGATGGAGGGGCAGGACACAGGGAGGTCAAGACAGAAAATGAGTATGACACCGAAAAGGTAAAATGCTGTCTCCCAGGGTGGGAACCAGTTCATCTCCACATCAAGGATAAAGAGAACATTCACTGCAAATTCTGAGAGCTTATTTCTCACATACTTTTCAGATCCCCTTTTACAGCAGATCACAGGTAAACTATGGCCTCAGGTGTAATCAAGTCTCAAAATATAAATTCCTTGAAGAGAGTGTGAAGAAAAGAGCAAGCATCAGAACTCCAAAGATACCTCATCTCTAGTGAGACGTGGTCACAAGTAGGCAGCGGGTTCACCTAGAAGAATCATGTTCCAAACAAAGAACAATTTCTGGGCAGTAAAGTTAGAGGTGAGTGGAGGTGTTAACAGCCCACCCAGCACCTGGAGACCTCTCAGTCAGCTCTACCTCCTGCCGAGGTGGGGCTCCAGGCCGTTCCTGGACCCCTCCCGCCTGCAGCCGCAGACTCCAGAGTCTTCCGCCACCGACAGGCCGTCTCTCACCACTGCCGTCTCTGCCGTCCCGTCTTGATCGCCGCACTGACATCGGGGTTCTGAGTGCCTCTTGGTTTCAAAGTCTTTTCTGTGCCTTTCTTTCATACTTCCACTCGAAAGGCTCTCATAGCATTTCAAAAATCTGGGGAAAACCTGCACTCATCACTTACAACCCATGAGATGGGAGCATCAGGATGCAGGGTTGTAGAACCCACCCGCCCCCTCACCAAGGACACTGTAGGAGAAGCTCACACTCGCGCATCCTATATGGAGAGCAGAAGTTTAATTCTTAAAAAGAATTAATTTTAGTTCTCAAATCACTGCTGAAGACTTTGGCAGAGCAGACACTCCTGAGCTGTGCCCTTGTCTGTGGATGGATTTGGATAACAGCCTAGCAAAATCAAGGAAAGAGGAGAATAAGAGGGTGTTCAGGATCTGCTCCTCCACCAGACTCAGCCCCCAGTTTTCCACCCTCCCCTCAGGTTCCTCTGAGACAGGCGTCTGTGGGAGGTTCTGATACTTAGTATAACGTCTTCATTAGTGGTGCTGGAGGAACATCTCGGGCACAGTGCACCCCACGCCCCGCTCAGCAGCATCACCTTGGGTGGGTACTTCCAGATGACACCAGAGCACCAGGTGAATAATGGGGACCCTTAGCCAGTCTCAGCTACCCTCCCCCAATCCCATGTTCAGTATCCTGGATGACAGAAAACAGTTCTACAGAGAAAAACAAAACCCAACAGTAAAATAAACCAGGAACCACTCGTCACTGAAATGTTCCCTAAGTCATCAGCACTGCAGAGACAACAAGGACTCTTCAGCAACAGGTCTGGAAGTCAGGGCTCCGTTCACAAAAAAGGCAGCCCAATTCCCTCTTGGGAAAAGAGCTGTGCATGTTTTCTTTAGGTTCACAGAATAGCACACTGAGGCCTCAAACATTTAAGTGCACGAGGGTTGTGAAAGGCTGTAAAATTCTTGAACTCAGGCAAAGAAAGCAGAAGCTCCCAAGAAGAAAATATTTACTTGACCATCAAGGTCACCTGCCCAATTTTTTAGGGCAATTAGGAATTAATCAACTTTTTTTGTTTCAGTGAGGCGTACTCCAAACAAACAAAATTTCTGTCTTTTTCCACTTTTTAATCTATTGAATTGGCAAAAATCCACACTGATATGCAGAGCCCAATGCTAGAGAAACAGCACCTGCTAATGACCTGAGGAGGAGCCTCTCGATAAAAGCAGCATACCCTGACCGTGTGTCCAGAGGCTACAGGTCTGGGAACTTACGCCAAGAATCAAGCCAGGTACAGAGCAAGATTGAGGACACGATGCACCTCCCCAGCACTGCCCCTGAGAGGACAGGCTAGGATATAACTTAAATGCCCAGCAAGAGGCAGTTAGCTAAACAGATTCGGCTACCTCTCATGGTGAAAACAGGAGGCACTCATTAAAACTGAGGTTGAAAAGATGGAGATATGCAAAAATGTCTGTATCATCAGGAAAAATTAGGTTATGAAACAGTGCACTGCGATCCTATTTGGTAAATTTATATGCAGATATAGAGGGGGTATACATGCCCTACAGAGGAATGAGGGGAAGTATGACCCAGAAAACAGACTGACAGTACTTTTGTGCTATGAAGTGAGTGTAGTAAAAGTCACTCAGTCGTGTCCGACTCTTTGCAACCCCATGGACTGTAGCCTGCCAGGCTCCTATGTCCATGGAATTCTCTAGTCAAGAAAGCTGGAGTGGGTTGCGGTTTCCAGATCTCCAGGGGATCTTCCCAACCCAGGGATCGAACCCAGGTATCCTGCGTTGTAGGTGGATTCTTTACCATCTGAGCCACAATGCCAGGTTCCCATGGAAGGGAGAATTAAAAGGTGATTTTATTTTCTTCTTTGAAAAGGTAAGATTGAGTATCATCACTGATTTCAAAAGAAGAATGTTTGAATAAAATGCTCCTACCATGCACTCAGCAAGGACAAACCTGTCCTCTGTTACATCTGAGCAGCCGCCCTGCAAGCTCCCAGGACATGATTCACTATGTGGTACCACACTCAGGAAACATCCTGTTTAAGCTCACGATGGGAAGACGGGATGGATCTTACCGACTGGAAGGGACACTTGGGATGGTGGGAAGGCCAGCCTTCAAGATTCCCTAGGACCTTGTGACCTCGTGCAGCCACACTGCACAGGGCTAACCAGTGTAACCACAGGACACCACAGAGATGACAGCATGTGACTTCAAAGGCCAGGGCTCTAGGGAAGCCGGCTGTCATGCTGGGAGGACATCTGAGCAACCCTGTCCATGTGAGGCCTCTGCCTAACAGCCAGCGCCAGCTTGCCAACCCCAAGGGCTATGCAGGAGATGGGCCCTGCCGACACAGTGGCTGCAACCTAACCAGAGTTCCCTCCCTGGCAGAACCATCCAGCTCCACGGTCCAAATTCCTGACCCACAGAAATGGTGTGAAAAATGTCTATTGCTGTGTCAAGCCGCTGAGTTTGGGGTAGTTCTCTGCACAGCACTAGATAGCGAACACAGATGGTCTGGCTCAAAGCATGACCCCCGTGATCCAGGCAGGCTTCACTTCGTAGGGGCAGGGGGGCCATCACCCACATGGCTGCAAGGAGTGTCCCTGGGAACAGGGGTGGGGACTTTTTTCTGCCACCAGGGTCCAGGGCTCCACCAGTGACCTGGGAGGCCAGCCAGCTTCCAACAGTGCTTGGTGAACACTCTAAATGGGACAGTAGAGGAGGGGACACCAACCCTGCCCCCCGAGGAGACAGCATCTGAGCTTATCAACAAAGAGAGCTCTGAATCAACTTGGGCTCTGAATCAATCAATATCACACATGTGGCCCCAGACTGCAGGCCCAGCCCCCAGCAGCTCCAACCAGCTTCCACAATGTAACACTCAAAATCGTGCCTGCCATCCAACAACTCCTTATGTGAACTGTTCGCTCATCTGGACTTTTTGATTTCTGCTCCAAGTTCTTCTACAAGTAAGATTATCTTTAACTCTCAATGTTATGACCATTTTTTAAGTGACTTGGGTTAACTGCCCTCTCTATGTAAATGCTACAAGCACAAGCAGTTTGTAATTTAAACAGCATTTTTTCCACTCCCTGCCCTACTCTTTCCTTTTTTTTTCTTTCTGTCATAAACTTTTGGTAAGGATCTCAGGGTTGACCATTACTTTAAACACTGCAATGCAAACAACCACTGGAAGTTGAGACAACTCAGGCTTCCAAGTCAATAAAATTATTATTGCTCAGAACAGTGCAACAGTTTCCGTGTATATCATCAAATCGGCAAAAAAAAAGAAAAAGAAATCACCAAAGTAGGAAAGAAGTACCTCTGATATAAATCCATGGAGAAAAACAGAAATTGAGCAATGCAAATACAGGAAAAAAGCAAACCTGAGAAATTTAATTTGGTGACTTCGGAAGAGAAACTAAAGGGACTTCCCTGGTGGTCCAGTGGCTAAGACTTCGAGCTCCAGGGCAGGGGGCTTGGATTCAATTCCTGGTCAGGGATATAGATTCCACATGCTGCAGTTAAGACCTGGTGCAGCCAAATAAATATTAAAAAAAAAAAAAAACATAAAGAAAGCAATTCATTTTTTTTAAAAAGCAGAGAAACTAGGCATCTTCTCCCCTTTACTACCAATATTTTAGAAAAAGGGACTCTGTAATGGTTAGTATCAGAATAGAATATAGCAAAATGTTTTCATTGTGAAGTCTAAACAGAAAAATATCTCCATGTAAGGTTTTATTTCATCTTGGATAGATTTTTTTTTAATGGAGAAAAATGATCAGATAAGTGTTGCCAGGCAGTTTAGCAGGACCCTTGGCTGAAAAACACTCTGGTCCACTCAGCCATCAAAGCCCCCTGTACTGACCTCCCTGGACGCAAGCTGGAAATGCTGCTTCTCCTGCCCTGAGAAGTGAGGCTTCTAAGGGTCGATTCAGACGTGACCCAGATTTTAAAGAGCTAAAGTTCTGAGACAGAGGAGTGATGGCATTTCAGAGGAACTGTACTCTCACCCTCCTCATCAACTGGGACAGACGTTATTCTGCAGAGTTAGACTCGGAAACTTGACAAGAAGTTAAGACCTCTAGATCCTTCCCTTTTGATTACATAAGAGTCGGAACCCGCAAAGAATTAAGTCCCTCCCACTTCTTCCCCCAATAACATGTGAAAATGAGTAACAAGCACAAAATAAAATATGACTCATAGACATTTTCTACCACATAGCATTGATTTGTAGCATTTTTCACAGTGGAAAATGTTTGACATTTTATTAACCATAAGGTACTTAGGTGAATACAAAAAAAAAAAAAAAGTTGATCCACTGACCTCAAATGGTTTAAAACATCACATAAAAACAAAAATCACACTAAGGTTCAATTCCAGTTTAGGACTTGAATATCCTGGACAGATTAACCTGCGTGGTGGCTACCGGTTAACACTCACAGGTGATGACAGCACCGTAGACAGCAGGTGGCGCTCCCTGTGGACACATGACATCTGGTGACTTGTACGCTCTCTGTCTAGTCGCTCATCAGACAAGCAGCTGCTGAGCAGCGACCACACACTCGACAAGCATCATGCTCAGTGCTCGTGATAGTGAGAAGCTTCAGACAGGACCCGCTGGTAGCAGAGGATGCTCACTTCTTGGCTCAGAAGCAAGAAGCGTCTACACCGAGGAACCCTGAGGATGGGCTGATCAGCACCTGTCTGTCCTCTCACAACAGGTGTTTTCTGTATGATTGTAATGACACACCCCAGTCGGCCCATGTATCGATTAACCAGAAGGATTACAGACTACAGGATTCACCACGACCACTTCCGCTGACAATGTGATGCTTACATTCTAAGTTTAACCAACGGAGCTCCCCCACCAACCCAAAAGTTTTTAAGGGGAGGGAAGATGACTCATATAGTCTAAAAGAATAGCAAACCTTTAAAAGAATCCTTGTATACTCAGAGGCTTTTTCTGAACCTAAAATTCTTTACAATACAGAGTTATAATATTATTTTACAAACACTGCTATCAAATAGCAATTTAGGAAGTTTACTTGGGCCCAAACACAGAAGCAAATCTTTTTTTTCCCAAAGTTAGCATTGGTAAGCTTTTCTATGAACGCCCAAATTCAAAGAACCACAAATGATCACTGATTATTTTAGCTGTGGCATGTGAACCAAGCTCACACCCAAGTCTGAAGTCAGGACTTTATACAAAGGTACCAAAGTTGCAAAAGCATAACTGGCTCATATGCTTTCTAAATAGGATGACTATTTTCTTTCTAATTTTGCCAATGTTAAAACAGTGGCAGCTTGGCTTCCAATGCTTAGAAGCCATCCTGCAAGGTGGTTTGGCATTGGGAAAGCTCTGGAGTGTCCTGCTGACTGTAAGTTGAAAGGGTCATGCCTACTGGCAAAGCTCTTCAAGTGCATGCTTCCTCCAGGCAAACCTCCTCCTCAGCAAAGCCTACTTGGCAACCCTGTTACTCTCTAGGACCAGGTCTGCTAGGAAGGGCTGCTCTGCTCCCACTGCCCCCCCCTTTTGTTTTAATGTAGAAATAAATGTCCTGCAAGTCATCAGAAATTAAATAAGCAAAAAGTCATGCCAAAATCTTCCTACTAAAACATCTGTTCTAACAACAACCAATTAAAGTGATGACAGAGTCAATAAAAAATAGAACAGATGACCACGCTGGTGCTGTTTTTAATGCTTTGTGCCATGAACAGCTCAGGAGTGAGGGGTTCAGCTTGCTCAGGCTTCAGCCTCTCGGATGCAGTCAAGGCTTTGAGAGGAGCATAACTCAGAGTGCGATCAGCCAAAAACATGATGCTATTCCACACTGATCGAGACGGGCAACGGCCTTGGGAAACGACAGAAGGGAGGCCTTCGACAGGGTATTCTTCGTTCATCACAAGGATCAAGTAAAACCTCTCCATGACCCTAGATTCTTAACAACTGCTATGTTGTAAACGTTTTTCATCAAGTGTTCTCAATTAAATAGGCCATGAAAGTAAATGTGAGAATAATATTTAAACTGTAGAGACCAAAGTCTCAGAATGAAATACTCGAGAAGAGAGGCGCCCCCAGCCCAAGGACGTCTGTGAAGGGGCAGCCTCTCCATCCCGCCTCCCTTCCTCCCACCAAGGAAAGCGTCGCCCGGGTTCTGCGGGTTCCAGTGTGTCTACACTGTGGAGACGTCTGGAAGAAGGCTAACCATGGAAAGACAAGGATCTCTGGTGTCCACGTCTGTGAGGCTGTCATCGCATCCAGCCCAGACTCTGCAGTGCTGGGCCCCGTCACAAGCATCATCAGGAGCACATGGACACCCCCGACTCATGGCGGCCTAAGCAGACAACAGGGAGAACGGGTCACCCGGGCAAGGGAGAGTGTGGTCACACGCTGGCCACTCGTGCTGTTCCATTATAACTGAGATGCTGGGGAACGGGCCCTGGTTACCGGTGAGAAGCAGGAGGCCAAGGAAGGCGGGCAGGTCCCCAGGGCCCAGTCAGTGACAGATGCTGACCATGACCAGGAAAAGGACTGTAGCCAGAGAGGCACCAGAGCTTCTGAGCAAGACCGTCTGGCCTCTGTGAGGCCTGGGCTCAAAGGTCAGAGGGAGCTGCTGGCCTGCAAGGGGCGACAGCACCAGCGACCCTGCCCACCGACACCTGAGTTCAGAGCTTCCGGCCCAGGGCTCCTTGGAGGTGGTCTCGGGCACAGTCCTCCCCACCACTTCTCGCAGATATAGTGCTAAGCCCCCCAAAGACTTGCCCCTACCTGGTCCCCACACCACACAGTGGCCCGTCTGGGTGTCAGATGGCCTTGGGGATGCAATCATATGCCTACCAAGGGGTCCCCCACTAAGTCTGCAATCAAGCGGTCCATGGTGTCGCCTTTCCTGATGGCTAGAGGCTCGAGCCAAGACACATCAGGGGTTGCATGCTGCAGAGACCCCTCTCCTAGGGAGACCCTCGCCACCTCTGAAAGGTTCACCAGCCAGAACCAAGGGAAACAAACATCCAAGAGCTGCAGCTGCAAAAATGGTCAATTCAATCACAGTAAAGCTGAAAAGAAAACCTTCTGGTAACCTCACATTCAACTATCAAAAAGAGAGCCAGAAAAATCCGGGAAAGGGCAAGTGAAAGAAGCTATTTAAGTTTCCTCCTAAAAGAGCAGTGAGTGGCTCAGAAGAGCTCGTGGTCCACGTGAAAATGAGAACTCTGCAGCTTGCTCCGCTCAGCAGCTCCAGACCCAGAAGAGCACCCACCCAGAGTCATAGTTTATAACAATCAGGGGAAGGCTCAGCTTCCGCGACACTGACCACGACAGCCGGAGCAGTGGCCGCCACCAGCTCTCTGCTGGGCCACACACAGGACAGGCCCTGCGACAGGTGAGGGTCAAGGTGACCCAACAACGGGGCCCCCGGCGTCCCCCACCTCTGAACAACGCAGAGTGTGGCCGTCACGCTTCAGGGCTGACACGCTCACACCAAAGTCCTCAACGAAAACATAACTGCCTGCTCTTCCTCAAAGCTGTTACGAACTGACCTCACTGTTTACCATTTGTGTATTTAACATGCTGGCATCTCATAAACAGAAACTCAAGAAAATCCAAGACTTGGAACAGCTTGCTAGAACAGCACGTACAGTCAGGTACCATGGAACGATGCTGGCTACAACAAGATCCCAAAATGTGCTTTTTACGTTTCAAAACATAATTCAAAAATAGATAATAAAATCTTGTCCTACAGACATCTGTTATCTGAGAAAACGTAAACACATGGACAAACATATGTTGTTCGATTCAACAGGATTACAAGAGCCAAACACAAGCACATGTAACATCTTCAAGGAGCTATGTGGAACACGATGCTCCTTGTTTCTTTATGAAGCAAGAATTGGCTGGGACTTCCTGGGTGGTCCAGTGGCTAAGACTCTGTGCTCCCAATGCAGGGGGCCCAGGCTCGATTCCTGGTCAGGGAATTAGATCCCACATGCTGCAACTAAATATCCCGCATACCACAATGAAGATCAAAGATCCCAAGTCCCACAGCTAAGACCTGGTGCAGCCAAATAAATATTAAAAAAAAAAATAATGACTGGCAGCCTCAGACTAAAGGTGTTACCTGTCACACTGTGCAATATTCTAGTAAGTTGCCGTGGCAGTTTCGCACCTATGAGGACTTCTTACTCGGGTCGTGCAAGCAATCCCAGCCTGCCGAGGGTGGGACAGTGACTGTGCGGGTGCCAGAGATGAGGCAGCAAGGAGATGGGGGCAAGAAGACCCCTCCAGAAGCAGAGGCACAGGCAGCCCCTACCTTATGGGGAAAGGAGAGGGCACTTGGGTTAAAGGGCACCAGAGCCCCAGGACTGCTGGAGGCTTTCTGTGGAAACCTGGCAGAGTCAGACCCCATTGGGCAAGAAAACTGATTTGAAGCAAAGACAACCGGCTGGCATTTTGAACACAGAAGACAGGTCAGTGTAGGGACAAACGATGGATCTCTGTCACAGTTACTGAGGATGAGCCGAACATCTGGCAGGGCAAACAGTGATGCCCTTATTCCTTGGACAAATGTTTGCTAAAGCTCCTACTACATGCGGGAGAGGCATTCACCTTAAAGGGGCACCTGTATCCTTTCACGTGCATCCTTTCCAATGACCTAGGAAGGCAACTGCAGCAGGTGAGGGCCACACCCTGCTCACTGAGCCCAGCACCTCCCCTCTGCCTGCCCCTCAGGGACCTCGCTCTGGGGAGGCCCTCCCGGGCCCCTGGACCACCTTTGAGCATCACAGTTCCTGCTGTGTCCAGGAACACCTGCTGCTGACGAGAAGCCACCCCAGCCTTTCTGGGTACCAGCTGCAGAGAACAAAACGCAGAGCCACAACACCAGCTGGTGGACAAGGCAACTTCCAGGAAACCAGAGATCTGGTCTTCTTTTCATGGTAAGACTACCCAGATGTCTTGGGCCTCCCCACTGCCCTAGGCCTCTTCATGTCCACATTCTCTTGGTGAGCGCTCCCTCACACCTACCGCAGGTCGGGAGTTGAGGCTGCCATACCCACCTAGCCCGGTCAAGGCCAGGGGGATCCATGGGCCTGCTGCTGCCGCCCTGCCCCACCCACGATCTACACCTGCACATTCAGCACAAAGTTCCTTTCCCTCAGCTCTGGGTTTCATTTATAGGGGCTGAAAACTATCGTGCTTTCTTGCTCATGTAATGAGAAAAATGGGCTTCCCTGGTCTCTCAGGAGTAAAGAATCCGCCCTGCAATGCAGGAGACGCAGGAGACCTGGGTTGTATCCCTGGGTTGGGAAGATCCCCTGGAGGAGAGCATAGCGACCCACTCCAGTATTCTTGCTGGAAAAATCCCATGGGCAGAGGAGCATGGTGGGGTCATAGAGAGTCGGACAAAGCGACTGAGCACGCACGCAATGAGAAAAATCCTTTGATTAAACATACATATATACACACTCATGCTAATTCATCTTCTAAAGCAAACAAAACTATGTTTTAAAAAAAAATTAAGTAGACAAATTGTAATCTCACTGAAATACATCAAACTGTGCTAAAGGATGACACAAAGTGGGAAGAAAAGGATACTAGGAGGATGGTAGAGTCGAATTAAAATCAGATGTCGGGAAGAAGAGACCAATTTTTCTTATAGAAGAATTCCAAATCATTAGGGTTGCCAGACTTAATAAGATACAGGACACCCAATTAAATATGAAGTTCAGATATCTATCACAAGGCACATACTGACATCACAAAACTACTCATTGTTTATCTAAAAATCAAAGTCATCTGGGGTGTCCTGCAACCCTACAAATAATCCATGTGGATGTTTCTGCTCTAGGAGATGGAGTTTACTCTTCCCCGAACCTCTTCAAGGTGGGCTGCACTTAGGGGTTCACTTCTAAGAACAGAGTAGGGAAAATAAGTGACCCTGCAGCAGAGAGATCCAGCCAAACATCACCAACCAGGGGGCCGCGGCTCATGTCCTGTAGATGTCACACGTCCCCCTACATGATGAGACACAAAGGGCCCTCCACCCTGTGTGCTCATTTTAAAAGCCCATGCATGCAAGCTAAGTCATTTCAGTCATGTCCAACTCTTTGTGACCCATGGACTATAGCCTGCCAGGCTCCTCTGTCCATGGGATTTTCCAGGCTAGAATACTGGAGTGGGTCGCTATGCTCTTCTCCAGGGGATCTTCCCAACCCAGGGATACAACCCAGGTCTCCTGCGTCTCCTGCATTACAGGTAGATTCTTTACCACTGAGTCACCTGGAAAGCCCCTACAAAGATCATAATCCCGGTCTAATTGCAAGACACATAGTGGGACAAACCCAGGCGTGGGGACATTCTGCAGGGTATCTCAGGACTGTCAGGTCAGGATCATGGAATTGCTGCTGCTCCCCTTTGTTAAAAATGAGAAAGATGGAGAAACTGTCCCAGACAAGGAAAGGCTATGGGGACCCTGAATGGGATCCTGGGATGGAAAGAAGGGGTGAATGAAGACAGGTAGATCCAAACAAAGTCTGGAGTCTGGTCCACAGTCAGGCACGCATGTCAGTTTCTAGTTTTGACAGATGAGCTATGGAAATGCAGGAGGGTGAACGATGAGACAGGTAGGTAGGAGGTATCCAGGAGCTCTCTCCTTGGAGCGAAAACTACCCCAAAACAAAAGTTTTACTTAAAAAAAAAAAAATCAGATGTAACAGAATGAAAGGACCTGCAGCAATAACCCTAGGATGGTCCTAGCAAACGTCAAAGGACAAACCTGAGGCAGACAGTAGTGGGGCTGGTGTGACCCAAGAGCCTTGGAGTTACGTTTCTGGTCATCATCTTCTGCCACTGGCTCATGTCCCTTTCTAAAGAAATTCTTATTTTTAAAAAAACTTTTAAAAATTAAGATTACTGGCACTTTATGAGTCTTGTCAACTTCCTCCCTGTGTTTTGCTGGAGAATTTTGAAGACTTTCTGCCTTGGGCACATCCTTCAAAGTTTGCTGGGACCGTCTCAGGATTAATGCTGCGGGTCCTATAACTCAGAGAAGCCTGCATGCTGGGTAAGCCCTGGCCTCTTGATGTCTATCTCTCTGCGTGTGTGTGGCTCTGTGTCCATCTCATAAGCACATGCACACACATACTGCGATGCTTCACTTGAATACACAAAAAGCTGGGCACACCTCCAGAGTCCAGGAAACTCCCTTTTTCTTTTTTATTGATTTTTATCAGAGTATAGTTGCTTTATAATATTATATTAGTTTCCGCTGTCCAGCAAAGTGAATCAGCTATATATATACATATATCCCCTCTTTTTTGGATTTCCTTCCCATTCAGGTCACCACAGAGCAGAGTTCCCTGTGCTACACAGTAGGTTGTCATTAGCTATCTATTTCATACATAGCATCAATAGTGTGCATATGTTATCTCAGTCTCCCTATTCATCCCTCTCCTTTCCCCCCCTGCTGTCCATACTTGTTCTCTACATCTGTGTCTCTACTTTTGCTTTGCAGATAAGCCCATCTATATCATTTTTCTGGGCTTCCCAGATGGTGCTAGTTGTAAAGAATCCTCCTGACAATGCAGGAGACCTAAGAGACACGGTGTGTTTGATCCCTGAGTCGGGAAGATCCCCTTGAGAAAGGAATGGCTACCCACTTCAGGATTCTTGCCTGCAGAATCCCAGGGACAGAGGAACCAAGCAGGCTACCATCCATGGGGTCGGACATGACCGAAGTGACTTAGCATGCACATACCATTTTTCTAGATTCCACATACAGGTGTTAATATGTGATATTCATTTTTCTCTTTCTGACTTCAGGTAACTCACTTTTATAGAAAACTCTAGAATGAACACTGCCCTTCCTCCTCTCTGCCATCCACCCACCACCAGCACAGATTTGTACCCAACAGCGAGCCCAGTGTGTAAATACAGAGCACCTTTGTGCACATGCTCCACAGCCTCGGTCCGGGATGTTCCTAGAGAACCAGAGCCCTAGGGAAGACCACACTAGAAGCAGTCCACTACCCAGAGGAAGGGTGGTTTCCTGGGCACAAGCCTCAAAAGTGAGATCGGGGCTTTCTGGGGTCTGGCCTGGATCGACCTGAGCATGAACGTCCAGAAGGAGAAGCAGGCCGGCCCCTCCTTGGCCCCAGCCATCCTGAGACTGTAAACAAAATATGTTCAAAGAATTTCTACCAACTCAGATATATACATTTTCAAAAATACAACATGAACATATAAATACAAATATGACTGAGGCAGTGTCCAGATTGGAGGAAACCAAAGACACATGACTGATAAAACCTGGATCTCAGAGAAGACCCCAGCACATAAAAGTGGGAAAACTAGAGAAATTCCCTTTAGAGTTCAAGATTAGTTCATCATATTGTACCCATGTTAATTCCTTACTTTTGATAACTATGCTGTGCTCATGTAAGATCTGAATACAGGAGAGGCTAGAGAAAGAAACTTATTACCATTGTGGTAACTTCTTTTCAAGTTCTAAGATCACTTCAAAATAAAAAGTCTGAACAGATACATTTTTGCAAGGAACATGTAAGAGACTATAAAAAGAAACCCTATAGGCCAAATGCATTCTTTTGTAGAGATATTTCAAAGTTATTGAAAAGAGTATGAAAATTGACTTTCATTTCATTTTTAGATTTCAGACTACAAAGTAACCTTTGCAAAGGAAAGCAGCAAAGGTTGAGCCTTACTGTTTGTACCTTGTCAAATGCTAAGGTGGATGGGTGGATGAATATGGATAGATGGGTGAATGGATGGACAGACGTAAAGACAGGTGGAGGAGGGGTGGCGAAGCAGGTGGGGGAAAGGGGCCAGATCTAGACCCTGCACTGCTTCACTGGCTTACCGAGCGCCAGCATCGCCATAGCCTTGGCAAAAGAGGGAGAAGATCACCATGTAAACCTCGCATGCATGCACATCAAGTCGCTTCACTCTCACCCAACTCTTTGCTACCCCATGGAGTGTAGCCCACCAGGCTCCTCTCTCCACGGGAGTCTCCAGACAAGAATACTGGAATGGGTTGCCATGCCCTTCTCCACGGGATCTTCCCAACCCAGGGACTGAACCCATGTATCTTAAGTCTCCTGCACTGGCAGGCGAGTTCTTCACAAGCGCCACCTGGGAAGCCCCTATAAACCTTGTGTTAAGTACTAAAATTCATCTACAGAAAAATCGCAGGAAATCATTTTCTGAGTCTGCTCCCCTGGCACTGCATCACCGCAGACTTGACCTGGGTTGGTGGATTTCCCCTCGAGGGGGTAGTAGGAGAAGCAGCAGGTAGCTGGGCCCAGCTACCCATTTTCAATCAGAAGACGCTGGCACGAAGGGCTTTAAGATGGCCAGTCCCCCCTCTTCACTGGAACATCTGCAAGAGTCTCCAAGTAAGGAGAATGCTTTCTTATGCTGGGAAGTGGATGTACCAGTGTCTCCTGTCTTACTCCTCTTATTTGTCTTAAATAACTCACAGTATTTTTAATTGAAAAAGAACAAACAGAAAATGAGCTCGGATCACAGAAGCAATGCTGTTCTGAAATGTTTTTTAAAAAATAAATATTTTGATTTACTAAATTACATGCACAATCCATTTTGAAAGGAGCATAGTTCAAGATACTTAGTCAATTACTGTCAAACACTTTCTGGGAAACTTTTCTCCCAAATTGGATCATGAAAACAAGATGTCTTCGGGACGCCAGCCCTATTAAGACCTTGTCAAAGGAAAAGCCACTACTCAGAGGGGTTAGCACTGCCCTTCTGACCCAAGCAGGATGACAAAGGGCCAGGGAACTGGGAGGGCCAGACCACTGGGCAAAGCCAGAGACACATCGTTCTTATCAAGGCAGGACCCCTCTCCTTAGCCCTGGACCTTTATTCCCCATTCCTGGCACATACTGAAAGCAATAAAAATGATTTTGAAATAAGAGCCATAAAAAGAAAGTTAATTTATCAGTAATTTAGCCTCCATGAGCCACAGTGTACTATCTGAAGCAGCTGTATCAGTTTGGCCATGTGACAAGAAAGTAGTGACCAGAAAGTTGTTTTACATCTGTTTAAAGGGAAAGTAGAACCAAAAAAGGGCATGAATCACAGGCTGGAATCAAGATTGCTGAGAGAAATACCAACAATCTCAGATATGCAGATGATACTACTCTAACAGCAGAAAGTGAAGAGGAACTAAAGAGCTTCTTGATGGGGGTGAAAGAGGAGACTGAAAAAGTTGGCTTAAAACTCAACATTCAAAAAAGTAATATCATGGCATCTGGTCCCATCACTTCATGGCAAATAGATGGGAAAAAATGGAAGCAGTGGCTAGATTTTATTTTCTTGGGGCTCCAAAATCACTGCCAATAGTGACTGCAACCATGAAATTAAAAGACACTTGCTCCTTGGAAGAAAAGCTATGACCAACCTAGACAGCATACTAAAAGGCAGAGACATCAATTTGCTGACAAAGGTCCATCTAGTCAAAGCCGTGGTTTTTCCAGTAGTTGGATGCATTACTGTACAGATGTGAGACTTGGACCATAAAGAAGGCTGAGCACCAAAGAACTGATGCTTTTGAATTGCAGTCCTGGGGAAGACTTTTGAGAGTCCCTTGGAAGGAGATCAAACCAGTCAATCCTAAAGAAAATCAACCCTAAATATTCACTGGAAGGACTGATGCTGAAGCTGAAGCTCCAATATTTTGTCCATCTGATGCAAAGAGCCAACTCATTGGAAAAGACCCTGATGCTGGGAAAGACTGAAGGCAGGAGGAGAAGGGGGCAACAGAGGATGAGGTGGTTGGATGGCATCACTGACCCAATGGACATGAGTTTGAGCAAACTCTGCGAATAGTGAAGGACAAGGAAAGAAACCTGGTGTGCTGCAGTCCATGGGGTCACAAAGAGCTGGACATGACTTAAAGAGTGAACAACAACAAGAACCAAAAAAGGGGGACGGGGTAAAATGGGACCTCTATTCCTATCTAACCTGAGATGTCATTGCATACAGGTGCGCAAAGACACAAAGCACGACAAGCATTTCATTATCAGAAATTTAGTTATCAATAGCAATGGAATACTGCTCAGCCATAAAAAAGAATGAAATAACGCAGCAATATGGATGGACCTAGAGATGATCATACCAAATGAAGTAAGCCAGACAAAGAAAGACAAATATCATGTATCACTTACATGTGGAATCTAAAACAGGACCCAAACGAACTTATCTACAAAACAGACTCCCAGACACAGAATAGACTTATGGCTGCCAAGGGAGACAGAGGTGAGGGAGGGATGGAGTGGGAGTTTGGGATTAGCCGACGTAAACTATTATATATAGAATCGATGGACAACAAGGTTCTGCTGTACAGCAGAAATCAAAACGACATTGTAAGTCAACTATACTTCAATTTAAAAGATAGTTTGTTTAATTCTCTCTCTTTACACAGGACCCAGCTTGAAGGGCCAAAGTTAAGGAGTGACCTGAGACACAAGGAAAGCCTAGGCTTGATTTCAAACCTCCTTTCCCTTAAGTGCAGGGGCTGGTGGTGAAGACTTTAAGTGTTTGGACAGGCAAACAGGGAGCTGGAGCTTAAGGGTGGTCAAATATACAAGGTCCCCTTCCTTGAGGGCTGGAGGATAGGCACAGTTATGGTGCTCACCCAACATCCGAGTGCACGCCCACAAAGTGAGTGGTCCCAAGAGACACGTGAGCAGAGGTGACCAGCAACTGCTGATAAGGGGTCTCCATCCCTCTCCCCTCCTGCACAGCAGGCCAGTGTTATAAGCTGGGGAAGCCTGGGTCCCTGAGTCAGCAAATGGAGTAGACCCCTACCAACCTAGTCTGTGCTTTGGTGCCAGTAACTTTTATTGTGTGAAGCTACGGAGATTTCTGAGTGTCTCCTGTGGCAGACAGCATTTCTTCTATTTACTTATTTGGCTGGGTCTTAGTTACCATATGCAGGCTCTTTAGTATGCAGCTCTCTAGTTTTCTGACCAGAAATCAAACCTGGGCCCCCTGCATAGGGAGCATGGAGTCGTAGCCACTGGACCACCCTGGAAGTCCCTATCATTTCTTAAGACAGTCCCAATAAACATACTTCCATTCAGAGAATAATTAACCTAGAACTTCAAAAAAAAGAACAAGGAAGTTCTAAAATGTAGCAGGTTATGTTTATGGGGAAGATGAAAATATGCAAAGCTGCTCTCGTACATACACGTTTCCTCCATTGTCCTACAGAAACACTCACACAAGCAGGAAAAACTTTACATACGAGCGTGTATACTAACACACTGCCCATTTGTATTAGGGAAAAAAAATTTTTTTAACTAAATGCTCTTCAAACAAGGAAAGAATACAGCCACTCAATGACCTTTTCTCTGTGGTCCCCACCCTCTCCCTCAAGATGTGTGCTCTGCCCAAATGGCTCTCCAGCTAGACCTTCAATCAGCACTGCCCACAGCGGGCCACGCACAGGGACACCGTAAGGTGTGAATTCTCTGTGATGGGTGATAGCCCACTGATGTAGGAGGCCAAGCACATGGCGATTTGTCACACTACCCTATTATGTGAGCTCAAAGTTTTCTATGGCATAAAACTTTAAAAATGTAAATTTCAGAAAAATTGCCATAATTAAAACTGACTAACCTTTGCGATAAACAGAAAAGACTATGCTCACTGAAAGACGCAAGACCACTAACCCAGGCAGATAAAGCAACTTCTCAAGCATTTGTATCAGTGGCTGGAATGGGCTGCGATTAACTGATTAGTTCACTAAAGCACTCATGTCAATTCAATGGTGATGGAAGCAGTCTGGATCGAGATTAACTTGACAGTGCATGACCTGGCTTGAAAAAACAAAATATTGAGAAAGAAGCATTCCCAATGGATCCACATTTTCTAGACTATGCTGTAGACCCTAAGACTCAGTTCCTGTTCTGTTGTTACTGAAATTAAATTTAAGTGGAATATCAAAATATAGTGAAACAAATTAATGACCAAAAACATGCTTTGAAATAACTTTAAATTACAAATTAAAGTCAAAATATGGAAGTATGGTCCATAAACATTTATTCATATCCCATCTCATAATTAAACTAGTAACGTAGCTTTTAAACTAGTAAGTGCCAAAGCTAGTTATCTGCCTTTAGATGACAGTCATTCTGACAGGTGTGAAGTGATGTCTCACTGTGGTTATAATTTGCATTTCCCTGATGACTAGTGGTGTGGAGCATCTTTTATTATGTCTATTGGCCATCTGGATACCTTCTTTGGAGAAGTGTCAGTTTAGGTCCTCTGCCCACTTTTTAATCAACTGTTTCGTAGATACTGAGTTGCATAATTTCTGTACAGAATCTGGATATTAACCCCTTATCAGATGTCATTTGCAAATTCTTCTCCCGTTCAGCAGGTGGCCTTTTCATTTTGCTGACAGCTTCCTTCACCATGCAAAAGCTTTCAGGTTTAATACAGTCCAATTTGCTTATTTTTGCTTTTGTTGCCCTTGCCTGAGGAGACAGATCCAAAAATATATTGCTAAGATCAATGTCAATGTATGTTCTGCCTATTTTCTTCTACTTTTATGGTTTATGATTAAGTTTTTAACCCATTTGAGTTTATTTTTGTATAAGAAAAAGTAATATTTTGGTATAAGAAAATGGACTAGTTTCATTCCTTGGTATAAAGAATATTTGGTATAAAAAAATATTTTGGTATAAGAAAATGGGCTAATTTCATTCTTTTACATGTAGCTGTAGACTGGTTCCAAATAAGAAAAGGAGTACGTCAAGGCTGTATACTGTCACCCTGCTTATTTAACTTATATGCAGAGTACATCATGAGAAACGCTGGACTGGAAGAAGCACAAGCTGGAATCAAGATTGCCGGGAGAAATATCAATAACCTCAGATATGCAGGTGACACCACCCTTACGGCAGAAAGTGAAGAGGAACTAAAAAGCCTCTTGATGAAAGTGAAAGAGGAGAGTGAAAAAGTTGGCTTAAAGCTCAACATTCAGAAAACGAAGATCATGGCATCTGGTCCCATCACTTCATGGCAAATAGATGGGGAAACAGTGTCAGACTTTATTTTGGGGGGCTCCAAAATCACTGCAGATGGTGACTGCAGCCATGAAATTAAAAGACGTTTACTCCTTGGAAGAAAAGTTATTACCAACCTAGATAGCATATTCAAAAGCACAGACATTACTTTACCCACAAAGGTCTGTCTAGTCAAGGCTATGGTTTTTTCAGTAGTCATGTATGGATGTGAGAGTTGGACTGTGAAGAAAGCTGAGCGCCGAAGAATTGATGCTTTTGAACTGTGGTATTGGAGAAGACTCTTGAGAGTCCCTTGGACTGCAAGGAGATCCAACCAGTCCATTCTGAAGGAGATCAGCCCTGGGTGTTCTTTGGAAGGAATGATGCTAAAGCTGAAGCTCCAGTACTGGGGCCACCTCATGGGAAGAGGTGACTCACTGGAAAAGACTCTGATGCTGGGAGGGACTGGGGGCAGGAGGAAAAGAGGACAGAGGATGAGATGGCCGGATGGCATCACCGACTCGATGGACGTGACTCTGAGTGAACTTCGGGAGTTGGTGATGGACAGGGAGGCCTGGCGTGCTGCGATTCACGGGGTCGCAAAGAGTCAGACACAACTGAGCGACTGGACTGAACTGAACTGAACTGTCCAGTCTTCCTAATGTCATTCATTGAAGAGACTTTCCCCACTTTATATTCCTGCTTCCTCTGTCAGAGATGAACTGACCATGTGAGTGTGGCTAAAAGGAAGCCCTCATGCACTGTTGGTGGGGATGTAAACTGGTGCAGTCACTATGTAAAATAGTTTGGAGATGTCTCAAAAAATTAATAGAACTACGATAAGATCCAGCAATTTCACTTCAGGATATATAACCAAAGAAAACAAAACACTAATTGAAAGAGATGTATGCACCTCTATGTTCACTGCAGCATCATTCACAACAGGCAAGATATGGGAGCAACCTAAGTGCCCATCAATATATGAATGAATAAAGACGATGTGGCTATAAATACACAATGGGATATTAATCAGCCGTAAAAAAAAAGAATGAAATCTTGCCATTTGCAACAACATGAATGGATCTAGATGTTATCATGCTAAGTGAAATAAGTCAGGCAGAGAAAGACAAATACCACATGATTTAACTTATATGTGAACTCTAAAAAACAAACAAAGCAAAACAGAAAAAGATCGTAGATACAGAGAACAAATAGGTAGTTGCCAGAAAGGGAGGGAGGTGGGAAAAGGAAATGAAGAAGACCAAGGAACAAATTCCCATTTACAAAATAACTAAGTCACAGGAATATAGTACACAGAGTAGGGAATACAGTCAATAATACTGTAATTTTGTATGGTGACAGGTGGTTACTAGAATTATCATGGTGATCATTCAGTAATGTATCTAAACGTCAAATTGCTATGTTGTATACCTGAAACTAACAACATATATCAATCATACCTCTATCAATAAAATAGATAAAGATAATGTAACCTTAACAAAAAGACACTGTTACTATCTATTAATGGTCAAAAAAGGAGGTTAACATTGTAAGACACTCTTATTTTCATATGTCTCCTTTATGAATCTAACCTTTTACTCAACAAAATTGTTTCCCACCTGTCAAACACAGACCATGTTTCTAACTGTGACATACAAAGGCTCTGGAGACAGGCCAGTGATTCCCAGAACCTGGAAAAATACAACAGGATGAGTAAGCTCTGAAGGATGGCTTCGCAAGCCTGTACCAAGGGATTCTGGTCAACACCATCCAACGCTCAGGGAAAACAAGAACACACAGACCTGTAAACCTCAGAGCAATTACAAGTGAACTGAAGGTCAATGGCAAGGACATGAACCTATTTCTAGATCAGCTGACTCCTGGAGGACCAAGCTCCACCCACTGATCTGAGAGGTGTTGAGGCTTCACTTCTTTGAACAGATATGTTATAGATCAGAAAGACGGTAGTTAAGGAAGTTGCGTCAGAAGAAACCTGAGACAGGATGACCTGAAGACTGTCTTCTGCTGGAACCCAGTTCGCTTACTTAGGAGCCACATCCCATGACCTTCAACAGGTCAGGGAGAGAATCGAGCTTCCTGCCTCTTGTGGTGCTTGAGGGTCCACAACATGGATACAAAGCTCAGAAACTGTTAGTTCTCAACTGTGTTTCTATTAACAATGATAATCTGCTATGTACCATAATCCTCCTTCAGGTGGAATAATTTCATTTTTCCAAAGTGAGGTTTACTTTTAGATTACACATTTCAAAAAAAAAAGAAAAACAACATTCTCAACACATTTTTTTCTTCCAATTTGTACTGGTATATAGTTGATTTACCAAGTTGTGTTACTTTCAAGTGTACATCAAAGTGAATCAGTTATACATACACATATGCCCACTCTCTCTTTTTTTAGATTCTTTTCCCATCCAGGCCGTTATAGAGTATTGAGTAGAGCACCCTGTGTTATACAGCAGGTTCTCATTAGTTGTCTTATTTTATATATAGTTCAACACTCCCTTTAAAGAAACATCTAGAAAGAAGAGCAGAGCTACTAGGCACAGAGAGAAGGCACATTAAAAGTTTATGAATCCAGGTCTGGCCAACCTGTAAACAAGCAGACTATTTGGCTTTGGAGCTGATTACCTCTCACATTATTAGAAGCCCCTTATAAGTCAAACTGATCTTCCCAGGTGGTGAAGAATGTGCCAATGCAGGAGACACAAGAGACGTGGGTTTAATCCCTGTCAGGAGGATCCCTGGAGGAGGGCATGGCAACCCACTCCAGTATTCCTGCCTGGAGAACCCATGGAGAGAGGAGCCTGGAGGGCTACAGTTCACAGATCTCAAAGAACTGGACACAACTGAAGCAACTTAGCACGCACCTGTTCCACAGCACGTGGGATCTTGGTTCCCCGACCAGGGATCAAACCCATGTCCCCTGCATCACAAAATGGATTCTTAATCCTTGGACCAGCAGAGAAGTCCCTCAATTTTTTAAAAACAGATAAACCTTCTCTGTACCAGAATGTATTAGAGACAGCAGATCCAGAGAGTGGGAGACAGATCAGTGAGTTACATACCAACCGACAGTCTTAGGTTTATATAACTGGAATCACATTGCATGTATTCTTTGGAGATGTGTTTGTTTCATATAACAGCACAGCTGCTGTGTTTTCCACGTAAGTTCACAGATCTCCACTGCGTTCAATTTTTAAAACTAACCAGCCAGTTCTCATAACACCTTTGATGAGAACCCACTTCTTGACCTGATCTGAAACACCAACTTTATTACAAACCAAACTTCTCATCAATAATCAGGCTCCCTTCCAGGCCTCTCATCTCCTCGGTGATCGGTTTCTCTCTTGCTCGGCCAGCACCATCTGTTTTCATTACTGTGACATTGTAATATTACATTTTATATCTAGGAAGGCCAAGTATGCTCCATGAGGCAACAGACACATGAAAAGATGCTCAGCATTGCTAATTATTAGAGAAATGCAAATGAAAAGTCCAGGGAGGTATCACCTCACACCAATCAGAATGGCCACCTCAAAAAATCAACAATAAATGCTGGAGAGGGTGTGGAGAATAGGGAATCCTCCTACACTGTTGTTGGGAATATAAGTTGGTACAGCCATTATGGAGAATAGTGTGAAGGTTCCTCAGAAAACGAAAAATAGAGTTACCACACAATCCAGCAGCCTTACTCTGGGGCATGCATCTGGAGAAAACTGTAATTCAAAAAGATAATTCACCCCAATGCTCACAGCAGCACTGAATATTCACAATAGCCAAGACCTGGAAGCAACCTAAATGTCCACTGACAGAGGAATGGATAAAGAACTGGTGTGTGGGTGTGTGGGTGTGTGTGTGTGTGTGTGTGTGTGTGTAACTGTCCATTGACAGAGGAATGGATAAAGAACTGGTGTGTGTGTGTGTGTGTGTGTGTGTGTGTGTGTAAATGTCCACTGACAGAGGAATGGATAAAGAACTGGTGTGTGTGTGTGTGTGTGTGTGTGTGTGTGTAAATGTCCATTGACAGAGGAATGGATAAAGAACTGGTGTGTGTGTGTGTGTGTGTGTGTGTGTGTGTGTGTGTGTGTGTGTGTGATGGAGTATTACTCAGCCATAAAAAAGAATGGAAATCATGTCATCTGTAGCAACATGAATGGGCCTGGAGATCATCATACTAAGTGAAGGAAGTCAGGGAGAGAGAGAGACAAATGCCATATACTATCCCTCACGTGGAATCTAAAATATGACACAAATGAACTTGCCTACAAAACAGACAGTCTCACAGACACAGAGAACAGACCTGTGGTTGCCAAGGGGGAGGGAAGTGGAGGAGGGATGGAGGAGGAGTCTGGGGTCAGCAGATGCAAACTATGATATACAGAATGAGGAAACAACAAGGTCCTACTGTATAGCACAGGAACTATACTCAATATCCTATGACAAACCATAATGGAAAAGAGAATGGAAAACAATATATATACGTCAAGTTGAATCACGATGCCGTACACCAGAAATTAACCATACTTGTAAATCAACTATACCTCAACAAAATATTTTTTTTAATGGTTTGGACAGTATAAAGAGAAATGATAACTTCATGTCAATAATATAAATTTTTAATTTGTCTTTGGTTAGAATGGTATTAAACAGCAAATAAAAAGCATGGTAAGTCCAGAGACCATGGATGAAAGGGAAAAGCTTTACATTGTAGTAACTTTCAGCTCAGTTCAGTCACTCAGTCATGTCCGACTCTGCGACCCCATGGACTATAGCATGCTGAACTTCCCTGTCCACCACCAACTCCCAGAGCTTACTCAAACTCGTGTCCATTGAGTCGGTGATGCCATCCAACCACCTCACCATCTGTCATCTCCTTCTCCTTTCGCCTTCAATCTTTCCCAGATTCAGGGTCTTTTCCAAGGAGTCAGTTCTTCACATCAGGTGGCCAAAGTATTAGAGCTTCAGCTTCAGCATCAGTACTTCCAATGAATATTCAGGACTAATTTCCTTTAGGATGGACTGGTTGGATCTCCTTGAAGTCCAAGGGACTCTCAAGAGTCTTCTCCAACACCATAGTTCAAAAGCATCAGCTCTTTGGCACTCAGCTTTCTTTATGATCCAACTCTCACATCCATACGTGGACCTTTGTAGTAACTTTACAGGCACTTTTTCCTGCTTTTTGAGCAAGGAGTCCGGTATTTTGTCTGCAGGTGATCTGGCCAGCCCTTAGATGTCCAAGGTAACAGACCCCATCAAGGTACAGGCTAGGGCACGGGTCCCTCCCTCTGCAGCTCACACTCGTGGTTCCAGCTGTGGCTTCAGACCAGAACCTCCACTGACCCCACCCCAGAGAATCTGTGTCATTGGTCTGGGTGCAGCCAGGCAGTGGGAATGCTGATTTCTCCCGTTACTTTGCTGCATGTCAGAGGCTGAGAACCAGCAGCTTGGATTAAGGCTAGCAGGTACTGAGCATACCTGCCTACTGAAAATCAGTAACAAGAAAGAAAGGCTCTGTTCCCCTTAGAAATGGTGACTCCGAACAGGGCACAGAGCTTCAGGTTTATATAATGCTCCCCCAAGCCCCCACAGCCTTCCCTTCATGGCGTCCTAGAAGGAGGGGAGGAAGATGGAACTATCTCCCGAGCTCTCACGCCTCCTGCTCACCTGCCTCTCAAAGGTCACTAAGTGGATGCGTTAATCACAGCCTTCAGAAGCACTAAGGACCTACCAGAAGCCCACAGCACACAAGGGCTAGCCCAGATTCCCTTTTTCTCTTTGAATTAAATTTTTTTCTGAAGGCTGACAGAGTTGGCAGCAAATCCAGGTCAGACGTTGCTTTAGGAAACAGGATTCAGAAAGAACCTCCGGTAGCACATGTACCCACACCTGGGATAAACCCACTCCACACACATTCCACACTTGGGCACCGGAGCTGCGGGCAAGGGGAGCTATGCCGCTCCGCTGCTGCCACCCAGTGGCCAGCAGGTGCCACAGCACCACCCCGGAGCTGCCCGGAGGAGGGACTGGGCAGTGCCACGGATTCTGAGTCAGGAGGTGGCCAGGCCATAGCACAGAGGAGATGCAGGACAATAGGTGTGTCCTTGGGAAAGGATGTAGGAAAACAAAACCCTAGGTTCCTGCAGTGAAGAGCTGTCTCCACCCCAGACTGAGACAAGCTCCAGAACTAAGTCAAAGCGAGAAGGCGTCCCTGGTTCTGAGCTTACCTGCTTTGGATCGGAGGCAGCAGCACCAGGGGCTGGAGACTCCAGTTCTATGGTGACAGGCCCGTCGTTCTGAATGTGAACTTGCATGTAGGCACCGAACTTGCCATCTGTAAGAGCAATGGCAGCCATCACAAGAGGCTCTCTGCAATCAGCACAATCGGAAACCTGGGAGCAGGGCCGGCCAGCCCCGGAATAAGGGAGACACAAGACCACACATAGCACAGGGGCCCTGTGTGCCCTGCAGCCCTGCAGCCCTGCAGCCCTGGCAAGCGGGTGGGCTGGGGAAATCATGCATTAACAGGACTGTGAAGCCATGAGGACATGAAGTGTATCAACACTTTGGAGGGCAAAGAATTTGGTCAAGTTCAAGTTGAACCAACACCACAACTCTGGAAATTCCACTTTGGGGCAGACAGCCATGTCCTGGGGTCTCGTCGGGGGGCAGATGGGCACAGGGGGCTGATGAAAGCACTGTTTGACCTTGAGAATCCTGACCCTGGAGGCCAGAGAAGGGTGCGAGGTCCCCAGCCCCTCCTTAGAAGATGGAGGAGTGAGAGGGGCCCCCTGGAGGAGGCGCCACAGGGCACAGGACTTGAAAGGCCACGGGATTCAGGGCCCCAGCCAGCTCTGAGGCCTCCGCATCTCTCCTGTGACACAGGGAGACCAGCGAGAGGACCGAGGTTGAGATGCAAGCTGCAGGAGCAGGGGAGTGCTCCCGTGCGCAGTCACGGCCTGCTCTCCACATCTCGGCCTGAGGGACCATGACTGCCGGCCCACCCCTGGGGGTCACGGTGCACTGCAGCTCAGACGGGCTCTCAAGACGTGGAGAAGGGACACCTGCTTGGTTCTTCACTCCGGTGGGCCCCACAGTCCCCTGGGGAGGAGCCCTCGCTTCACATGGAGCACTCTTCACAGGACGGACAACCTCTGGGGGACAGGCCAAGGAGAAGGCAGTCCAGGAGCCCCTTGGGGCTCCCCCCTCCAGAGTGGCTCAGCCCCAGGGCCCCCGGACACCAAAGCCACCGCAGCAGCAAGGGGCCCCTCCAATGATCCGTGACTTCATGGAGGTCCCGGAAGAACAGGCTCGGGCAGCGGTGCAGGCGACCAAGAGAGGCCACGCTGCCCCCGATTTTTAGAGGCGACATGGCTCTAGTTCCCACTGGGCAGCCAGTCGTGCTCGGATGACGGTGGCTTCCTGTGGCCTCCACTTAGATTAAAGTGGCCGTTCAGATCCACAGAGCTTTTGTGCTACCCCTGTCAGGAAAGCTAAAAAGACATCAGCTGGGGAGGAAATCATGTGTTTAATTGCAGGCTAAAAATTATGGCTACAATTAGGAGCAACTTTCAGCCGCTGCTCTCCTCAGGGAAGCTGAAGGCAGGCTCAGGAGGAAAGGAATTATTTCCGACCTTGAATTTCTGTTGCCAAGATATACAGCATATGCTTCACCCCGTTTATCATTCTAAGTAGCAAGAAATTTATTTTCTTTGCCTGTTTTTCTTCAGTTAAGAACAGAACTATTGTGCGCCTTTCCACTGATACGGACAATAAATCCAAAGACATGTTTCAAGAAGTCTTAAAATGGTAATTTTTTTTTCCCAGTCCAGCTCACAGAGTAAAGCCCCCAAGAAAAATTACAATGGTTAGGAAAAATAAAAACATTAAAAATAATAATAATGTCAAAAGGCAGGAACTTATCTACAAAACTACATCTGGGCTCCAGTGGTGATATAATCAGGTTGCTCTGAAATATAAGTCCCACATGTTTCCAGTAGGAACACTCCCCACCGGGGCCAAGCCCGCAGGGTCCAAGGGCCCTACCAGCCACAAACCACAGCGCTCCACATACCGACAAAGGCTGCTGCCCACGCCCCGATGTCAACGCCTGACAGCCTGCCGACCTCCACCAGGAAGCCACACCCTGCCTCTCTGTGGCCTGGTGTCTTTCAGGATGACCAGCCACCACAAGGAGCGTGCATGTGAGTACAGGCAGGGCACTGGCTCAGGGCCCGGCAAATCAGCATGCAGGAAACCTGGTCACTCTTTTTTTTATATGTATATCTATGTGTGTATGTATGCATTCATTTGGCTGCACCAGGGCTTAGTTACAGCACGCAGGCTCTTTCATCTTCCTCACATCACGGAAGATCCTTAGTAGTGGCATATGAACTCTCAGTGGCAGCACATGAGATCTAGCTCCCTGACCTGGGATCGAACTCGGGCCCCCTGCATTGGGAGCTCAGAGTCTTAGCCACTTGACCACTAGGAAAGTCCCTAAAGGCAATTTTAAAAAAATAAGACACAGGTATAGGTGGAAAGAAACTCCTTTCACCCTGGTCACCATCCAAAGACAGGAAATGACTGAGCATGAAAGGAAAAGTTTGAATCTTTCAGCAGGGGAAGCAGGAATAGTTTAAAAAACTTCATGGACTCGGGGTCTACAGATTCAGATCTCAACAAAGATGTGATTCCCCCATCGAGAATTCCTAGATTTACATGAACAGTAATGCCTCTGGCATCGTAGCACTGGCCCAAGTACGTAATACAGGCTTCCACTGAAAGTCTACTCATGTGATGAAAATGTTTTAAGTATTAATAGTAAAAAGAGAAGAAAATTAAGAAAACCCATAAAAAATTAAACCCTAACCACGAAGGAAAGACTTGATGTGGCCTTCCTCCATTGGGCACTTTCTCTGCAAGATGAACTTGTCAGGGCTGGGAAATGCCCAGAGGGAATATGGGTCAGGATGGGGGGTGGAGGGCAGTCAGAAGTCTCCTGCACTCCTTAAACAACCTTCCACATTCCTCTAGCTCTCTGCCACCCACCACGGATCAGACCTGCAGGGAATACACACGTAGCTCTTTTTAATCCCATGGAGGCTTCTGATTTGCTGAACAAAGCTGACAGGTAAGCGCTTTCCTGGACTGAGCACAAAACGGCTAAGAGTGGGAACAAGATGCTGGAGAGTGGAGATCCCTCTTTTCAACTGTTCCATTCTGGTATCACATTTATTTTTGTTTCCTAATTATAAAAGCAACACATGCTCAGCACTCAACTCTGAGAATGGTTAAGGACACCCGCTACGCGGTACTTTTAGCTTTCAGCTGAAGGATGGAGGCTCCTGGGTGGGAGGTGGGGTGGGGCTGCAGGGCACCACATGAGAACTCAGCATCCGGCGAAGCCCACTCAGGTTGGGGGTGTCCATGAAGCGCCCTCAGCCTCAGGCTCATTCTGCAAGAGAGGGGAGGACTAAGGATTTGTGCACTGGGTTTCTCCCCCAAAGCAAGTATTTGAAGGGAAGGCAGAGGATGAGAAAAACCCTCTGAGAACAGCAGAGGTGTGAACTGCGGAGGATGAAAGATAGTCACAGACTCTGACGTTTCTTCCACCGCAGGCGGGTCTCCACTCTTCCCCCAGAATCTGGGCGGCTGAGTAACTGCCCTGACCAACAGCACGTGGGGCATGACACAGGCCACTTTCCAGGCCTGTCTGTGGGGCTGGCGCTTCCACTTCCTGCTCCCTGAAGCATCCCCTTCTGGTCGGGGAAGCCAGGCACCACTGTAGAAATCCAGCTACTCCAATACAGCTGGGCTGGGAGAAGCCAAGCAACGTGGGAGCCCAGGGGAATCAGATGAGGCGGGGCACAGAAACAAGATGAACAGAGGCCGTCCCAGAAGCAGATCCCCAGCCCCAGCCCCAGCCAGCACCGTGGCCGCCACCTGGCAGCGTAGACCCTGCCATGGGTTTCCACCATGAAGGCAGGGCAGCCCCTGTGTTAGCTACCCAGTCATGTCCAAATCTTTGTGACCCCATGGACTGCAGCCCGCCGCATGGGATTCTCCAGGCAAGAATACTGGAGTAGGTTGTCAGGCCCTCCTCCAGGGACTCTTCCCAACTCAGGGATCGAACCCAGGTCTCCTGCATTGCAGGATGATTCTTTATCATCTGAGTCAAGAAACCCCTCAGGCTGATCTGGGTCTGGGACAAGTGCCCAGCCAAGCCCTTCCAAGATTCCTGACCTGCAAAACCGTGATGAAGATAGTCTTTTTTTGTTTGTTTTTAACTTGAAAATACTGGATTTAGTAGAAAATATCACATTGTAAACAAGTCCATTGATCCATTAGCTTAAAACAGAATGACAGCACAATCACGCCTAAAAGCTAAAGATGAAACACTGGTACCAAACACAGCACTTAAAGAGAGGCCTGAGCTAGGCACAAAACAGGGAGGAGGAGGGCACATCCAAACCGTCAAGGCACAGGAAATGAGAGCACTACACGCATCTTGAGAACAAAGAGCGAAGGAGCGAGGGGCAAAAGCAGCGTGTTTCCTGATGTACTGGGGACCTGAGACCATGCCACATGAAGCCAGGAGGGTTAGAAGGACAGGGTATTTTACGTGGGGAAAGGATATTAGGCAACTTAGAAGAAATTGGTGTGTTTTGGGCACTTAGCTCTTAGGGATGCAGACATGCAACCTGGGAGGGGATGGATGTCAACTTGTGGTCAATTCACAGCACATACATACGTTAAGTCACTAAACCTAACAGTGTTACAGGTCAATTACATCTCAAAAGAACTGGACATTTCTTTTTAATTTCTTGGCATCAGCGTTAAATTTTTTAATTTTCAAATTAAACTACATTGTCTTAAAGTCACTGAAGACCCTGAAAATCTTTCAAGAAAGAAAATGTATTCAGCAGTTCATGTTCCTTCAGCTCACAGAGGACTTTCCACGTTGATGGTGAAAGCCAGAATCTCAAAATTAACCCAACAACAGTGAGCGTGTAAAACATTCCCTCCACTTTGTTCCACTACAGAAGAGCAAGCGAGGCATGGGAGATAACTGCAGGGCCTCTGAAAGCCCAAAGGAGCTGAAAATAAATTCTGATTAAAACCCCTGGCATCATCCATGTTGGCTTTTCATCAAAATGATCTGATGCATCATATCCCATAAGCTTAAATTCTGATCCATTATAAAATTATAGTGTTTACAGTACACTGCTTCAGGCACTTCACATAATGACCTGGACAAAATACACATCTTTTCAGAAAGTAAGAGCTGTTTTCAGGAACACAAAGCACTTAACGGTACATGGAACACTCGTGTTGAAGGGCTTAGATGAAAGTGGCCTTGTTTTCACCCACGCGTTCCCTGACAACCATCACTCATGGCCCACAGAAAGGGCTCTCTCCCGTGCTTCTGTGATATTCCTGGTGCTCATCCTTCTAAGGAACTTGGTGCAGCCTCAAACACATCTGAGGTTACTCAGAAATGGGATGATTCTACACGGCAGGCAGATGACACAATGCTGGCAGCAGTTAATCCCTGACTCAGCAAAGAAACATCATTATTCAAAGCACTGAACTGCTAATTGGGGGAAGAACCTTGTTTGTAGCAAAGCCATGTCAGACAGAGGACCCCAGTGGACATCCACAACCAGACTTGTCCATGGAATTCTAAACTGGGATGTTCCCAGATGAGGTACGTGTATTCCTTCTCTACCAGAACCCAAGCAAAGGGCAAGACTTGACTTAAGGTGGGAGGGTCCTGATCACATGGAACCCATCTGTCCTTTTGGCAAATGCACACTTCACGTAAGAGGAAAATTTAAATTAAAAGAAATACCAGTGAGGAGCTGGGACAAAACTCCTCTGAACACAACCGATCTGAGGAGCTGACGGCCCTTGAGGTGGGGTTCTGCTACAGAACTGGAGAGTCAGGTCGTGACGTTTATCACTTATGGTTGAAAACAGGCCCAATAAAAAAGGGACCTGGATTTGTTTAACCCAGAGAGAGAAAGTTAAAGAATAGGAAAAACTACAGAATTAACTGGTGACAACAGCTGAATGTCTACAGGAGGCTGACAGCAGCAGCAGACACAGTTGTGGTTGATCAGACACAGAAGTGGTCATCCTACGGTCCCACCCTGAGGTTCATCACCAAAGGAGGCTAAATAAGCTTTCCCAGTGGCTGAAGCAAAAGGCACACTAGGATGGTCTACATGCAACTCGTCCCCTGAAACATGAAAACAGACTAGAGGCGAATGGCCCTCAGAAGAAAATTCAGCATGTTGGATTCACAGTTCTCTACAGACCAGGCCCACTCTTCTCGGGCATTTTCTAGGCTCCCTCTTGGTCGATGAAGCTTGGCTGGCATCTCCCACAACCAGAAGCTGAGTCTACACTGTTCACACGCCAGCAGAGAGCCACACGCGGCCAGTGGGTGCTGGAAATGGGTGGGCCTGGATCGAGGTGCGCTGTGAGCAGGAAAGCTTCAGTACAAGGCAGGGAAGGGAGAGCTCATCAGGAACTCTCTACACTGACCACTGACTGCGGGGTCAAATCAGAACCCCGGGGCTGTCCTGCGCGCTAGTTTCGCTTGTTTCTTTTTCCTGTTTTTAGTATGGCCGCTAGAAATTTAAGAGGACATGCGACTCCCTCTGCGGCCGGCAGCTGCATCCCTCTCATCAGGCAGGCTGAACAACCAGAACAAAGCGCCCCGCATCCTGTGCGCTGCTGCGCCGCGACACACCTCAAACGTGGACAGAAGCACGGAGAAGGGTGAGCGGCACCACGTGGCCTTCAGAGGACACACATGGCAGCGGCAGGGGTAGCGGCTCCAGTGTAGTTTCAACAAAATAATAAACTATTACACAGCACAACGGAGCTCAGCTCAGGGCTCTGTGACGACCTAGATGGGTGGGATGGAGTAGGGTGGGAGGGAGGTCCAAGAGGGAGGGGATATATGTATGTGTGCGTGCTAAGTCACTTCAGTCAGGCCCGACTGTGCAATCCCATGGACTGTAGCCCACCAGGCTCCTCTGTCCACGGGATTCTCTAGTCAAGAGTACTGGAGTGGGTTGCCATTTCCTCCTCCAGAGGATCTTCCCCACCCAGGGACTGAGCCCGCATCTCTTACGTCTCCTGCACTGGCAGGTAGGTTCTACCCACTGAACCACCTGGGAAGCCACATATGTATACATATAGCTGGTACACTGTTGTAAAGCAGAAACGAACACATTATACAGCAATTATACCCCAATTACAAAAAAATAAAGAATAAACATAAACAGCGAACTTTCTGGAAAGGAAATGTTCCATCTGCAGACTGTTGGTCCCCTGCTGGAAAATGTCCTGGAGACACTGCCCCACCCTGTTCCCTGGGGAACCCCACCTACCTTTGATGAGCTCCGGCCTGTAGGCCTTGCGCAGCTGCTCCAAGAAGCCCTGGTAGAAGGACTCAGCCTGCTCTGCAGGCATGGCCAGGTGGAAGTCGGGCTTGTTCCCCTTGAGGACACACTGCAGGGTGAACTGGCTGACGCACAGCACCTCGTACTGCTTGTCCATCACGCTCTTCGACCAGTGTTTCCCACTTTCATCCTCAAACACACGCAGGTTTAAGATCTTCCGGACCCTGGGGGAAAAGCCGGGTGAGAGCTACCTAGAGAACCGCAAGACCCCAGACACACCCATGCCCCTAAAATGTCACCGGTGCTCTGCAGACGGGGGACACTGTGCTGGCTCCATCGCCTACAGGACGGATGACCTCGGGCAAGTTCCTTTCCTCCCTGCGCCTCATCAGTAAAAAGTGAAAGTGCTGGTCACTAAGTTGTGTCAGACTCTTCTGGACCCCGTGGACTGTAGCCCGCTAGGCTCCTCTGTCCATGGGATTTCCCAGGCAAGAATACTGGAGTGGGTTGCCATTTCCTTCTCCAGGGGTTCTTCCCCACCCAAGAATCTAACCTGGGCCTCCGCATTGTGGGCAAACTCTTTACTGTCTGAGCCCTTCAGTAATGGGATAATAACAGTCCTTTATTTTCTTTTATCAGCCCCTCTAATTCACAGCAGCTTCCAGTAGGAACCGGAGCTGAGATGATGAGCCCTTCTTCACTATCTGTTCCTTCAAGCTGGGGTTGTATCAAAACATGAGCTCAGTTCTATTTTCTAGAGAATTCAATCTTTACACAGGGGTAAATGATGACCCTTTTTAACAATTCAGCAAATACCCTGGAGAAAACTCATGGTCAGTGCAGAAATGCAGGAAGATCTGGGGAGAGACATTCTGACAACCATGTCACAGGCTCCTTATAGCCACATGGCTTTCCCTGTATGTGGGGATGACAAAGGACACCCATCTCAGCAAGGAAGAAGACTGGCTAACATCTATAAGGTCAGACTTGAGACAAATAACAAACAACTACCTCCATGAAAGCTGCAATTCACCCTCTGAACCCACCTGTGTGCATGATGCTGAAGACATGTTCAGAGCCTCTACAAATGCTCACTCGCCACCACTTTTGTAGGCACCCTCTGCAGGGCACATGTCCATGGCCCCTTCTCCATGGCCGAGGTCCACCTTCTGTCGAGTCCTCTCTCTGAACCACCAAGTTACATACTAGCTCCCAGGCCCCAGCTTTTAGCCACTACACCACCCCCGCCTCCTGTGTATCTAAGGGACAGCTATGGAAACACCGACATTCGTGAAGTGGTACTGAATGGTCCTTGCCAGTCAGTAATACCTTAGCAGGAATTCGGTTCCAAGTCTAGTTTTCAACCTAACACAAAAGGGACTACTGGGCACTGCTGCACCTTTGCTCTGGGCACCAAAGGGCAGAGAGAAAACAGATCCAAGCTTCGGAAGAAAGTGTGCCAGGTGGTGCTGGGGAGAGGAAACATGAGGACAGGCCAGTCAGGCAACAACAGTGACAAAGCTCCCACCTCAGAAGAGAGAGCACTGGCTTCCAGGTCAGGTGGCCCAGGTTCTAGTCTGGAGTCAGGCTTTGTGCTACACACATGTGCATGACAGCAGGTAACTGTCATGCAGATCCTCATGTGTCCAGTGAACAACTGAGCATTTCTGACATGAGTAACGGGGCCCAGACAGTGCATCTCAAACTGGAAACATAAACTATTCATAAGAAAACAGGCTCGGTGTTTGCATTAGGAGAACGGCTAGAGGCTGCAAGAGCACACAGGGACAGAGGCTGAGCTGTGCGCCAGCCCGCCACTGACGTCACAGGATCTTCAATCTTCTTTTTGGCATATGGAAGATCTTCAGTTGCAGCATGTGAGATCTAGTTCCCTGACCAGGGATTGAACCTGGGGCCCCCTGCATGGAGAGCACGAAGTCTCAGCCACTGGACCAACAGGGAAGTACCTATATATACATACATGTATATGTCTGTGTGTACATATTATATAAAAAACTAGCCAGCTAGCTGGACAACCAGCACGTGTCCCACCAGAACAGCAGTGATGTGGAATCTAAGATAAGATGCCTCTTACATGTGCTCCAGTTCCTTCTGCGTATCTTCCAAGGAAATACCCAGCAACACACAGATGCCCCGTCCAATGGCGCTTATCTGCTCTCCTCCAACTGGCAAGGCAACAAAAGGGAAAAGAGATTCAGAACAAGACAGGTGCCATGAAGCGCGTTTGAGTATCCACAGGAAAACTCAAACACTGCACTTGTAACTTCTCTGGCAAAGGCCCTAGGTACTGAAACATATAAGAGCTTACATTAACTCAGTATGATGATCACAGCTGCCCATTCTGATTTTACATCTGGAATGAATGAGGTGTGAAGTGAGCAACTGTGGCACACGATTTTCAGGCCTCATGTTCATTTGTGTTACCATGAGTGAGACACCTGAAATTTTCTCTGAGTCTGCCCATCTGTAACAACGGAGCTCTCCTCCCAGAGAATCCAGCTTAGCTCTGTTAGTTCTCAGAAAGGAAGTACTTGCTTTTCTTGAAAATCAGCAAACTGGGTAACACAATACAGAGTGCAAAAACATTTACGTCATAGAAAATAAATGATTCCTCTACTAACTGCAGAAAAGAGAAATATACATAAAAAATACAGCTTAAAAGTTAAGCTTCAAGTCAGCAAACTTCTATGATTTCCCAGTTTAGTACTAATGTTGCATTATAAGCCAATAACCTCCAAATCTCTTTGAATGATGCACCCTACCCATAAAAAAGAAAATTCTCTGTGCACAGATTTCTATTTCAAATATTTGCGTGTATTTAGAGTCAACTGTACACTCTGGGCTTCCCTGGTGGCTCAGTGGTAAAGAATCCACCTGCCAATGCAGGAGATGCAGGTTCCATCCCTTGGCTAGGAAGATCCCCAGGAGAAGGAAATGGCAGCCCACTCCAGGGTTTTCGCCTGGGAAATCCCATGGACAGAGAAGCTGGGCAGACGACAGTCTACAGGGTGGCACGAGTCACATACGACGTAGGGACTAAACAACAAGTACACCACAGTACCATTTCATCAGCGGCGGCGCACTACTTAAGAAAGAGGCACTATTCCAGGGGTCAGACTAAAGCCGTATTCCAGATGTTTATCTTCATAATTTTCAATTTTGGGGCCAACTCGTTACTGAAGCTCATTAGATTATTGATGTTTGGTTAGTTTATTCTGTACTGACCTAGTGTTCCAATCCAGAGAAGGGTCAACTCTGCCATGTTTTTGCTGTCTGTCTGCTTCTGCTGGATAATAATATCCATAAATGTTCCTGACAAGGCATCACATACTGTGCCATGTCCCACATCCTGCAAGCTCAGGAAAGAATGAGAAACCCCTCATTCCTGCAGGCATCTGACAAGGGACCATCTGACAGTCAGAAACCAGGAAAGTACATGCCTCAACTTATTCCTTAAACTCTTTTTACAGCTTAACGTCTCCTATTTTTATGCTTAAAAAATACATTTTAATATTTTCTTCTGTGCTTTTTTTTAATAATGGACTATGAGTGACAAACCACTGACTCAAAATATGAAACCAAAATCATCTATCCTGACATAAGCAGTAAACACTCAGGGTTGTTTGCCTGTTTGTATGGCTTTAGAAAACTTTGGCTCTATTTGTTCTTTAATTAAATCCATGTTATTTTCCTACAGTATCAATATTTTTAAAATTTTCCCCAGAGTATATTTTTAAAACTGAAAAAATGATTATTGAACTATGTCCACCATTAAAGTAATGCCATATGCATTATAGAAAAATTTTTTAAAAACAGGAAAGAAAAGAACACAGAACACCCAGAGAAGCACTTCAGTATGTTACTGACTGATTTCCTTTAAAGATTTCCTCTACTCATAGATTTTACTCCATATTTGTTCTCAACTACCGAATAATATTGTATATAAATTTTTGTGCCTCATCTTTTAACAGCACATGGGCATGTTTTCACGTTATGAGCTTTTCCTAAACATCTTTTAGTTGTTAAACAGCTGCATTCTATCCATGGACGGACTAACCATCCTATTTGGCCAGATAAATGGCTTGCTTTCAAGTTCTTACCTCAATAAATAACACCATGGTGAAAATTTTTGTACACTAAAGTCCTTTTTTTTTAACAGACTTTCCTGTATAGCATAGTGTTAGGTTCATAGCAAAACTGAACAGAAGGTACAGAGGTTTCCCTGCCCCCAGACAGTCGCCCCACCACCACCGTCCCTCATCAGATGGTACATTTGTTCCAAACAATGAACCTCCATGGACACGTCATCATTCAAAGTCCACAGTTTACATCAAGGGTCACTCTTGGTGCTGTGCAGTCTATGGGTTTGAACAAATGTATAATGACATGTATCCACCATGACACTATCATACAGAGCAGTGTCACTGCCCTACGAGCCCTCTGCGCTCTGCTGGTTCTTCTATAATTTAAAGCTTTTCCTATAATTAGAATCAACTTCTTAGATAGAGCCTCAGAAGTACAATCACTATTTGAAGTGTTTCAAATCACTATGTGAAGAGTTTCAACATTTTCATAATGTGGTACTGTCCTAATAAATTATGCACCAAAGCCTTGAAATGACTCTCTCCTTTTGGAGAAGTTATGTCCTTCCCTAGGGATGTTTTATTACAGACAAATGGATTTCTAAGGGAAAAAACACAGGGCTAGGAAAGACCTGAGATATTTAGTCAATATAAATTTATTTTGTATAAATATAAATTTATTTATTTTATAAGTAAGCTAAAATAAATTTAGTTTATTTGATGCCATGTATGTTGGCACAAGACCTCTTCTTTGAGAAGAATTCAGCACCTAATTAATCCATTCAAACCCAACCAATCTCTTTCCAACATTCTATGAATCTATTCGGATTTCAGCTCATAAAGCTGAGTGACGAATCTAAAAAAGAGGTATGTATGTATATGTGTAACTGATTCACTTTGCTATGCACCTGAAACACACCATTGTAAATTAACTATACTCCAATAAAAATTAAAGAAAAAGCTGAGTGATAGACATGGGGGTTACTGTACTGTTCCATCCATGTAAACATATGAATATGTCTGAAATGTTCCGTCATTTTAAAGCTTTTAAAATTAGATGATCACAATAACCATGCTAAGGCATCAATGTGCCCGACCATGTTCATAAAGGAGGCTACTACATAATGTGACTCCTAATATTCTACTCTGTCACTCATAAAATCGGAAGTGACATTTTAGAGCCTTTGAAATAAAATGCCACTCACGAAAGGCCACATGGCAGTGGAGCCAGTCACATCCTAAAGGAATGAGAAAATCTCTCTGTTGTAATTCAAGTAGAAGGCCTGGCTAACCAAAGCCTCCTCCAGCACTGTGAGAGAACTCCATCTTATTAACTCCTAACCACAGTTAGCACTCTTCCCTGTTTTTTCTTTTTTTTTTTAATATGCAGGATGGTTTCTATGTTGTTTTTAACCCAAAGCATATAATTTAAATAGTAAACTAAAATCATTCAAACTATGCAGTTTATCTCCCAGAATCATGTTTTTAATCAGATTGGCACAATGGAGAGTTGTTGGTTAGGACCAAAACCTAACATTCTGCAAAGTCTGCTCACTGCTCATGACGATCACATTGAGCAGACTGCAAAATTCTTCTCAAAAAAAAAAAAAAAAAAAGGCAATAAACCCCAGAGTTATACTATCCACCCCGTTACTCCAGGACCATATCGCAAACCAGTTACCAAAACACCTTAGAAATCATGTTCTGAAAAGTAGAATCTCAGATCTAAATATATGGTTTTACCGAGTTTGATGGTTTCTTAGGGGAGTTTGCTGTTTTGTTCTTAAAGCTAGTTTCTTGGACACAAAAACACGCGTTTGGTATACACTGGCTTGAGGGTAGGGTTATCTACAAGTGCCTAAAGGGAAACAATACTAGAATTCTGCCAATAAGAATAGGAAAGACTAGAAGACAATGTAGTCAGTCACTCCAGAAAATAAATAAATGTTAATATCTTTATGATCTTGTCTGAGTTTTGAAACAATTCCCTTGTACCCACTAGTCATCTGGCCCCCTGATGTCCACACTAGACCACAAGTGACCAAGAGACAGACAGGGCTGCGTGGCTCGGTCCACGAGAGACTGGCGGAAAGAAACACCTCCTGATGCTCCAGGGTCTCTCCGGGTCACGGGGGCGGACACGCTCAGAACCAGCCCCTGCGAACACCTGTCAGGAGCGCGCACCTCGCGGGGCGTCCAGCTCCAGGAAGACCGGGACACGGAGAAAACCCGGGGGGGTGGGGGGGTAGAGAAAGGCACAAACGCCGAGGGGAGCGGCTGGGGAGGAGCTGCGCGCTCCGGAGACGCCCCCCCACGCGCAGTCCAGCAACACCCCGCGGAAGGGCGGGCCGGGGGACGCCCGGGAGCGCGGCCGTCCGCGCTCCGAACAAAAGCAAGCGCCGCTGAAGACGACGGTCTCCGCGTCCCTCAGCGGAGACCCGGCGGCCCTTGCAGAGCGCCGCGGGCCGGGGAACGGAGGGGCGGTGGGGGGGCTCGGGGCCGCGGGGCTGGGATCGCCCGGGGGCGGCGCCCGGGAGAACCCTTGGCAAGGGCGGCCGGGCGCGGGGTCAGGGCGGCTCCTCCCGGCCCCGCCCGACTGACCTGTGACGCTGGCCCGGGTGACGCGCTGCACCACGGCCTTCATGGCGGCGGCTGCGGCGAGCGGGGCGGCGCCGGGCGGCTTCCGGCCTCGGGGACTCCGCGGGCGGCGCGGCGGCCGGCGCCCTCTGCCGGGGACACCCGGAAACGCGCCCCGGCGCGGCCTCGCCGGCCTCGCCCATCGCAGGTTGGTCCCGCCCTCCGTGTAGCCCCGCCCCGCGGTGGGCCCCGCCACTCCCCGTTCTTGCCCACCCAGAGCTGAGCCCCGCCCAGACTCCACCCTTTTCCCGGCGCCCACTCCTAGGCAGACTCACAGGTGCTGTTTCTGCTCACATCCCGCCAGTCATCCCTGCATCCCAGCTTTGTCCTGATTCCTAATCCTAACCGTGTTCCTCCTGCCGTTTTCCCACCCCTCTGACCCCAGATCCTCCCAAATTCCTTTTCCCTTGTCCTCCTGCCTCTGCAGCTCCTCAGAAACCAGACAGAAGATCTGCTGCCTAAAATAGCCATCTAACTGTTTAGGTCAATCCTAAAGGAAATCAACCCTGAACATTCGTTAGAAGGACGGATGCTGAAGCTCCAATACTTTGCCACCTGATGCGAAGAGCCAGCTCCTTAGAAAAGACCCTGATGCTGGGAAACATTGAAGGCAGGAGGAAAACAGAGCAACAGAGGAGATGGTTGGATGGCATCACCGACTCAACGGACATGAGTTTGAATAAGCTCTGGGAGATGGTGAAGGACGGAAGCCTGGTGTGCTGCAGTCCGTGAGATCGCAGAGTCGGACACAACTGAGCAGTACAACAACAACAAACTGTTTAAGTACTCATTTGACCTACCTGTTTCCTGCAGAGATACATGATTCTGTAATTCTAATTCCTTCTCTAATCCTATTTGGCCTCTCTCACAGGATTATTAGAAGGTTTGAATAAAATACACTGTGTAAAAGTGCTTGGAAAGCTGCAAAGGACTGTACAAATATTACCCTAACAATCATTGTCACAGATTTAAAAAAAAAAAACTCCTCTGAGTGTGTCTTCTTCAGTCTGATAGTGCTGGTGGGTACACAGGAATGGGGTTCCTGATATTCCTGAACAAAACTCGGGTCTGCCCTGCCCTGCTTTTGTGCTGAGCACCTCAGAAATGGCAGCTAGTTTATGGTCTTTTTGTATATTAGTTTTCATAATTGTGGGCTTCCCAGGTGGCTCAGTGGTAAAGAATTCGGCTGCCAATGCAGGAGACTCGGGTTCCATCCCTGGGTCAGGGAAAATCCCCTGGAGAAGGAAATGGCACCAACTCCAGTATGCTGCTGCTACTGCTAAGTTGCTTCAATCGTGTCCGACTCTGTGTGACCCCATAGATGGCAGCCCACCAGGCTCTGCTGTCCCTGGGATTCTCCAGGCAAGAACACTGGAGTGGGTTGCCACTTCCTTCTCCAATGCATGAAAGTGAAAAGTGAAAGTGAAGTCACTCAGTCATGTCTGACTCTTCAAGACCCCATGGACTGCAGCCTACCAGGCTCCTCCATCCATGGGGTTTTCCAGGCAAGAGTACTGGAGTGGGTTGCCATTGCCTTCTCTGAACTCCAGTATACTTGCCTGGGAAATTCTATGGACAGAGAAGCCTGTCAGGCTACAGTCCATGGGATCCCAAGAGTCAGACATGACTTGACTACTAAGCACACATCCACATTCATTTCTGCCCCACTGTGACTGTGCATGGGTGCTGTTATTTGTGGTCCCTTATAGTTTCTTTGAATGCTGTTGCTGGAGTTAACATCTGTCCAGGTGCAAGCACTCAGGTCAAAGGTCCCAGGTTTCAGCCTGTATCACCCCAACCCTTCTCTCCTGAAACAAGTCACAAACTCTCATGTGAGAGATACCCCCTCTATACCAGGAGGAAAGGAGAAGTCTTATTTCCAAAGACAAAAGCTCACCAAGAAGAATCTTAACCAACAAGCTTTGCAGTTTCCCCGTTTACTTCCTACCTCATATTCCTTAACCTGTCATGTTCCTCCATGATTCTTCATGCCTCATCAAACCTAATGACAAAAACACACACACACACACACACACACACACACACACACACACACAAACCACAGGCATGCTTCTTTAGGTCTTCATCTCCTTATCAAGACTCTCATGTCATGTAAGTGAAGTGAAAGTTGCTCAGTCATCTGACTCTTTGCAACCCCATGGACTGTAGCATGCCAGCCTCCTCTGTCCAAGGAATTCTCCAGGCAAGAGTACTGGAGTGGGTAGCTGAAAACTATATAAATTTGTATGTTTTTCTCCAGTTCATTTGTCTATCACTGCTTCCTTGGTGGCTCAGAGGTTAAAGCGTCTGCCTCCAATGGGGGAGACCCGGGTTCGATCCCTGGGTCGGGAAGATCCCCTGGAGAAGGAAATGGCAATCCACTCCAGTATTCTTGCCTGGAGAATCCCATGGATGGAGAAACCTAGTAGGTTACAGTCCACGGGGTCACAAAGAGTCGGACACGACTGAGCGACTTCACCTTCACCTTACTTTTTCAGACCTGAAGAGAATGAGGAAAACTTTTTCCTCCTCTACAAGAGAAAGTTTCAAATAGAGAACAAGGAACAGTCATTTGGCCAGAAAAGACTACAAAATAGTAAACTGGAATGTTAAATACTATGGGGAAACAGTGGGAACAGTGGCAGACTGTATCTTTTTGGGCTCCAAAATCACTGCAGATGGTGACTGCAGCCATGAAATTAAAAAAACGCTTGCTCCTTGGAAGAAAAGTTATGACCAACCTAGATAGCATATTCAAAAGCAGACACTACTTTGCCAACAAAGGTCCATCTAGTCAAGGCTATGGTTTTTCCAGTAGTCATGTATGGATGTGAGAGTTGGACTGTGAAGAAAGCTGAGTGCTGAAGAATTGATGCTTTTGAACTGTGGTGCTGGAAAAGACTCTTGAGAGTCCCTTGGACTGCAAGAGATCCAACCAATCCATTCTGAAGGAGATCAGTCCTGGGTGTTCTTTGGAAGGAATGACGCTAAAGCTGAAACTCCAGTACTCTGGCCACCTCATGCGAAGAGCTGACTCACTGGAAAAGACTCTGACGCTGGGAGGGATTGGGAGCAGGAGGAGAAGGGGACGACAGAGAATGAGATGGCTGGATGGCATCACTGACTCAATGGACATGAGTCTGAGTGAACTCCAGGAGTTGGTGATGGACAGGGAGGCCTGGCACACTGCAATTCATGGGGTCGCAGAGTCGGACATGACTGAGCAACTGAACTGAACTGAAGTTGCCAAAAATAGTATCACCGGTAGTAAGACAAACATCATACACTTCTGATACTGCACTGAGGAAAGACATGGTATCACTTTTGTGATATTGTCTGCCAGATACACATAATCTGAATCCAATCATGAAGCAAGATCAAACCTAAATCAAGGAGCATTCTACAGAATGCAGATTGAAGGCAGAAGGGGATGACAGAGGATGAGATGGCTGGAGGGCATTACTGACTCAGTGGACATGAGTTTGAGAAAGCTCCGGGAGATGGTGAAGGACAGGGAAGACTGGCATGCCATCCTCCATGGGGTCACAGAGTCCAACACGACCGAGTGACTGAACAACAACAACTACAGAGTAACTAGAGGAATCCTTCAAAAACGTCAAGGAAAAGAAAATCTGAGATACTTTTCCAAGTTAAACAGAGCTTTTCTTTTCCATTTTTGGCACCACACAGCAGACAGGATCTTGGTTCCCCAACCAACAACAGAACCCGGACCCCCAGCAGTGAAAGTTCCAAGTCCTAACCATTGGACTGCCAGGGAATTCCACGTCCATACATGTATTTCATATACATCTCCTTCTGATTTAGGTGCATTTGCGTGGGTTTGTCACTTGCAACCAACGGAGACCAGTGGAGAGAACCCTGCAGCACTAGAGGGCAGGGACCCTGATGCCCTCAGTTCGTACCCCCATCTCTAGAATACTAGTAGCCACTGCTGGGGTTTAATCCACATCAGCTGAAAGGATGAGGGTATCTGTGCTGCTACTAAAGAACAGATGGAGTCTACTGAATCCAGGAGTTACGTCCCAATTCATAATACACTTATCAAGCACCCACATAGTACACGAAGGGCTGCTCCAAGTCCCTAACTAAACATGGAGGTTTCCCAAACCTAATCTTAAAGGGACCACAAAAGCTCTGTTTGACAGCAATATGAAAGAAGTATAAAGTTACATCGCCTAATTGCAGAAAACCAAGTTTACAAAGTTCAATATATTTCACTTCAATCTTTCACTCCTGTGAATACAGAAGGACACCCGCTGAATATGCAATTTACTTTTCTTCAAGGGGCTATTTATTGCCTATTTTTTATTTTACAGCAAACTTAAATGTATTCACTTTTCACAAGTGGAAAGTGGAAATCAAGGTATCTCTCAAATGTATATGCTGAACCAAAATTCTGTTTTCAGAGTTCGGCAGTCAATCATGATTTTGGTCCAGGGCCACCAGTCCATGATTTCAAATAGTTGATGATCCTGGCAGTAACTGGAACAAAATCTTCTCTATATGTGACAATCGTTTCCACATAAAAGCCTTTTGGGGGCTCAAATAGTTCGTTTCTTGAGGCATCCTTTTGTTCTACTTTATCACCTTAAAAAAGAAAAAAAAAAGGAACATCTGCATCATTAACTTTTTAATCTTTTTTTATTAAAGTATCATTAACTTCTAACTATACAGCAGTCATTAGAATTATTAGTAGAGTCTTGAAAACTAAATAAGCTAAGAATTACACCATCCCATCAGATTCCTGACACCCATCGTCTGTCAAAAGTAATTTTTTAAATAATTTTTTTTTAAATGACCACTATAAGGGACTTCCCTGGTAGTCCAGACGCTAAGACGCGGAGTTCCTAATGCAAGGGGTCCCATTTCAATCCCTAATCAGGGAACTAGATCCCACATGCCACAACCAAGACACCCGAAGTCAATAAATAAATGTTTTGTTTTGTTTTCAAATGACCACTACAGAGATAATTGTTTTAAAACGCTCAATACTGGACATGTATACTTTCAGGCCACTGGTAATTTTCAACACCAAACGAAATCATCAGCACAGTTTTTACATAAAAAGCTTTACTGAAATATATTTTTCATATACACATTTAACTCACTTAAGATATATAATTCCGTAGTTTTTAGTCTTTTCAGATCTGTGCAATCAGCACCAAATAAAGTTTAGAACACACACACACACCCACACCCTGATTTTTTTTAGCAGTCGCTCCCCACCAACTCTAGCCTTCAGCCCCAGGCAACCCCTACTCTGGAGGAAACTAGATTTACAGCCCATTTCTGAAAGCTGGAGGATTTCCTCTTTGGTAGGGAATCTATTGGGAAAATTTCAATACTCCAGCAGGTTCAAGTCCTGAAATCGTTTGCTCGCTGAATGGGAGCAGCGTTGATGCTATAGGAGCATCGCCACTTTAAACTACCTTCTAGTGTCTTTTGACATTTCACCGGGAACCTCGCAGATTCTTCAAATTCTGAGAATAGGGACGGCCTCGTTCAATAACTCAGTAAGGTCGGGGGAAAAGGCTCTAAAAGGCCTTTCCTGCCTGGTTCCATGATAACGATAAACAGTCGCCCCAGTGCTCCGTAGAATAAACCCGGGGAAGCGGCACCGCGAAGCCACTTCCGCTAACCGCCCGGACACGGGCCACGGAAGGCCGCGCGTCTGCGGAGGTCCTGCCCGAGAGCCGTACCTGGCGGCTTGCTCTTTTTCTGACTCAAAAAAATCAAGGAGCCCAGCAGGGTCCAGGCGCCCAGTCCGTAAACTACTGACATCCGCCGGTACCAACTAAGGGCTTGCGCCGGCCGCATGACACCGCCGCGTAGACCACACTCCTCCGAGTCTCGGGTGAGAGCAGGCCTTCCGGTCTGCGCGTCACCGCCGCCGCCTCCAATGAAGAGCCGCTCTGGGAAGCCGCTTCCGGCGCTGGCCCCCGATGCATCCTGGGGCGTGTAGTACGGACGTCCCGCCCGGAAAGAACTCAGGTGTTGGGCTGGGGTCGAGGGCTTCCGTCTTTTTCCCTGGAACCCACGAACTTGCCTTCCACGTGACGGGGGCCTATGACAGCTTCTCTCAAGCAGACCTCTCAGTTCAGCTCAGTTCAGTCGCTCAGTCGTATCCGACTCTTTGCGACCCCATGGACAGCAGCGCACCAGGCTTCCCTGTCCATCACCAACTTCTGGACCTTGCCCAGACTCCTCCATCCATTCGGTGATACCATCCAACCATCTCATCCTCTGTCGTCCCCTTCTCCTGCCTTCAATCTTTCCCAGCATCAGGGTCTTTTCCAATGAGTCAGTTCTTTGCATCAAGTGGCCAAAGTATTGGAGCTTGCATAATTGTAACGGCATGCCTTACAAAAGCTTCAGGTGGCACTTGTTTTGGGGTTTTTGTTTTTTGGACCCCTTAGCTTGTGTCCTGACCAGGGATGAACCCAAGACCCCTGCACTGGAAGCAGAGCCTTAATTACTGGACTGCCAAGGAAATCCCCGGCACTTATTTTTATCGTTATATAGTTGATTTACAGTGGTGTAAAGTTTCAGGTGTAGAGCAAAGTTAATCAGTTTACATATACATAGATCCTCTTTTTTAGATTCTTTCCCATATAGGTCATTACAGAGTATCGAGTAGAGTTTCCTGTACTATAGATTAGGTCCTTATTACTCCTGGAAACTAACAGAGGAGTCCAACAAAAGAAATTACTGGATGACAGCTGTCATAGCAATTGTGTGTTAGTTGCTCAGTCATCTCCAACTCTCTGCGACCTCATGGACTGTGTAGCCCTGTAGGCTCTTCTGTCCATGGGATTCTCCAGGCAAGAATACCGGAGTGGGTTGCCATGCCCTCCTCCAGGGGATCTTCTGGACCCAGGGATCAAACCCAGGTCTCCTGCAGCCCAAGCAGATTGTTTACCATCTTAGCCATTGGGGGCCTATGTAAAAGAGGACATAACCTCAAAACAAGAATGAGCTCCACTGGGTAAAACAGCTAGAATTTTTGTAATTGAGGTAACGCTGGTTTGTAACATGTTTCACATGTTCACTATAATTCAAGTTCTGTATGCACTGCAGTGACTTCACTACCACAATCCCTAGTGTCCCTCCATCACAGCACAACAGACCCCCCTTAATCCATTTCACCCTTCCCCATCCCTCCTCCACTGGTAACCACCAATGTGTTCTCTATATCTCAGGTGAGGGAGGGACAGTGCCACTCCAGACCACTCGGCCTCAACAGCTGCACATTATCTCTTAACGTTTCCTTATCTGTTAATATTTGGACAGTAAATGAAGATTAAGTTCAGGAATTACTTGTTGGAGAATTTACATAAAACATAATACTTACAGAGACTTCAGAAATCAAATATGTATTAGCATTATTTTAACCAGTGTTTTCTTCATCCAGATTTATTTCCTTTCTGATCATTATGATTTTCATGTAAGCAAGTTGCCAAAATACATTAGCTCTGATTTTATACAGACTCTAAAAGTTAGGATACAAAAAGCATATAAACTACCAATACCAAAATGTTTATGAACTTATAATTTTATGGAGTAAGAAAAGGGCACAGATAAGGAATACAAATAAATTAAAATCTAAAGAGTTACTAACACTTCCTTTGATTATTTATTAAAATCCACTGGCCAAGTAAGAGGAATGTTAAGCCTTTATAAACAACTGTGAACACAAAGTGACAGTGTTTTCTTCCATTTCCTGCCTATATCCTTAGCTCAACAAGCACTGGAGACAGCCAGCTTCTTCAGATGGTCCATGAACACCTGCAGGCTAACGTCATCAGTGAGGATGGGCGCTCCCGTTTCCTGAAATGAAACGACAAGGGTTTACTGGCAGGTATCTTAAAAGCTGGTTAGAATTCATGAATTAGGGATTTTCCCCTCAGGAAACTAGAAGTGCTGTCCCTCTGCCAAGAATACTCCTGCCACCCATGCCCATCCCCTACCGAGCTAATTTTTTCAAGTGAAGCATAGTTTCCTCACAAAACCCTCCCTGATCCACTAAGATCTGGCCATCCCTGCCACTACACAGTTCTGAGCACATGCTCTCTTACTTCATCCTCTGTGTAATTCTCAGGACTCCTCCAGGGCTGGCTCCCGCATGACAGAATTCAAAAGAGCAACAAACTCACCATTAGGAGTAAGAAACATTAACATCTTCTCTCAAAAACTTATAGAACTATACAGATAATCAGCAGGGGTATATAAGAATTCAACATCACCATCAACTAACAGGACCTAGCTGACATTTATAGAACAATCTATAAATCTATCCAACAGCAGAATACCCAATCAAGTGACCATGGAACATACAGGCCAAACAGACCATATCCTAGGCCATAAAACAAACTATCAAATTTTTTAAAAACTGAAATAATGCGAAGTATATTGTTTAACCACAATGGAATCAAAATAAAATCAATAACTAAGGACAAAAAGAAAATCTCTGGAAACTAAACAACACTTATAATCCAAAATACAAAAAAGAACTCTCAAAGGAAATTTTAGAAAATGTATCAAACTGAATGAACACAAGAATACAACAATCAAAACTTGTGGGACACAGCAAAAGTGGAGCTGCAAAGGGATTCCGAAGCACTAAATGCATACACTGAAGAAGCGAAAAGTCTCAAATCAATAATCTAAACTCCTACCCCCAAGAACCCAGAAAATGAAAGATATAAACCCACAGCAAGCAGAAGAAAATAAAGACTAGAGCAGAAATCAATGACCCAGAAAACAGATAAGAGGACAAGAAAAGGAAGTAACAGGTTTCGAATTGGAATGGAAGAAATACACTGCTCCTACTTGGAGAAGTCTGTAAAAAATCCCAAGGAATCTACCAAAAAACCCTCAAAGGTAGTAAGTGACTCAGGAAGGTCACAGGACAGAAGTCTACAAAAATAACTTTATGTTATGCTTGCTGATTTATGATTCTTTGATTTTATGATGGCATAAAAGCAATACTCATTCAGTAGAAATCATACACCACATTTTACATCTTGAGTTTTGGTCTCTTTCCAGGCTAGTGATACACAGCCCCAGTTTCCTGTGATGCTGGGCAGGTCCCAGTCAGCCACACTAATCACATGGGTGAACAACCAAGACACTTACAACCATTCTGACCCAGACACTCGCTCCTGCTTTTCACTTTCAGTTCAGTATTTAATAAGTTACATGCAATACTCAATACGTTTTGTGTTATTATAAAATATGTTTTGTATTAGATGGTTTTGCCTCACTATAGGCTGATATAAGTGCTCTGAGCATATTTAAGGTAGACCAGACTAAGCTATGATGTTTGGCAGGTTAGGTGTATTAAATGCATTTTCAACTTATGATGCATTTATTCAGATGTAATCCCACTGTAAGTTAAAGACCTGTACTAGCAATGAACAACTGGATACTGAAATTAAAAATACAGTATCACTGAGAGTCACTCAAGAAAAAAAGAAAAACTGATGAAAGAAATAAAAACAGACTTAATAAATGGAGAGATGTACTGAGTTCACAGATAGGAAAGCTCAATAAAGGTGCCAACTCTACCCAAATTGACAGAGAGGTTCAATGCAATTCTTATCAAACTTCCAGCAAGATTTTTTAAAAATAGATACAAGATTATTGTACAACTCATATGGAAATGCAAAGAAATCAGAATAGTTAAGGCAGTTTTGAAAAGAAAGTAACAGAAACCAGTCTACCTGATTGCAAAATTTACTATTCAGCTACAATAACCAAGACTGTATAGTGTTAGTAGAGAGACAGAAATATATTTCAACAGGACAGAACAGAAGCCCCTGAAGTGGACTCACACAAATATGCCCAAATAATCTCTGACAAATATGCAAAAGCAATCAATGGAAGAAAGGTAGCCTTTTCAAGTAATGGTACTGGAGCAATCGGACACCCGTCAACAAAAAATAAACCTAAGCCTCACATCTCATACAAAAATTAACTCAAAATGGATCACAGACTGAAACGCAAATTTAAAGTAAAAGAAGTCACAGGAGATATTTGGAATCTAGGGTAAGACAAAGATTTCTTGACATCAAAAACACAATCCATTAAAAAAAAGTACACTTCATAGAAATAACTTTTGCTTTGCAAAGACCTTGTGAAGACAATGTATACACAAACCAGAAGTGAGAGAAAACATATGCAAACCATGAATCTGACAGAAGATTAGCATCAAGAATATAAAACTAACTCTCAAAACTCAATCGTTTAAAAAAAAAATCCCATTAAAACATAGACAAAAGACACAGACTTCACTGAAGACACAAAGATGAGAAAGCACCAAAAAAGATGTCCAACATCACTAGCTATTAGGAAAATGTAAATCAAAACCACAATGTTATACCACTCACATCTGTCAGGACAGCTAAAATAAGAATAATGAGAACACCATATGCAGACAAGGATAGGGAAACAACACTTCATACACCGCAGCTGGGGATATAGAAGGAGACAGTCACTCTGAAAAAGAGTATGGCAGTTTCTTTAAAAACTGTGTAACTATCAGCCAACTCAACTAATGAACTCCTAGGCATTTATCACAGAGAAATGAAGACTTATGTTCAAGAAACTTGTACAAGAATGTTTACAGCAGCTTTATTCCTAATGGCCGGAAACTGTGAACACCACAGCTGTCCTTCATGGGTGAATGATAAACTGCAGTATGTCTACACCATGGAACACTACTCAACCAATAAAGGAGCAAATTATCCACGCATTCAACAACCTGGATCTCTAGATAAGCACGCCGAGGGGAGAAAGGCCAGTCCCCCAAGATTATGTGCCATGTGGTTTCCTACATGTTCACTGATTTGCAAAAGGTTCTGCTATACAGCAAAGTGATTCAGCTACATATACATGTGTAAATATAAGCTTTTTCACACTCTTTTCCATCATGGTTTATTACAGGATGTTGAATACAGTTCCCTGTGGAACCTTTTTCATGAGAAAATTACAGAAATGGAAACCAGGAGAAGAGCTGCCAGGTGTCAGGGAAAGGGTGGAGGCGGGAGGAATGTGAGTGTCACTATAAAATGCAACACAAGAGACCCCTGTGGAGATGGAAATGCATATCTTGACCTCATCAATGTCCATATCCTGGTTATGATAGTTATAGCTCTGCAAGATGTTACCACTGGGGGAACTGGGTTAAGGTATAGGGGATCTCTCTGTTATATCTTACAACTGCATATAAATTTTTAAAATTGCCACCCCCAAGAATGCTCTAAGAATGTACAATGAAAAATAAGACTCATTTGAGGGAGATATAAATGCTGGGAATAATCAGATAAAGAAGGAAGCTGGAGCTGAGAAGTGAAGAGGAGGGAGGAGGAGTGGTGAGCAGAAGCAGAGAGGAGACAGAGCAGGAAGCGGAGGGCTTGGGGAGACGCTGCGTGTCTCTGAGGGGAGCACATGGAGGTCACAGTTCAGCATCCGGTCCTTTGGCCTGAACCCATCGAACTCCACTGTGCACTTCCACTGTGCACTCCAGAAGGGGATCCACATGTCTCCCTGCCCCTAGCCTACACAGTAGACTCTAGTCGCCCCCTTATCCACAGTGGACAAGTTCCAAGACTCTAGTGCCTGACACCACACATGGCTAGAATGGAACTCTGCATATACTAAAGTTTTCCTATACAGGTGTTGACAGGCAGGTGGCGTGGACAGCGTGGATACACCAGACCGAGAGAACACGGGTGAGAGGCAACAGGAAGGTGTGAGGCTTCACCAGGCTACTCAGAATGGTGTGTAATCAAAAGTCATGAATTATTATTTCTGACCACTTTCTCAGGTAACTGAAACCTTATAAACTGAAAATGTTGGTAACAGAAAATTTCTATATTATTCAAAGTTTTCTTCCCAGCAAAACACCCAAATTACTATCTCTGGGCCAAAAAGGATACAATTTGTAGCATTTTTTTTTTCTCACTTTGGGGTTTCTTTTTTTTTTTTTTGGTCACACCATGTGGCTTGCAGGATCTTAGTTCTAGGGCAGGGCTCAAACCCTGGGCCCTGGCAGTGAAAGCGCTGAGTCCTAACCACTGTACTGCAAGGGAATCCTCCAATTTGTAGAATTTAAAAGCAACATTTAAAAAAAGTAGCCTGGCCCCTCCTCAAATTCCTGACAGTTACTCACCTGTCCCCAAGCATACAGGTTATTGTGTGTCTGAGATGGATTCACTTTGGACAAAAGAAATCGAGCCTTAAAAAAGAAAAAGTAGATTTAAAGATTAAAAATGGCATTAATATTAGTTTAACAGGAAAAAAAGGTCTTTACTTTTTTTTTTGGTTAAATTAGAAGTTTTTTTACCACATGGGAACCCGTTTGTTCAGTTTATGCCCAAAGGGTCTCCATTCACTGGGCTCCTGAAACACGAGGTGTATTTTACTCTGGGAATTCTCTCCTTTCCACACCAGCATATGCTGACCACTCATTTAGAAAGAAGTCGTATTTGGAAGCTGACCTGCCTGTTGATTTTAGTCACCACGTGAAATACTGACCAGGCTGTGTGGACTTAGAGCCTTCAGGAGGCATTGTGCACGAGGCCAGCGGAGCAGCGGGCCGAGCTGGCTCACCTGGCTGCCCCCGTGCTCTGTGTGGATGTACCGCGGCATCGGGAACCGCGCCTGCAGGATCTCCTGTGCATCGTCCAGGGGCGCCTGCAGGAGGTGCTTGAAGTTTTCATACTCGGGCATGTCCTGGTAGCCTGCCTTCCGCCACTGGGCTATGGTCTGCAGCAAACAGACAAATCACAACTTGTTGTGGAGATGCTGTAATAACAGTCTTCAGATGGCCCTGACATTCTAACACTCCACCCGGGACCTGTTTCTAGTGACAAGGTCTTAAGTCAGGAAAGATGAGCTGCAGAGGGGAGCGAAGTGGATCTGACCAGGATACCACCATCTGAAAAAAGTCTCAGGTTATAAAACATCTGTTAATATTAGAAAACAATTTCTTCCTTAAAGGACATTTGAAATCGCTTCTAATGTACAGACACCAGAGTCAAGTCAGTTGTTAAAAAGAAATGAACTGAAGGTAAAGAATGTATCAATATATAATAGAAAAAAAGAAAACATCCTTGAACATAGAGGATTTTCTTTTGAGGAATCCCTCCTTTCCTTAGGGCACAAACCTCTCTGAGAAAGAAATGAACACCATCCACAGCCATCCTTGGGAACCACAGACCTGGCATAAGGTTCACTGGGCCATGTTATCTCAGATAAACACTCTAGTCCCAAACTTGGTGGTGTTTACTAGTGACTCTAATGCAACTCCGAAAGGACAGTATGAATAACTGATTTTGCCTGACAACTCAGAAAGCAATAAATCATAGTGATTTTAAAGGACCACCTAAAAAAAACTATGGAGGTTTCTCAGAAAGCTAAAGACAGAGCTATCACATATGATCACTTCTGGGCATCTATCTGAAAGAACAAAAACACTAATTCAAAAAGATATGTGCCCCCCAATCTTCACAGCACACTTCTCACAACTGCCCAGACATGGAAGCAACCGAAGTGTCCATCAACAGATGAATGGATAAAGAAAACATGGGATATATACACAATAGGATACTACTCAGCCCTAAAAAAAGAACAAAATTTTGTCATTTGCAACAACGTGGATAGACTTGGAGGGCATTATGCTAGTAAAATAAGTCAGACAGAGAAAGATAAATACTGGATCAGCTCACTTATATGTGGAATCTGAAAAATACAACAAATTAGTGAATATAATGAAAGAGAAACAGACACAAAGATCTAGGGAACAAGCTAGCGGTTACTGGTGGGAGGAGAAGGGGCAGGATAGAGCTCAAGGATGTACTTAACGTGAAAAAAGTAACCTTTAAAAATTGTATAAAAATTTTTTTTAATGTAAAAGGACCATTTCAGATTTACTTATAGCAAGTAATATTGAAATTACTAAGTATACAAATACCATAACCAAGGTCTTACCTCACCAAGATAAATGACAATTTGGAAGAAAGTGTCCATGAGCAGAATTCTGTCAGCAAGAATGCTGCTGCTATCCAGGAGCACAGGCTGCAACACAGTGAGAGAACGGCGTGGGTCCCCCCTTGGTGCCCACATGGCCACCTGCCAGCCCCCCACCCAGGGCCAGCCTCCCCGACTCCCTTCGGGCAGCTGCAGGGCCGAATATACACTGCAGGGAGGTTCACTCCCTCTTCATGTCAAGTCCCCACTTTCTGCTCCGACTGGGCAGCTCTAGGTTTCAACTTTGTACAAGAAAGAGATTTAAATAATCTCTCATCAACTAGGAAACAAGATGAATGTTAATCTTCTGCTCTAGGAACCAGAAATAATTCCAAATTTTGTTTTGTGCTAGAAATAAATTCTATCAGACATACTTCTCACAAATCTACTGTGGTAGATGACAGAGAACTACAATGCCTATGTGAAAAAGAACATCCTTTAATACCAGTTTTAAAGTTCATTTAAAAATATATTTGATTATGACTTTTATTTCAATAAAAAAATATACTTAAACTCATTAAGGGAAATCTGAAAATTTCTACTAAAGAACAACAAATATTGACATTGTGGTTTATTTTTTTTATAGTTTTCATTCCTGGTGGCTTTTTAAAAATCATCTTTAATCTAACATTAAGGATTTACTTTATTCTGTTACATAAACTTTGTGAATATTTCTGATTACTTAACTTCCCTACTACTGAACATTTGGACTGCTTTCTAATTTTATGCATACTGTGACTTTTTCCTATGCATGTTTTTTACTCAGAAATGCTGCTAAATTACTATAAAGATTCAAAGATTTCTTTCTTATAGTTTCGCTCTAAGAGTGAACTTGCTAGACTAAAAGCACTCCATATCAGGTGATTCCTAGTGCCCAGGGCCCTTACCTCTGGGGGCCCGTGGAAGGAGTAGGAATACAGGATGGGCTGGATCATGATGAGGGACTGGGTGAGGTCCTGCCGGGCAAAGTGGTGCCGATAGTATGAAGACTCGTCAGGGCTGTTGTTGAAGACTTGAAGGAATGGAGACCTTCTAAGATGGAACATGAACTGCATTTACAAAGAAAAAAGAACAAAGCACACAACTGTCACCTTCCTAGACCCCCAGAGAGCAGAACTGCCACCACCCGGAGACAGGAGAACCAGCAATCAGGACCAAGGCCTACAGGCACGGTGAGCTGAGGCTGGGATGGCAGCCCATGACCAGGGAATAGGGAGGGGAGAGCTGAAAGATGACCATTCTTTACTGAGGTGAAAGTGGCCGAGATTCGCTGCTCAACAATGGAACATGCTCAACATTACCAAACTGCACACTTAAAAATGGGTGAGAGGGTCAACCATATGCTGTGGGGTTTTCACTACAATTAGAAATAAACATTTCTAAAAAAGAGGGGGTTCTCCAGGGAAGTCAAAGTTTCCACATGGAAGGGCCAAGGTGGAGAAGCTTGGTCTTCTTGTGGGCCTCCTTCTAGCCTCGATGGCTTGCACATAGGCCAGACGGACACACGTCACAACCACCCAGCCAGCCCGTCCAGTGAGCTGGGCTCTCGAGCCTCTGTGCAGCCGTAGAGTCCAGGCTACACAAGCTAAAGACTGAAATCTAGGTCAACTCACCAAATCAAGTATCTGATAAGGTAATACCCGTTTGTGTAACAAAGTCCTAACAAGTTCCCTTAAAAATGAAAGTCTGCTTCTTCCTACTACTTCCTCACTAAGGCATCCCTGAGGGAAGGAGGAAAATGTTGAGTTTGCCTCCTGTTCTGGGGAAGCTGCTCTGTGAAGGGCCCGACCCGCACACCCCAGGCCTGGCTACAGGGCTGGCTCCCAGCCACCAAGTGAAATAGGCGCCTGGCCCTCAGCAAACCGTGAATCAGAGATCATGCCATGGCCTCACAGCAAGGGGCCTGTTCTGCCTTCTCCCCAGAGTCTGTGCACCTGCTCTCTGGGTGTCCCCTGTGTCTCCCAAGGGGCTCTGGCACCATCTGACCTTGACCCAAACAACCTTCATCACCTACAGATGAAGCCTCCAAACACATCGAGTCTTCACTTTACCCTGAGAGCAGTGAGCTTTATTTATATGACGTTCTTCTTCTTTTGTTATTTTAACAACATGTATTACTTACCTGAGGATATAAAGAGAAGGAATCTGATAACCTAAATGACATGGGGTCTTCTTTGTTATACTGTCCAAACTTCTGACACTGGTAAGAGAAAACAGGAAAAAAAACAACAAAGTGAGCATTACCTGAAAACTCCTGGAAAGAGGGCCACGCCCCACCCTCACCTCCACCCCTTCCTGCTCAGCCCAGCACTGCACTCAACACTCAACACCTGTGTGTAGGAGGGGAGGCGATCTGGGAGGGGCCGGAGCCCCACGTCCTAACAGCTCCCATGCAGTGCTGGCTGGAAGGGGCTAAAAGAGGCATCCCAGGCGACTCTTCCATAGGAAAACCTCCAGGACCGAGATAACCTAACATCCCATCTCTCTACCACTCTGCTGTCCTCTCACAGGCAAATTTATGAATGTTTTCTTGTCAGGAAGCATTTAACAGGAGGCTTCCTGTGCGCAGTTTTGGATCTGTCAGGAATCCTCTTTTCCTTAATTCCTGAATATTCAGGAATTAAGAGAAGAGGTAAGCCTCTCCCAGGGGCTGAGGAATCCAGGAATTTCCTTCGTTAGTTTTTCTATATGGTGATAAGTACCCTCTTCCTTTTTATGAGCCATATGGTAAAAGCGATTATTTACAACCGTCTCTCTTTCATATGGATGACCTCATGTTTCCTTGATAACTTGTAAATTTTGATTTCATCTCTGCTGAAAATAGCTATCTTGTAAGACAGTATAAATACCTACACAATGTTGAATAAAACACCTCTGCTCCATCAGAGCTTTGGTCCTCGTGCCTTGCTTTCTCTCTCTCTCTCTATCTTTCAGGCTGATCCCCTGGAGCGCAGAGGCTCTCTGAGTTCACTTTCCTGCCCAGGTTTCTAAGACCCTCTCGAGAAGGCGCTCTAAGCCTTCACCTCATCAAGAGGGCGCCTGAGGCCTCCGTGAACAGAGCAAGCCCCATGCCAGGGACTTTATTGGCTTTCTGCATACACCAAGGAATATCAGCCTCTTTCTCTCTCCTTTACTTTCTTATCGGTCGACTCCGGACCACCAGGTTCTGGTCCATTAAAGGACCTCAACATTTTCTCTTTCATTCTGATGTCCTTCTCTCACACCCCCTTCTTTCACACACCCTCTGTTCACCAAAGGATCCGACTGCCCACCGTTTGGAGAAAGCTCATCTCTGGCAACGAGTCTCTCTGCATCACATTCTCGCACAGACCTCACCATCATAAATCCTCTCCTGCCATGAGCCAGGGGACCCCCAGCCTCTTCAATTTCTCCTGTCAGCCAGCCACTAGAGCAGTAATTTCCTGAAGGCCATCATCGAGCAACTGATCCTCCTCTGCCTCTTCTGACGGCCCGGCCCCCTCCCTCCCCCTGACTGCGGCGGGCTCCTCCACCCCCTTCCTCACCTCCCATCCTCACCTCCTTGTCTACAAACAGCTTGACGGCCAGGCCAGTGTCACCCATGTCCCTCCTCCAGATGCAGTGCTGATCTCTGACCTGAGCTCCTTCAGGACCTCTCCTGACTACAGGGGGGCGCTTTCCTTGGACATGCTTTGCAAGTTCACACTCAAAATAAACTATTACATTAAAAAAAAAAAAGGAGATTCCTTTTCTCCACCTTTAAGTTGCTCTCCTTTCCCCTTTTCCAGCACTCCATCATTCTTGCAATTACCCACACTTAAAATCTGACTCTGCGTTGATTTTCTTTTTTGAGTCCACAGATAGCTTGACCAGGTTCGATCAATCCTCCTCTCAGCATATATCCTGATTCCAAACTTCCTCTCCCCTCCAACCGTACCGCCACCATCCCAGCCTCCACCCCCTGGAGCCAGAAAAATCCTCCATGGGCCTCCCCAACAGCAGCCCTTTCAACCTCTGGTGGATCTTACACGGTGACAGGTGGTGTGAACACAAGCGTCACGCTGCTGACACACCTCTGCTCCAGTACCACACCTGCCCCTTCCCCTCTCTGACTCCACAACCAGGGCACCGCGCGAACAACCTGCACGGCTGCTCCTGCACTGCACTCAGGCACCTGTGACCGCGGCCTCTGCAGGTCCCCACACACACTGACCACACACTGTGCCCACAGGCTGGCAGTGCTGCACCCCAGCTCCCCCCAAACCATCCAAGGTCTGGAGGGAAAATGCAGAAGCCCAGCATTCACAGGGACTCCTGAATCAACCCTCAACACACTCAGGTCTACACCATCATGTAAACAGCCTGTGTGTGGAGCCTCTTCCCACTTGTAAGGTGAGCCCTGGAGAACATGCGTATTTGACGCTTTGTTTACACCCTTCTGAGAACCACCAATGCTTGGTATGAGGTAAGCAACTGATAAAACTCTTGTTTACGGAATATATAAAATAATAGGTTTGAATGACAGTTTTCTTTTCTCAAAAGTAGAACTGAGACCAAGACCAAACTCAGTGCCACTGCCCCCAACTCACCAGCCGGATGAGCTGTCGGTCCAGCCACCGGAGCACGTCTGGCCCCTCCTCTGACTCGGCTCGGAACACCCCTAGCCGCGCCATCAGCACCGCCGCCGCCTCCTGGTCAAATGCCGCTTCGATGTGCTTCAGCTGGCTCTGCACGTCTGCCCAACTGACCGGACATCCCAGGGTGAGGGCCGGCTCTCACACTCACACACGTACCTCTTCTTAATCTCTGTTTTTACACACACACACACACACACACACACACACACGAATGGACCTAGAGAGGGTAAGGGCCGGCTCTCACACTCACACACGCTGTTTTTACACACACACACACACACACGATGGACCTAGAGAGGGTGAGGGCCGGCTCTCACACTCACACACGCACCTCTTCTTAATCTCTGTTTTTACACACACACACACACACACAAACACACACACACACACGAATGGACCTAGAGAGGGTAAGGGCCGGCTCTCACACTCACACACGCTGTTTTTACACACATACACACACACACACACACACGAATGGACCTAGAGAGGGTAAGGGCCGGCTCTCACACTCACACACGCTGTTTTTACACACACACACACACACACACACACACACGATGGACCTAGAGAGGGTGAGGGCCGGCTCTCACATTCACACACGCACCTCTTCTTAATCTCTGTTTTTACACACACACACACACACACACAAACACACACACACACACACACGAATGGACCTAGAGAGGGTAAGGGCCGGCTCTCACACACACGCTGTTTTTACACACACACACACACACACACACACACACACGATGGACCTAGAGAGGGTGAGGGCTGGCTCTCACACTCACACATGCTCTGTTTTTACACACACACACACACACACACACGAATGGACCTAGAGAGGGTGAGGGCCGGCTCTCACACTCACACATGCTCTGTTTTTACACACACACACATGAATGGACCTAGAGGGTGCTATGCTTACTGAGACAAGTCAGACAGAGAAAGACAAATACTAAATACTTAACATTTTCACTTACATGTGGAATCGAAAAAATGAAACAAATGAATATACCAAAACAAACAGATTCACAAATAGAGAACAAGCTAGCGGTTACCAGCCAGGACAGGGAAGAAGGGAGGAGCATAAGAGGTAAAATCTACTGTGTATAAAATAAACTGGCTACAAGGACGTACTGTACAGCAGAGGCACTAGAGCCAACATTCTATAATAACTTTAAACGGATTACAACCTATTAAAACAGGAGACCACCATGCTGTACACCTGAATGTAATGTGCGCTTGGTCACTCAGTCGTGTCTGACTCTTTGCCACCCCATGGACTGCAGCCCACCAGGCTCTTCTGTCCACGGGATTCTCTAGGCTAGAATATCGGAGTGGGCTGCCCTGCCCTCCTCCAGGGGATCTTCCCAACACAGGGACTTAACCCAGGTCTCTTGCACTGCAGGCAGATTCTTTACCAACTACTTCAAAAGAGCTTTTTTTTTTTTTTCAAAACAAAACATAAAGGTTGAGGCCTTTATGTACTGACAAGAAAGATGTCCTTGACACATTAATGAGAGAAGCTTATGCGCACCAACACAAAAGCCATCACGTATATAATGCACACACGTGGTACATGACTGCCCAGAAATGGGATTGTGGACAGTGAAGCCAGCACGGTAATTGTACTTCACCTCAGGGGAGGCAGGGAGACCCACTCTTTACATAACTATGTGCTGTTTGAATCTTTTACAAGGACGGTATGCTTATGGGTCCCTTATTTGATAAATAAAATAATGAAAAATCATTTTTAAAGAACTTATCCCTACTAAATGAACATCTTCTAAGCTGAGTGAGCTGAAATGCTGCCTCCTCCCCTGCCCCCTCCTCCCCCACCCACATCCCCACCCTGCTCTGATCAGATGAGCCAGCAAGGGCTGGTAAGGACCATACAATCAGTGGATCGCAGAGATGAACAACTAGATACTAGATTCCCTCCACAGCAAAGACCAAGGGCTCAGCAGAGAGGAAGCTGGGGTGCTCACTTGCGGGCAACGGTGGTCACACGGATGCGCCGCTGGGTGCTCGAGTGCTGGTAGTGCGTGACGAACTGGATGGCACCTCGGCCTCCTTGCGGGATCGGGGCGTTGTGCTGCAGGGCAAGAGGCCAACACCCTGTGACTGTCAGTGCAGGACCCCACACAAGCAGTCACAGAGGCTGTAGGTGCGTCCTAAGACCAACACCATGGTGACAGCAAGGTTCTCAAGGCATGTTCAATGTGACACTTAAGATCAGGGCTTTTCACTTTTTATAATTCTTATCTCAAAAACAGAGAACCAGCTGGGGCTCATTGACAACTTACAGGGGTGGGATGTCGGGGGAGGTGGGAGGGATGTTTAAGTGGGAGGTGACATGGGTAAACCTATGGCTGATTCATGTTGATGTATGGTAAAAACCAATACTGTAAAGCAATCATCCTTCAATTACAAATGAATAAATTTTTTAAAAAATTAACTAAAGATGAAAATTAGAAGAATACTGGAGTGGGTTGCCATTCCCTCCTCTGGGGTATCTTCCCGACCCAGGGATCAAAAAAAAAAAAACCAACAAGAGAACCATATTCAAATAAACACTGAACACGACTTAATGATATGCATGCTGAGGGGTTCAGGGAGGAAAGACACTGATGACTGCAACCTGCTTCAAAGTCCAGCCAAACAGAAAGAATTGAGGGAAGGCTAGACATGATGCTAATTACAGAACCTCAGTGGTGGCTACTGGGATATCCACTGTACCATTCTACTCATTCTTCTGTATGTCTGAGTTTAAAACAGTAAAATCCTGGAGAAAAACTGACACACTCAGAAATTCACAAACATTATGATGGCTGATAAAAGCCAGTCCTCTTCTGATGACCTTATCAGTTCAATAAAGTGACAAGGGCAATCTCCTGTCTGACTCTGACCAAACCCCAGAAAAAATAAAAAAGATGATGCCAGAATGTTATCAGGCCCAACACAAGCCCAAAGTAGCATCAGCTTCTGGAGAGAGAAACCAAAGGCCACTGGTCTGTAATAAATCAGAAAACACAATGCAGAGACATGACTATTCACGAAGAAATCCAGCCCACCTGGTTGACTACTTCAAAGTAGATGCCGAACGTCGTCGTGGGATCCAGGCCACAGCTTTTCCACTGGCTCGTGCCACCGACACCAAGCTCCTAGGGGTAAGAAGAGGAATTAAAAAGAATTAAGACAAGATACTCCAGTGATTAACTGCTAATGACAGGTACTGACTCTGAGAAGGACAGGCCCCTTAGATTATCTCACTCAAAACGAAAGCCTGAATTTCGGGCATTCCCTGGCAGTCCAGTGGCTAGGAACTCTGAGCTTCCACTGCAGGGGAGCACAAGTTCAAATCCCAGGTCAAGGAACTAAGATCCCACATCTGCGCAGCACAGCCAAAAAATAAAGAAAATCTAAATTTCACTAAAAAAGTAAAATTACAAGCCAAAATAAAGTTTAACACCTATTTAGTTCAGTCGCTCAGTTGTGTCCAACTCTGCAACCCCACGAATCGCAGTACGCCAGGCCTCCCTGTCCATCACCAACTCCCAGAGTTCACTCAGACTCACGTCCATCGAGTCGGTGATGCCATCCAGCCATCTCATCCCCTGTTGTCCCCTTCTCCTCCTGCCCCCAGTCCCTCCCAGATCAGAGTCTTTTCCAATCAGTCAACTCTTCACATGAGGTGGACAAAGTACTGGAGCTTCAGCTTTAGCATCATTCCTTCCAAAGAAATCCCAGGGCTATCTCCTTTAGAATGGACTGGTTGGATCTCCTTGTAGTCCAAGGGACTCTCAAGAGTCTTCTCCAACACCACAGTTCAAAAGCATCAATTCTTCAGCGCTCAACTTTCTTCACAGTCCAACTCCGCATCCATACATGACCACTGGAAAAACCATAGCCTTGACTAGACGGATCTTAGTCAGCAAAGTAATGTCTCTGCTTTTCAATATGCTATCTAGGTTGGTCATAACTTTTCTTCCAAAGAGTAAGTATCTTTTAATTTCATGGCTGCAATCACCATCTGCAGTGATTTTGGAGCCCAAAAAAAGAAAGTCTGACACCGTTTCTACTGTTTCCCCATCTATTTCCCATGAAGTGATGGGGCCAGATGCCATGATCTTTGTTTTCTGAATGTTGAGCTTTAAGCCAACTTTTTCACTCTCCTCTTTCACTTTCATCAAGAGGCTTTTTAGTTCCTCTTCACTTTCTGCCATAACACCTATTACAGTGCTTTAAAATCAGGCTTTTCAAACGGGCACTCTGATCAGTTTTCATTACATCACTGAGATGTATCTCTACACAGACACACATAGGGCAGAACACTGACCTCAACTGAGAGGATCAAGTCAGGGACAGAGAAGTAAATACTAGAAGAGAAAAGAACCACCTGCTTAGCTTGAAAGATTTGTGTGCTTCACCCATTGTTACTAGACTAATAAATAATTACAGTACTTGAGCTGTCAAATATTAATCCTTAACCCAATTCCTTTATGCAAAAGCTAAGTATAAATCCTTGGTAAGAGAACTGAGACTTTAGATGTGTGAAGGCTACTTTATGTTGAACAGCTGAACAGCTCCCCAGTGATAAGAAGTTCACTAAAGTGTGAAGGGTATCACAGGTTTAAGCATAACATCGAGAAGAAAAGCTACAGGTATCATACACCTAGAACCATGAACCAGGGTCTGAGACATACATTCAAGACCTCATTAGAATACGGAAAACCATCCTTGGAGAGCAACACAACTGCGCATTGAGAGAGTCATGACACCTCTCACATTTCTCTGAATCCACCCGCGGTATATGGGGTCAGCTGAGGACAGCTGACATCAGTCTAGTCTCTATGGAGCTGAGCCAGGAGCTTGTGTCCCCAGGGAACAGAACCAGCATCTGAGGAAGGTGACGCTCAGGCAGGAGAGGGAACAGTCACAGTGAAATCAGGCCACAGCTCCTTGTGCTTCATGAGACTTTCCTGAAAAGACTGCGAGATGGACGGAGGTCTGGGTGTTTGCCTTCCCTTTAACTCCTGCTGGGCAGTGAGGCCGCCCCCAGGAATGAGGGCGAGGAAGTAACAGGGGCCTGCCCACCTCCTTTTCTGGACTTGTTAACCCTTCTCTCCAATCTCTCTGCACACTGTCCAACTCCATTTTTAATACGTGAAACTCATTCAAGTTTCAGGTCCACATGGTTCAGAATACTGTCACCCAAAACATGCCACGCTGGCCTAAGGATTAAACTGAAGGCCATTTTTTAAAAGCAGACATAAAAAAACTCTCCATCCTCCTGCCAAGGCGGCAGGAGCTTCTGAAGTAACAACCAAGGACATGCTACATGCTCATCAGCCCAGAGGTGGCGTGGAAGAATGTGTATGACTTGTGCTTAAAAAACCCTCCTTTCTCATGAGTTTCCCCATCTATCTACGTTTCCTCCATCTGCCACTCCTCAGGATCCAAAGTCCCTTTCCTCGTGTTGTCTCTCTTCTACAGATTTACTGCTCTTCTGTTAAGAAGCAACATACTCCCAAGTTCTAACCACCCCTTGCAGTTACCCATCACTAGGCACGTACGTGCTGTGTATATGTGCGATGCACACATTAACAAACTTGCTTGTTTGCCTGTTGTTAAGCTCTTATTTTGTCAGGTCCCGAACAATGAAACTGACATGGGCAGAGGAAAAAGGACAATTTTTGTTCCTCCCCTACAGCACCCGCCACCAAGCGTGGTCACAAACCATCCAGAGCCCCACAAGGACGTCTCACTAATACACAAACTCCTTAAGCAAGCATTTACCCTGCCTTGATCAGAAGAAAATGGAAAGATGGAACTAGGAGTCACCATTTTATTGAGATTCAAATGCACTGAAACGCAGGGTTATGGAAGGATAACCTCATGCCATCAGAGGAAGGGCTGCTGGCAAACAAGACACTCGTGTTGTGCTTTCATCTCATTCTACAGGTTTCCTGCTGAGGCAAAAAGGAAACGGCCCCTGTACCTGAGGCATGAGCAGTATCGCCTCCCCACAGCTCAGCTGCAGGCACACAGATCACTCAGGAAGTGTGGGCCCAAAAGAGTTTCACTGCATCGAATCATCCGTCCAGCCTCCACTTCACAGCAAATTTACGACAGAAAACAAGTCAAATGAGAAAACAGACACACGGAAACCTAGTGACACTCAAGGACAGAAGATGCTGCCACTTGGCTCCGTCTCTTCAACAGACGTCGTCAAACAAAACAAGCTAGACAGCATAAATAAGATGACAGGAAGTCCATTCTAGACCTTAGAAGACTGAGGCTACATAATCCCAGATGCAATGCTGGTTAGAGGGAAAAACAGCCGCAAGGGCACTTGGAGAGACAGCAGGGAAAGAACGTGACCGTGTGTTAGACGGTATCAGGAAACTGCTTTCCCAGACTTGAGAATAGCCTTGTCTTCAGAAGCTGTACACTGAAACATGGACTCAAGACATCTGCAATGTGTTTTCAAAGGCAAAATAGGATAGCGAATATGGCAAATAGAGGATATCAGAAAGGTAACTTAAACGTCGCCAACGAGAGGACAGAGAGATAATCCTGACAAAATGTCCAGGATTGATGACCCTAAATGGTGGGGAAACAGGATTCATTACACTCTTCTCAAACTTCCCAGTGCGTCTGAAAACTGTACTTCCCTCGCCGTTGTCTCCTCCATCCCCATCAACAAGTGTCGTGGCTGATCCCTGCCGGACCCCAGAGCAGCTCATCAGCCTGAACTAATCGACAACATCTTCTGAGGCAGATTCTAAGCCTATGGGGAATATTTAGGAACAAGGAAGCCTCCCAAGGCCCCATTGAGAAACAGGGATACAAGTCCCTTAGTACTTGGGGATGATGAGGGACTCATCAGAGGCGCTTGGGGCAGCAACCCACCTCTCCCAGAGGGTTACAGGAAAATTCTCGCAAATTATCTTGCCTCTGGCAACTTCAAACTCGCTCTAGGTAGTCACTAGTGAAACATTCATTGCTGAGGACAGAACTCTGATGTGAAGGGTGAAATCTAGTGTGGGCATCCCCGGTGCTTGCCCTGGGCTGCTCACTAAATCCTCCCGATAGTGCTATACAGCAGGTCCCCCCATTTCCTTTATTCCCCAGCAGAGACGCTGAGTCCTGGATCCATGAAGTACCTTGTTCTGACCACCCTCCCTCAGTCCACACCCAGCCTTCCCGTCCACCCTCAAGTTGAAGATGACGGTGGGGAAGGGCATAAGCATCATCACCCTGCCCAGAGCCAGCCTGGACAGGCCTCACTGGACCGCTGGCACACCCTTGGTAGCTGAAGTGTGAGAAGAGGAAGCGGGCCACCAGCAAGACCACCTCCCCACCTGGTAAGGGCTGAACCCTGTTTCCGCACACTCGACGTCTGCACGCATAGTGTTACCCACCGCCCAGCCCACTCGAATGGTCTCTGAGAAATGAGACAAAGGCAGCCCTTCCAAGGGCAATAAGCACATGAGTTTATCTCTAAAGGGCTGTGCTCCATGGAATGGAACACCTGGTGGTTCTCTGGCGTGACCACCCAAGCAGGAGTAGCAAGTAAGGGGGACCTGGGCCTGGCTCCTATGTCAGCTCTGACCCTGAGCGGGACACTGAACCTCTGCGAGCCTCAGCTCTCTCCTCTCTGACCATTTAAATGGATGGACGGAAAGACAGAGATGACACTACCCCTCCACCCCTCTGCACAGACACAAGCCAACAGGTGACACAACAAAAGGTCATCCAGCTTCAACCCATCTAAGCGGTCAAATCTGGGACAGAGGAGGGAAAGGTGATGAAGTTTTTCTTACGTTTTCTGACACACACGGTCCTTTCACATTCAGAGACACACAGGGTCCGATGGCTCCTGCAACCTTCAGCTCCCTTGAGGTCTGAGACAGAATTATAGAAGAGCAAACAGTTAAGAACCACCCTCTTACAAAGGATACAACTAAAACTTAGAGGAAGAAACGGGAGGGCTATCACTTCACCCAGAGAAAACCCTACAGGGATTCTAGTACACAAAAGCTGGTACACGGTTCTCCATGGCTTCTGTGAACTGAACGGAACATTAATAACAAGGCCAACATACTCGGATTTTTAAATCTGAATTCATTTCAGCAAAGTCCATTCTTCATCTATTTAAATAAACCTCAAATATTTGATGATGTTGTTTGAAGTTTAACCCAGATGATTTACTCATTATCGCCAATTTGCAAAATAATATTTACCATCGTATTTTCTAATGGTCACTTTGACTCTTTTCTCAGTGACTCACGATCAAGGGTATAGGTCTACAGTCCCTGCATGGAAAATAAAAGGCCATACTCATGATGCCGCCCTATTTAAGAGCACTCTGGTTGGTCTGCAGGCAGGTGTTATGCACGAATCAGGGGTTGAGTGGGTGCTCAGCCTACCACCCGTAATCTATGGCCTGCTGTCCTAGGGCAGAGCAGAACCTGCAGGGAGAGCAGACAACTCTGTGTTTCAAACACTGATAAATACACAGTTCATTCTTGAGACGCAAAGCGACCAGGCATAGTGGGATTATTTTGCTGGGAACTTCATATCTTTAAGTGCCCATGTCCTGCGGGGTGAGGTTTCTCCAAGGCCAACTACTAAATAAGCTGGAACACTATTCTTCCCTTAAATCTTTAGAAATCTATTGTACCTTTACTTCCAAAGTAGCACCAAAGGCCATTCGGAAATTGCCATTAAAATCTTTACTGAAAATTCTTTGGAATGTCTGCTTGAAGAGAGAAGTGTTGAAAGAATCTCCCATCACCATGTAGCCTCTAGGAAGAAAAAAGGAAAAAGAAAGTGAACCTTGAGGATGACTGAAAGCCATTCAGAGGCTTCCTGGGTATTGACAAACAATTAATTTAGAGAAGAAAGTAAAAAGCAAGCCTGTCTATAAAGGTGCTACTGACAATATACTGCTTGCTAATGGTAACAGCCAGTTCAAGCTGTACTCAGGAAAGACACTATTTTTAAAACATGAAACAGAATTATTTAGAACAACGCTTGTATCTTGATCACTATGACAGTTATATAAACCTACAAGAGATGACAAATACCTCACAGAACTAGAGATTTTAAAAATGAGTGCATGTAAACACTGGTGAGAGCCAAGTCCAGTCCATAATGGAGTTAACTGTATAGACTAAGTCAAGTTTCCCAGTTGTGACATTGTGCTGTATTTATGTAAGATGCCACCACTGAGCTCCCAAATCACTGCAGATGGTGACTGCAGCCATGAAATTAAAAGACGCTTACTCCTTGGAAGAAAAGTTATGACCAACCTAGATAGCATATTAAAAAGCAGAGACATTACTTTGCCAACAAAGGTCCATCTAGTCAAGGCTATGGCTTTTCCAGTAGTCATGTATGGATGTGAGAGTTGGACTATAAAGAAAGCTGAGTGCCAAAAAATTGATGCTTTTGAACTGTGGAGTTGGAGAAGACTCTTGAGAGTCCCTTGGACTACAAGGAGATCCAACCAGTCCATTCTAAAGGAGATCAGTCCTGCGTATTCATTGGAAGGACTGATGTTGAAGCTGAAACTCCAATACTTTGGCCACCTGATGCAAAGAACTGACTCATTGGAAAAGACCCTGATGCTGGGAGGGATTGGGGGCAGGAGGAGAAGGGGATGACAGAGGATGAGATGGTTGGATGGCATCACCAACTCAATCGACATGAGTTTGGGTGAACTCCAGAGTTCGTGATGGACAGGAAGGCCTGGCTGCTACAGTCCATGGTGTCACAAAGAGTGGACACGACTGAGCAGCTGAACTGAACCATTGGGAATTGCTGGATGAAAAGTACGGACAGATCTCTTTGTACTATGTTTGCAATTCCTTGTGAATCTTAATTACTTCAATTAAAAACTTAAAACAAAAATGATACAATCATCAGCTGCATGTGCTCAGCCACACTTGGAACATGCAGGGGTTCTCAAACCCTGCACATCAGAAACGCTCAGCAATTTTAAATACACTGATGCCCAGGCCATGCCCTGTGCTAATTAAATCCGACTTTAGGAACAGGACTCAAACCAAGAGTAGCTTTTAATGTTTGTGGGTGACTTGACGTGCAGCAGTTTCAGACCAGCACTGCACGTCTGTGGATCTCACCAAAATCCCCAGAGAGTTTGTTAAAATCGACCGCCAGGCTGGAGCCTCAGCCTCTGATTCAGGAGGTCTGGGGTGAAGCCCAAGTGTGCACATTTCTAATCAGGCCCATGGAGCCCTGAGGCAGCTGGTTGGGCCTCATCCTGCTTTGAAGACCATGCCTCCACAATGCCATCCACCCAAGGTGAGGACTTGTGCTCTCAACCCACCCCTCACTGCACCCTCCAGGCTGTCAGAAGTGTGGCTGCTAGGCCAGGGGAAGGGCTCCTAGTTTCTCTGGCATTCAGACCTATTCCCTACCCTTCTCACAAGGAAATGCTAAAGGCCACACATTTCATGCTTGCCATCTTGCCTAGGTGTCTGAACAACTCTAAGAAATGAAGTTCCTCTGAAACGACAGGTTCCTAGGGAAGCCTGACCTCCTTCCGATCATAGCTTCTTCCTCTGAGAGGTGCACCAACCTCCCCGGCCCAGAAACCGCAGCCCGGAGCCGAACGAATGCTCCTGTGAGCCAGCCTGGGCCCTCCTCATGGTTCCACCCCTCATTTCTCTTCCCTTAGAACCACCACTCTCACTTTACTCAGGGGCTCACTGTCCACATACCCAGTAAGATTTGGACAACACTTCATCTCCAGGAGTCCAGTCTGATCAAGGGCACAGGCGTAAATATCAATGCAGTGACCGTTTGCAGCAGTGCGGTTTGCAAGCATCTCATAGTGCTGCAGAGAGAGAAAAACCATCTTCATGGAACAGGGACATCACCATTTGGTATCCTCAAAGTATTTCGAGATTGGAAGCTACACTTTTTTTATATGGATGTCATAAACGAAACTGTCCCCATGTCCCCTGTTTGATCACATCCACTCTAACCAAGGTCTCAGAACTGGGCAGATATTTAACGTCAGTGAGATCTGGCAGGTCATCTCAGCAAAAGCAGCTCGCCTGCCACAGAGCATGGCCTGCGCAGAGCAGAGGTTGCTCCTGAGCAGCCGAAGCCCCGCCCCGGGTGACTACACTTACAGCCCATGGCCAGGAGCACCTACCTTGGTTGCCTTTTTCATGAAGCGGGCATTGTCTTTCTCAATGTCATGCCAGGAACGAATAGGAACCTTTAATTCATCTCCAACCACCATGCCAGGTCCCTGGGTGGGGGGTCCCCCAGTGAACAGCATGATCCTGGCTCCCGTGTTTGGAAAAGTGCCCTGTGACAGTGAGTGGCAGCATGTTAGAGACACACAGCCCGCCCCAAGCATACTTCCCACATAGATGCTGCAAACACACACTCCCTCGGCTGTCATGAACTGTCGTGAACACTGAAGACACTGCAGCAAAGAGCAGACAACACTACGGACAAGCAGCTTCTCACTTCCAGGCTGAGGCTCTGGAGAGCTTCTATTAATTTACTGTGATCCCACTGCCCTAATGGTCTTGTGTTTCTCAAGGAAACTTTCTATAATTTTCAAAACACTGAGGGCTCCTTCAGTGTGGACAATAATCATCACTGAAGTACGTTCTGATAAACTAACACAGCCAGCTGATTGGGGTCACAGCTGATTTTTCAGACAAGGCAAAGGAACACACCTTCTGCCATCAAGCTTGCAAGGTTTGGGGGTGGGGCAGTAAATTCTGAGTTACCTCCAACAGGCCTACAGCAATGGACAAGGCAACACCAGTGGATCGCAAAGGCCTCTTTCCCTGAGGTACAGGCCACGGGTCCCTCTGTAGTTCCCCAAGGAGATCAGTGAGGTTCATGTCAATCTTGTGAATGGGCTGCAGAAACCTGCATGATTTTGAATGGACATGTCAAGTCTGAGTTAATAAAGTACTCTCGTCCTCGGCCTACGCAACACATAGCTACTGCTCTTTAAAACGCGTATGAGAGCAGAAAAAACTTGCAGGTTTTTTTTTTCTTCAAAGTTGTCTCTAACTACAAACACAAAAAACTCAAAGCAATTTTATACAGGACAATCTCTTAAAGCCTAACATGTAACAATTTGCACATGTAGTGTGGAAAGAAAATCAATTTAAAACAGGAGCAAATCAGTTTAATTAAAGTTTAAGTGGCCAAAAAAAAAACAACAATCCTAAAGACATGCCTAACAGGAACTCAGTTCACGTAACGTTCACAAGCAGGGACAACCTTCATTGATCGTTCTGAAGACTCTCTCAATGTTTCTCTTAAACACTTGGAGTCATCAGGGAAACACCAGTTTCTTAGAGAAGAGGCTGTAACCATCACCTTATGTTGACCGACTGTTAACCCAGCCCTTGGCCATTCTAGGAGTGCAGCAGGCCACGTGAATTAAGTGCCCAGACTCAGGTTTGTCTCAGGACACTCAACAGAAGCCTTTCCAGTGTCCCCAGCTTTACAAAATGGGGGGAGTTCCCTAGTGGCCTAGTGGTTAGGATTATGGGCTTTCACTGTTGCGGCCCAGGTTCAATTCCTGGTTGGGGAACCAAAGTCCCGAAAGCTGCAGTGCTGCCAAAATTAAAAAAAAGAAAAAAAGGACAACAGCCATGTGTCTAAGGAGAGGGGAAAGACTGTGCCCAGTGCTCTCAAAACCTCTATGGTGATACAACTCTAAAAGGAAAAGCATCCTGAGCAAAACTGCCCCAGCATATACGTGTATGTATATATTTATATAGATTATAAATTTTAAACATACACTGATGTATTTAGCTTATTATTAAACATTAAATATTGATTAGGCTTAATCTTTTTTCCTCTTTAAAAATAAAATACAAAGCCCTCTCGCCGCACCCCCCTCACTCCCCACCCAAGGGGCCAGGCTCACCTGGTGGACACAGACGGGCGCTCCTGCGGCTGAGCCGGGCGCACTGGCTGCACGGGCATCGTAGGCTTGGTCAGGCCCAGCATGTCCTACACAAACCAAAAAGATGCATTTCTCGTAACACGACAAGAGAATGGCTCCTATTTTTTTCCTTTTCCTTAATGAAACTTTAAGAACTATCCCTGCTCCTGCCTGAGGACAAGCTGCACACTGACCTGGATCTGCTTGGCAGTAAGGTCCTTCGTACCCCGGAAGACGTAACTCTTGGAGATGCCCTCGCAGCTGAGTTCATGAACCTGTACCATCCTCCCAAACGTGATCAAACCCACCAGCGCGTCCGGAGGGAGTAGGCTCAGGGACATCTGCAGGGACTCCTTGAGTGCTTGGAGGTCATCATCCTCCAGACACGTGTCTACCACATACAGGAAGATCAGAGGGGATGGGGCACCTCGCTGGATGTGGAGAAAAATGGCATAACAGTTAGTGTACAGACAGATGTGACCTGCTCTTTTTAAAACAAAACAGGTATGTATTAAATAACAACTCTTTATTTACACTTGTCAGGGATAACAACATCAAAACAAACTTCTACTTACCTCATTAAAAGGCAGGTTTTATCAAAACCAACTGGATGCAGACTATTAGTATCCAACAATTTATCCCCCGTTTTGAATGCCAGGCCTTGCTCTAGGTCCTGCCATACATCAGCAGACCAAAAGGCCAGAGATCCCTATCTGCCTGAGGAGCTAACTCTCGAGAACTGAGAAGAGGGGCGGGATTGTGCAGGTGGGGCGGGGTGGGGATGGAGCTCCAACGGTAACTGGGAGGCTAGGGCAGTCTTATTAAGAAAGTAACATTTTGGATTTCAAAAGAAAAAAACAAAGAAATAACATGTGAGCAAAAAGCTGGACGGGAGGGAGGGAGCAATGCAGATACAGGGAGAGAGCTCCAGCCAGAGGAAAAGCCAGAACCAAGGGCCAGGGACACGTCTGTGCCCACAGACTGAGCAGTCACGGATCCCGCGGGCCTTGCAGCTGTAAATCGTCCATATGGGCAAGAGACACAGAAGAGAGAGTATTTCAGAAGAAACTCAATACTTAACACTGCTCCCTAAATACGTGACAATTACCTGTATCACGTACTCAATTGTAGAAAACTGGGGCATCAATTCAGCAGGCTGGTTCACCTCAGATATGCCTGCGTAAGCTGGAGGAAACTGGAGAGAACAAGACAGAGCAATGTTTCATGAGGGCAGACAGTTACACTATGTCTCTTATCTTCCATTCATAAAAATAGTAACAGTTTGATGACCACGTATTTATTCTGAAAGTGTAAAACCTAGAACATGTTACTAAAATACAAAAATCTATTAACACTGCCCTACATCACACAGGAACTTTATTTTAAATGCAGTTTTCGGATATGTTATAACTTCTAAATGATTAAAACACACACTACTAAAAACCGTTTCCTAATTGTTGCCTATAAATGAAGGGCTGAGATTTTAGCTGTCTTATCAATTATCTATGTGGAATCTAAAGCTTTTATTTAGATTTATTCTTCTAGCTGTGATCAATAAAGTAATACATGTTCACTGTAGAAAACCTGGCAAGTACAAGAAATTTCATGGACAGAGGAGCCTGGCAGGCTACAGCCCACAGGGTTGCAAAAGCTGTACATGACTGAGCGACTGAACAAGAAAAATATAAGAAAAAAGAAACAACTCCCCCATCACACACAAACCCACACACACTCCCACCACTTGGAGGCAGCCTCTGTCAACATCTCGGCTTCCACACTTGTTCTTAAGCACAGCTGAGATCATCTTGTATGCACAATTTTGCCACCTGCCTTTTGGTGACATAATGTTATAGGTGTCTTCTTTTTTCTCTGAAAACATTTTAGATTCGTAGCTTATATGTTGCTTTTCCTTTCCCCCCAAGTTAAAAATTGAGGTATGATGCCGTACATACCAATTTTACCATCTTTTTGAGTGTCCGGTTCAGAGGTCTTAAATACACTTATAACATTGTGCAACCACCTCCAACATCGATCCCCAGAACTTTTCTCATCTTGTAAAACTGAAACTCTGAACCTGTTAAACAATCTCCACTTCATCCCCATCCAGCCGCTGGCACCCACCTCTCCATTATTTCAAGTACCTCATTTAAGGGGGATCATATATGTTTGTCTTTTTCAGTTCAGTTCAGTGGCTCAGTCGTGTCCGATTCTTTGCAACCCCATGAATCGCAGCACGCCAGGCCTCCCTGTCCATCACCATCTCACGGAGTTCACTCAGACTCACGTCCATCGAGTCAGTGATGCCATCCAGCCATCTCATCCTCTGTCGTCCCCTTCTCCTTCTGCCCCCAATCCCTCCCAGCATCAGAGTCTTTTCCAATGAGTCAACTCTTCACATGAGGTGGCCAAAGTACTGAAGCTTCAGCTTTAGCATCATTCCTTCCAAAGAAATCCCAGGGTTTGGCTTTTTAGGACTGGCTTATTTCACTCAGTAATATCAGTAAAGCTCAACTACATTGTAGCGTTAAGTCAGACATCCTTGCATCTTAAGGCTGATTACTATTTCACTGAATACAGGACACTTGCTCACCCATTCATCTGGCAGCAGATACCGACGTCAGGTGAAACGTTTGGCTACTGTGAATAATACTGCTATGACTCAAAAAAGATGTCCTTTTCATTATAGGGGATTGGAGTGCAAAAGTAGTAAGTCAAGAAATACCTCGAGTAACAGGCAAATTTGGCCTTGCAATGCCGAATGAAGCAGGGCAAAGACTAATCAAGTTTTGCCAAGAAAATGCACTGGTCATAGCAAACACCTTCTTTCAACAACACAAGAGCAGACTCTACACATGGACATCACCAGATGGTCAACACCAAAATCAGATTGCTTATATTCTTTGTAGCCAAAGATGGAGAAGCTCTATACAGTCAATAAAAACAAGACCAGGAGCTGACTGTGGCTCAGATCATGAACTCCTTATTACCAAATTCAGACTTAAATTGAAGAAAGTAGGGAAAACCACTTGACCATTCAGGTATGACCTAAATCAAATCCCTTATGATTATACACTGGAAGTGAGAAATAGATTTAAGGGACTAGATCTGATAGACAGAGTGCCTGATACTATGGAATGAGGTTCGGGACACTGTACAGGAGACAGGGATCAAGACCATCCCCATGGAAAAGAAATGCAATAAAAGCAAAATGGCTGTCTGGGGAGGCCTTACAAATAGCTGTGAAAAGAAGAGACGCAAAAAGCCAAGGAGAAAAGGAAAGATATAAGCATCTGAATGCAGGGTTCCAAAGAATAGCAAGAAGAGATAAGAAAGCCTTCTTCAGTGATCAATGCAAAGAAATAGAGGAAAACAACAGAATGGGAAAGACTAGAGATCTCTTCAAGAAAATTAGAGATACCAAGGGAACATTTCATGCAAAGATGGGCTCGATAAAGGACAGAAATGGTCTGGACCTAACAGAAGCAGAAGATATTAAGAGGTGGCAAGAATACACAGAAGAACTGTACAAAAAACGGCTTCACAACCCAGATAATCACAATGGTGTGATCACTCATCCAGCCAGACATCCTGGAATGTGAAGTCAAGTGGGCCTTGGAAAGCATCGCTAGGAACAAAGCTAGTGGAGGTGATAGAATTCCAGTTGAGCTGTTTCAAATCCTGAAAGATGATGCTGTCAAAGTGCTGCACTCAATATGCCAGCAAATTTCGAAAACTCAGCAGTGGCCACAGGACTGGAAAAGGTCAGTTTTCATTCCAATCCCAAAGAAAGGCAATGCCAAAGAATGCTCAAACTACCGCACAATTGCACTCATCTCACATGCTAGTAAAGTAATGCTCAAAATTCTCCAAGCCAGGCTTCAGCAATACGTGAACCATGAACTTCCAGATGTTCAAGCTGGTTTTAGAAAAGGCAGAGGAACCAGAGATCAAATTGCCAACATCCGCTGGATCATGGAAAAAGCAAGAGTTCCAGAAAAACATCTATTTCTGCTTTCTTGACTATGCCAAACCCTTTGACTGTGTGGATCACAATAAACTGTGGAAAATTCTGAAAGAGATAGGAATACCAGACCACCTGACCTGCCTCTTGAGAAATCTGTATGCAGGTCAGCAAGCAACAGTTAGAACTGGACATGGAACAACAGACTGGTTCCAAATAGGAAAAGGAGTATGTCAAGGCTGTATATTGTCACCCTGCTTATTTAACTTATATGCAGAGTACATCATGAGAAACGCTGGACTGGAAGAAACACAAGCTGGAATCAAGATTGCCAGGAGAAATATCAATAACCTCAGATATGCAGATGATACTACTCTTAAGGCAGAAAGCGAAGAGGAACTAAAAAGCCTATTGATGAAAGTGAAAGAGGAGTGAAAAAGTTGGCTTAAAGCTCAACATTCAGAAAACAAAGATCATGTCATCCAGTCCCATCACTTCACGGGAAATAGATGGGGAAACAGTGGAAACAGTGTCAGACTTTATTTTTTGGGCTCCAAAATCACTGCAGATGGTGACTGCAGCCATGAAATTAAAAGACGCTTACTCCTTGGAAGAAAAGTTATGACCAACCTAGATAGCATATTCAAAAGTAGAGACATTACTTTGCCAACTAAGGTCCGTCTAGTCAAGGCTATGGTTTTTCCAGTGGTCATGTATGGATGTGAGAGTTGGACTGTGAAGAAGGTTGAGAGCCGAAGAATTGATGCTTTTGAACTGTGGTGTTGGAGAAGACTCTTGAGAGTCCCTTGGACTGCAAGGAGATCCAACCAGTCCATTCTGAAGGAGACCAGCCTGGGGATTTCTTTGGAAGGAATGATGCTAAAGCTGAAACTCCAATACTTTGGCCACCTCATGCAAAGAGTTGACTGATTGGAAAAGACTCTGATCTGGGAGGGGTTGGGGGCAGGAGGAGAAGGGGACGACAGAGGATGAGATGGCTGCATGGCATCACCGACTCGATGGCCGTGAGTTTGAGTGAACTCCAGGAGTTGGTGATGGGCAGGGAGGCCTGGCGTGCTGCGATTCACGGGGTCGCAAAGAGTCAGACACGACTGAGCGACTGAACTGAACTAAACAGAACTGAACAGGAGCGTGTATCTACAAGACCCTGTTTTCCATTCTTTTGGATATATATCCAGAGGTGGGAATGCTTCATCATTTGGTAAACATCACTAATGATTAGTGACCATGAGCACCTTTTTATGTGCTTATTGGCCATCCATCTATCATCTTTGGAGAAATTATCTCTTCAAGTCCTTTGGACATTTCTGAATTGGGCTTCCCTGTTGTTGACTATTACGAGTTCTTAAATATTCTACACATTAATCCGTTAGACATACGATTTGCAAATACTTTCACCCACTGTATGAGCTGGCTTTTACTCTCTTGAGACTGTCTTTTTGATCCAGAAGAATTTTCACAATTAATAAAATTAAACGGACATCAATTCTGAGTGTAATAGGGTGTAGGAATGTTTTTAAGACTTGCATAAACTTCTGAATCGCCCATGGAACCCTGAATGGTGGGACTTCCCTGGTGATCCAGTGGCTAAGACTCCATGCTTCCAACGCAGGAGGCCTGGGTTTGATCCCTGGTCAGGGAACTAGATCCCACATGCTGCAATTAAAGATTCTGAATGTTGCAATGAAGCTCTCATGTGCCTCAGCTAAGACCCGGCATGGCCAAAATAAATGAATTTTTTTAAAAAATTACTGAATGGTACCTGCTTCTAATTCTCAAGCTTATACTCAGTTATCAACTGCAGGCTGGTCCTTTATCACTGGACTCAGTGTGCACTGAGCATGAGACTCACGATTATGATCAATTTAAGAATAAGTAAATTATTAGTATCTTAAAATCTACTAGAACAGTACATATTATGATGAGCATAATCAATTATTTGCTAACTGCTTTACCAAGGTATGGTTTATATACCATAAAATTCACTCATTTTAAATGCACAATTCAGTGATTTTTAGTAAATGCACACAGAACTGTGCAATACTTATCATAATCCACTTTTAGAGTATTTTCTTCATAGGCACAGTTCGTGTCAAAGAGAATTCTCTCTCATCATTTGGGAGCTCTTAGCTCAACAGCTTAAAAATGCTTAAATCAAAATAAGATAAATACTGATATTTTACCCTAAAAGTTAGAAGGGTCAGAAAATGAAAATCCAGTATCCAATTAAAATAAATTGAAGTCAAATGTAATATAAACACCTCATCTGTTTTCCAAGGTAACAAATGCTTACAGAGAGCGTACTTAGAAAAAAAGAGAAGGGAATTCTATGTCCTCTCCACAGCAAACGACAAAGACTCAAATAAAGAAACGGAAAGACCATTTAAAAGAAAAATCACGGATGTTCAATGTTCAATATTACCAGGGGAGACCCAAATTCACCTCAATTTTTTCACTGTAGGACAACAAACTGAAACACAGGGAATACTTTTAAAATAATTATATTCACATACCTGATTTCTCTGGAAACAGAAATTACAGGCCCAAAGCTTTGCTCGATAATCAACCTGACTGTGAGAAAGATAAAATATTACATCCAGGTATTATTTTCATTTTTAACACAGTACTGAGCGGGGGATTTTTGTAGAAACAAACACCTCTGGCATTAATACGTCTCTGGTCAATAACGTGTTTTAAGCTAGAAGACATTTACATGTAAACTTCAAGTTCAGTTAATCTCTGAGATGTGTGTTCCTATGTGGGTGCATCAGTGGATGAAGGCACTCAACACCTTCTCTGCAGCTCGAGTTCTGGCTAAGGACACAAAAAGGCTCCTTCAAGGAGCAACAGTGAATGGCTACTAAACCCTTTTTTCTCTTTTCTGACTTCCTAGATAATATTTAGAAGTTCATGAGCTATAAAATTTATTCACTACTTTCTATGGCCCCGTTATCTAGACAGTCTTTATGATTTTCCTAACATTTTTACTTTTCAGATATGTGAAACTACTAAATTTTAGTACTAAAAAGTACATGTCACACAGGAAACACTCCTCAGATTTGAACCACACTTAGTTCACTTGAAGAAGTTGGATAGGAATGCTTCTGGGTTGATACACTTGCTAAAATTTGTTGCTTGCCCCCTGCTTTCTAAGTTTAGAAAATTAATATCAGGGGCTATTATTTTAAAAGAGCAGCAGCATCTTAAACATGGGCACATCAAGTAAAAGCAAGGAGAATGAAGTAAAAAAAAGTTCCCTTATATAAAAATTTTATCCTTTAAAGAGTATTTATGACACTCTTCATTTGTTTACAAATTCTTTCAAAGAGTGCCCACATTTACAAGAGTGATCACAGGTCACTATTCCAGGTGCAAAAAAAAGTTACACTTAACAATAATATCTTTTAAGAGCTCAAATTTCTTCTGTCTGTTATTTCTTCCTGCCATATGGGATCACCATACCAGGTAGGTGTGACAGAACTGTCTAAAGCATTTGGATTTTTCTGGAAAAAGCTTTAAAGACACCAATAAAATGAACGGTTAAACCAAAAATAAACTGCAAACCAGAAGGGAAAAACAACAACCAATCCTTTCCTTCCACGTCACCCTGTAAGTTCTAATTCTATTTGGAGTTATCAGGCCAGAGGGATTCCCAAAAGCACTCATTACCTAAGTATCTCACTATTCGCTACTCATCTCAGATCTGACATCTTGCCCAAATGAATCACTTTTATGAGAATCATGTAAATGTCGGAATTTATTGCAGTTATCGTTTTTACTGGTTTTTAAAAGAGTTCATACCAAAGTGGATTGAGAATGGCTTTGCAAGTTGGCCTGCTGCAGAGCACTGGTTCATACTGTACGGGAGGCAGGTCTGGACGTTCTTTTAAAGGAGTGAGAAGACAAGCAAGGGGAACAACCATTCTTGTAGCCTCGAGTCTGCTGGAAGGCCACACATTCCAACTAAAACGCACACCATCACGTTCTTCATTCTGCTGAATGAACTCCAGGTATGTGGCCATTGTCTAAAAAAAAAACTACAGATAAACCCTTAATTGTATGTGAAATTCCCAACTGAACTTCAAAAAAAAAAGATGATGACCTAACGCAACATTCTTTAAACACTTAAGTCTAGAAGAACTTGTCACTGGAGGATGTCAACGTCTCACTTCTCTCTGACCCCCAAGGGTCAGTTAACTTTATGGCTACTTTCCTTTTCCTTTCTCAAATCCCCGTTTCTAGCACTTAAAAAAAATAAAAGGGGCGGGAGGTTTAAAATCACTTGTTCATCTCTAAGCTGCATGCAGTTGAGTAAGAGTCATTTAAATCTCCTCAAACAGCACATTATCACTTCAGCCAAGCAGATTTCAACCCCGTGTTCAAGCCCTGTTTCAGAAGCTGGCTACCTTCCTCCCTGACCCCCTTTCCTCCTGATTCTATTTCAGTAAAACTTGTATTAAAATTTACATTCCAAGCGATCTTGGTTTTGTGCCCTTTTCCCTCTTTCCATTATTAACTACAAAGAAAAGACCTAGATACTGATGCTCAAATGCTATTCATGGAGTGAACAGCCCCCAGTGCTTACCCAAAGTACTTCTTGGGATCACCGGAATTAAAGGCCAGTGGACTACTACACTACATACACACCTCACCAGCACCTATCCTCTCACCACAGTCACTTATGCTCATGCCTTGAAAGATTCCAACTTTAACAGCCATTCAGATTAAGTACATTTTCCAAACCCAGATAATGCCAATTCCCCTGAGTGCTCTATACATCCTGTTTACATAACTAAAATCTAGGCTAACGTACAGTTCAGCTATTAGGTAGGATTCAAGGGAACAAAAAACTCAACAAATGGGAAAAAAGGCAAATTAAGGTATCTATTACATAAGTGGCCTCTAGTGCTCACTTATGCAATGCTAAATAATGACTGTCTCCAATTATTTTAAGATGTACCATACTGTTAATAACTCGGACAAAGAAAACAATATACAGCTTATAAATGTGAATGAACCGATTACTCTGCTACACACAACATTGATCATAGAAATTCCAAATGTCTGTTCCAATTAAACCCCTGAGGCATATGTTATGTCTGGCGAAAGTGGGAAACTGAGGCACTATATACACAGAAACACTTCCACAGCTTCCTGGGCAGCAAAAGGTAATTTAGGTGGGAATGAAAGCACTCTCAGCAAGCACCTCAGCAGCTTTCATTTAGTGACCATTTTCCTTCTCAAAACATTTCCTTACTAATAGGTACTATATCTCCGTCCTATGTCCCCAGGCATCTACATATTAAAACCTGCACTGTCCATTTCCTACTGCCTCTCTTCCCCTCACTCAACAGCATGGATTGTTAACTCTGGGCTCACAGCCAACAAGGAACTTCACAAGGTCAATAAATCCTTTGAAACTACATGCAAAACTGTGTGCATGAGCCAACAGTGCATTAAGATCCTGTATATGTATCTGTAAAAAAAAAAAATCTGTACCATTCATCCTAAGCAAGGAGTCCGAAGACCTGGGTTCTTAGCTCCGACTCCGTTACGAAGCGTAAATCATTTAAACTAATTCTCGAGTTTCTCAACTTTAAAATGGACGTTGGATCCTTCTGGGCCCCCTCCCTCGAGTCCGAGGGATTCTGCGCCAAAAGCAGGCACACCGCCCCAGCTGGCGGGGACCGCGCCACTCTCAACAAACCCTTGGGTCACCGATCCCCTCAGTTCCTCCGCCTGCTGGGAAAAGGCCTCGCCCCAGGAGTAACCCACCCGCCCTCAGCAGAGACTCTTATCCCAGCTCTAGGCCTCCCATCACCTGTCCTGCCCGCTCACCTGGCCCAGGGAGCTCACCTGGCCGCAGCCTTCCGCAACCACAGCTGCTAAAAGCCGGGCTCCGGCTCCAACCACCAAGTCCACCTCAGCTCTAAGCCGATTGGTCAGCACCCTTGTGCGTCACTCTACGGCGCCGTCCGCTAGCCAATCAAACAAAGCCTGGGGGCGGGAGAGAGGAAGGAAGACATTCAGACAGGCTACGCCGCCATATTGAAACAGGGCAAGCCAGATGCGCTTCACGCCTCAAAATCACAGTTCCTCAGAATACACGTTTTTCCACGTTCAACTCTAAACCCTTCTACCGCACGGAACACAGGCGCCTACAGAACTGTTTTCTAGGCGCAACTGGGGCGCCTCAGGAGCTCGCCGCCGTCCAATAAGACGCCCGCTCCCTTCAGTGGGAAGTCCCCCTCATCACCTTAGTTACCGGGAAGCGAGAATGATGACGTCTGGTCCCGGAAGAGGGCGGGGCTCCTCGCAGAGGAAACCGAAGTTGGACGGAAGGAGGTGTCGGCACGCATGAGGGGGCGGAGCTAAGGGAGCGTGGGGTGCGTGCGCGCAGTCCAGTCGTTGAACAGATGTATAATTACGGGTGTTCTTTGTCTTGTGGGTGTTCCTGTTCTGGTTTGCGCAGGTGCATTGAGGCTCTCTGCGGGGCCTGGCATTAGTAAACAGTTCTTGTCTATCCCTGTTATCCTTCCACGAGAAGGTGAATAATTGGGAGCTGTCGTAGTCAAGCATTTTAAGAGATTAACGAAACTCCTAACGGTTAGGACGCAACTTTCTACAACCACTACTACCGTTTTACCCCCTCTAAGTGGCAAAACGGAGCGCGTTTGTTAATCTAATTCAGAGATACCGCCTCTGTGTAGCATATAAGAATAAGCAAAATTATATAACTTTAAAACTATTCTTAGATCATAGCAAGGCGTCCAAGAGTTAATTAGCTCAAGTTAGTTCAGTTCAGTTCGTTTCAGTCGCTCAGTCGTGTCCGACTCTTTGCGACCCCATGGACTGCAGCACGCCAGGCTTCCTGTCCATCACGAACTCCCAGAGTTTACCCAAACTAATGTCCATTGAGTTAGTGATGCCATCCAACCATCTCATCCTCTGTCGTCCCCTTCTCCTCCCGCCTTCAATCTTTCCCAGCATCAGGGTCTTTTCAAATGAGTCAGTTCTTTGCATCAGGTGGCCAAAGTATTGGGAGTTTCAGCTTCAACATAGTCCTTCCAGTGAACACGCAGGACCGATCTCCTTTAGGGTGGACTGGTTGGATATCCTTGCAGTCCAAGGGACTCTCAACAATCTTCTCCAACACCAAGTTAATATTAGCACAAAGAAATGACCAACAGATCATAGAAATAAGTTTCAAGTTGATGTACTGTGAAGTTACTGTTAATATGAAAAATTTTCAGGAATTCCCTCACCATCTAATGGTTAGGACTCCCATGAGCTCACTGCAGAGGGCCTGGATTCAGTCGCTGGTTGGGGAACTTAGCTCCCACAAGATAACGCAAATTCTATTCCCCTAGGTAAGCCAATGAGAACAAAGCTCCTTTAAGAGATGTAGTAATCTAATTTGTCAGAACTCTCTAAAGTTACTTGCAGGAAAAAAAAAGTTGAATAATGGTTCAGTTTTATTGAACAAATTTACAATTTTCATGTTTCTAAACCATTATGTAAGAGTAATGTTAGGGTTTTTTTTTTTAAGTAATTAAACTGGTGTAACTTTAGGATGTTCAAATCAATTATTCTCTGAGTAAGGAGACACAATTAAGGTAATACACATTTGTGTTATATTTCACAGTGCAAAAATTTTACCATGTCCAAGCTCATGCTGCTTGCCCACACAACAGGCTAATAAATCAGGAGACTACTTTGTTGGGGCAAAGAATAGCAACTTTAATCTGAGAGCCAGCAGAGCAAGAAGACTGGTTCCCACCAGATTGAGGAGGGGATGTGTTGATTTCTTCTTTCCTGCACCCATTCACAGGTGGGTCTGGTCAGGATGTTTCCTGTGAACTAAAGAAAGGTATTTTAGCTTAACACACAAGCATGGGAGGCAGAGTTCCTAAACTGGATCATTATGGACACTTTAAGCTTATAGACGAAATCCCTTTAGTGATTAACTTGAAGCAAAAGCAGTAGAATACAAAGTTTAAAGTAAAAGAAACAAATCCAGTATTGAGTCAGGTTTATTCTTCTCTTTTACAGAAAGACACAGCTGTTTTTTTTTTCAACCAAACATTGGAAGACTATCATTTGCCAAAAATTTTCTTGAGTTATTTGAACCTGGATTCCTAGTACTAGAAATTTCTGTAAGAAGGATTTTTTTTCAATCTATCATATTTTAAGTATTAGAAATTTATTTATTTTAGGAATTTCCTTACTTTAGGAATAGTGAATTTTAGGAATAGTTGATTTATGTGATGGTGTAGTTATCTTGATAAGTGTGGGAAGGAAGAAAATTTCCTCTGTTCTTCTAGGTTCTTCTGGCTGGCTGAAAAATTAAATCAACATGAGACATTAGCAGGAGAAAATGAAACAAAAATTTAATAACATATACACAGGGGAAAGACCAGGTTAACTAAGTAACTTATCAAAATGTTTGAAACCCTCACCTTAAAAACCATCCTCAGTTCAGTTCTTTTCAGTCGCTCAGTCATGTCTGACTCTTTGCGACCCCATGAACCGCAGCACGCCAGGCCTCCCTGTCCATTACCAACTCCCAGAGTCCACCCAAACCCATGGCCATTGAGTTGGTGATGCCATGCAGCCATCTCATCCTCTGTCGTCCCCTTCTCCTGCCCTCAATCTTTCCCAGCATCAAGGTCTTTTCAAATGAGTCAGCTCTTCACATCAGGTGGCCAAAGTATTGGAGTTTCAGCTTCAATATCAGTCCTACCAATGAACACCCAGGACTGATCTCCCCCAGGATGGACTGGTTGGATCTCCTTGCAGTCCAAGGGACTCTCAAGAGTCTTCTCCAACACCACAGTTCAAAAGCATCAATTCTTCAGCGCTCAGCTTTCTTTACAGTCCAACTCTCACATCCATATATGACCACTGGAAAAACCATAGCCTTGACTAGATGGACCTTTGTTGACAGAGTAATGTCTCTGCTTTTTAATTGCTATCTGTGTTGGTCATAACTTTCCTTGCAAGGAGTAAGCGTCCTGTAATTTCCCGGCTGCAGTCACCATCTGCAGTGATTTTGGAGCCCAAAAATATAAAGTCTGACACTGTTTCCACTGTTTCCCCATCTATTTGCCATGAAATGATGGAACCAAATGCCATGATCTTAGTTTTCTGAATGTTGAGTTTTAAGCCAACTTTTCCACTCTACTCTTTCACTTTCATCAAGAGGCTCTTTAGTTCTTCCTCACTTTCTGCCATAAGAGTGGTGTCATCTGCATATCTGAGGTTATTGATATTTCTCCTGGCAATCTTGATTCCAGCTGTGCTTCCTCCAGCTCAGCATTTTTCATGATGTACTCTGCATATAAGTTAAATAAGCAGGGTGATAATATACATTCTTGATGTACTCCTTTTCCTATTTGGAACCAGTCTGTTGTTCCATGTCCAGTGCTAACTGTTGCTTCCTGACCTACATACAAGTTTCTCAAGAGGCAGGTTAGGTGGTCTGGTATTCCCATCTCTTTCAGAATTTTCCACAGTTTATTGTGATCCACACAGTCAAAGGCTTTGGCATAGTCAAGAAAGCAGAAATAGATGTTTTTCTGGAACTCTCAACTAAAGACTAAAGAGGATATTGAGAGTGTGGAGTGAGTTATCAGACGTCACACAGTAAATAAGGGCAATGTGGTTGGGCAGATTAAACTCACTGCCTTCTTCATTCATAACTTTCTAGAGATGTGGTCATCCTCTTCCTAGTACAAGGAGGGAGACAACCTACAAATGGAGATGCTTCTTACAAATATAAATGTTTCTTACAAGAGGATAATTCCTACTGGCTAATAGTTTTTTCCAAGTCTGCTGTTTCTTAGAAAATAACCAGCTTAAAATAATTAATACACCAAGAGACATATTTGAGGGAGGCAAATTCTATTCCCCTATGTAAGCCAATGAGAACAAAGCTCCTTGAAGAAATGTAGTAGGCTGATTTGTCTCTAAAGTTAGTAAACCATTTCACTCACAACAAAAGTTGAAGACCTTTCTTTTTCAAAATATTTATTTCTTTCTTTCATTTTCGGGTGCACTGGGTCTTCATGCTGTGCCTGGGTCTTCATGCTGTGCCTGGGCTTTCTCTAGTTGCAGTGAATGTGGGCTGTTCTCTAGTTGTGGGGCACAGGCTTCTCAGTTGCAGTGGCTTCTCGTTGCAGAGCACAGGCTCTAAGCGCATGGGCTTCAGTAGTTGCGGCTGGCGGATTCCAGAGCACAGGCTCAGTAGTTTTGGTGCATTGGCTCATTGCTCCGCGCCACATGGAATCTTCTTGAGCCAGGGATTGAGCCCATGTCCTGTGCATTGTCAGGTGGGTTCTTATCCACTGAAACACCAAGGGTGTCCCCAGACCTTTCTTGGTTACAGCCATGAAGACACAGACATGAACAGAATGTAAAACAAAGAATGTTGTCTGCTATCCATTTCTACAGGGATCAGTCATGAGCCACTGCAGCCTCTGATCTACAATACACCCTGAGAAGAATTCAGTACAAAACCCAGGATGAAACATTAAGTGTTTTGGATAGACAGGCCCCTAGACAGGCTAGTGAACACAAGTTAATGTGCTTGAAACACACTTAGGCCAGACAATATCTAAACATCAGAGCCCAGAGTAGAGAAAGTTTTATTGAAGGCCATACAAGGTAATGAGTGGCTCATGCCCTCCCCCCCTCGAAAACCCAGAACTCCCCAAAGGGTTTCAGCAAAGCATTTTTTTTTAATAACTAGGCTTTGAGTCCTAATTCTGCCCACCCCCCCCCCCTCCGCCCATTCCCCTGCTGCTATTGACTGTTATTGGCTGATACTGACTATTCTACTAAGAACCATTTTGAAATCAGGAATCCTCAACTAATAAAACGGGTTGCCTTCTGCTTTTAGGAAATTAAAACACATTTTTTATAGAAATATTAGTAATTTTAGGTAAGAGATAACACATTCTCGGGATACCACACTCTGTTCCAAATAAGGGGGGTTGGGGGGATGGGAGCGCTAGTGGTTTACATCTGCTGGATCCCCACAAGATTTGCGGCGCTTCCAGTGGAGCAAGTGGACCAGCGGCTCACAGGGATATGCGCTTGCCACCGCGGAACTACAATTCCCAGAATCCCACGGGGCAGGCTCCCCGGTTGATCAGGCTCCCCGGTTGATCAGGCTCCCCGGTTGATCAGGCTTCCCGGTTGATCAGGCTCCCCTGAGCACCACAGGTCTGCTGCACACATGGCTGCTCCCTGCAAGGCGGTGATCATTCCGGGGAATGGGGGCGAGGATGTGGCCACCCACGGGTGGTACGGCTGGGTGAAGAGGGAGCTGGAGCAGGTAGGAGCCGCCCCGAGCTGCGCTGGGAGGGTCGGCCTGGCGTCGCAGGGCGCCCCGCTCCCACCCCTTCGTGCAAAGCCCTGCCACCCTGTCTTAGATTCTGCAAGGAGGGCTGGAAATTTGGCTGGTGAAGCAGGCTGGAGGGCTTCTCTGAGGCTAGAGTCCTAGGTTCACCTCTAGAAACTAGAGAACGCCAGCTCCCCGTCTCCTCTGCTCTCTGCTTCAGACTTTTAAATATTTTAATTCATAATGTTGATATATACAAAGGATGTACGTAACACGTGTGTTCATCCTGAAGCACGATGTAATCAATACCGGAGAGTCCTGTCACCAAGCTGAAATCTAGAGCCTTCCCAATACCTTCAGAGCCATCTGTATGTCCCTCCATCCCATTTCCCTGCCCTCTGAACCAGTGAACCAGTGAAGTTGTTCAGTCGTATCCGACTCTTTGCGATCCCACGGACTTTAGTCCATTCCTCCATCCATGGAATATTCCAGGCAAGCGTGCTGGAGTGGGTTGCCATTTCCTTCTCCAGGGGATCTTCCCCACCCAGGGATAGAACCCAGGTCTCCGACATTGTAGGCTGACGCTTTACCGTCTGGGCCACCAGGGAAGCCTGTTTTTAAATTTACTCCACTCGGAAAAAAATGTGCTTTTCAACCTCCATATGTATGCTTTAAACAATACCTTGGTAAATTTGGCTTGTGAGTTTTATAACAATGGCATCTGTGTGTTGTCTTCTGAAGGCTGAATTTTTTTTAAAACCCTCTTCCGTAATTAGGCAATGACTGTTTCCTGAGTTGCCAGCCCCTAGAGCAGGTCTAGAATAAAATCTCAGGCTTATGGCTGAGAGCCACGATGGAGCTAGAAAAGCTGTCCAGGAGGATGGGATCTCCCACTCTCTGTACCAGCTTTGTGGGCCACATCTTACCTATTCCCTGGAGCATAGTCATATTGGCTTCAGGTGAGTTTGTCCGGAGCCCTCTGTCTACATATACACCGGTGGTGATAAATGGAGATCTGTAGATGCACATATAGACAGCTGCAGAGCTGGCTGGATGGAGAACTACTGACAGGTGGCAGTTCATGAGGAGGGACTGTTTGTTCATATTTAATCCTATAGCACTTAACCCACTTCATTTCATAATAGAAGCAAATACTTATTGAACTGATAAAGCTCATATCAGGTGTCTCATTTCTTATTAGCCATTACTAGTTGTAATTAAGCTCCTTATAATAGTTTTTCTTTCCCCCTCATATTGTAGATACCTGGTTTCCAGTGTTTGTCTAAAAATATGCCTGACCCAAGTAAGTTTTTTAAATCTATCTTTAAAAAGCCTCCTCTTGTTGGGTTTTGATCTTGCCATTTTCTGGTAGAGAAGCTGAAGGGAATACATACCTCAGGATGAATGATGGCAAGTATTTGGGGGGAGGAGGCTACAAACCAAAAGATGTGATAGAAAGTTCTAGGAGGAGCAAGAAGAGCACCCAGGGTTAGTAAACTTTAATTTTCAACTTTGTAAGCAACTTGATTTTCCCTTCTATAAGTCAAATATTTTCAGGCAGAATTCATGGGTTTTTCATTTGAGGCAGAGATGTGACAAAAGTTATAGCATCTCTATGAGATCCTAATATTAGAAAATGTAACCTTGCCACTTTTGTTCTGAGCATGTCTGTGACTTGTCTCGGGAATTTCCTTCTTGGAAAGAAAGAGTATATGTGGACGTCAACTTAAGAGACAATATTGTCAAGAGGATTTCTGTTTTTTAGTTGGAAAGTTTACATTAAAACTTCAGAGGTGTATTTTTTCTTTAGTATTTCCTTACAAGAACATGGTAAAAAAAAAAAATAAAAACAAAATTATTTACCCAAACTACAGATTTGAGTCTTTCCAACAGCAACACGGAAAACTTTGACTCCGTGAAAACAGCCTCATCCCCTCTTGGGGTCCTGCAGTTTACGGAGCAACCCTGTGTTAGAAGGGTGGGCAGGATTGAACTAAGACTGCCCCTGTTGAGTGACAGACTCTTCCTTTCCCCTGAACCTCAGTCACAGCACGAGAGAGCATCTGGCTGCCTTTCATGGAGACGGAGCTGCACTGTAACGAGGAGACCATCATCATTGGCCACAGCTCCGGGGCCATCGCGGCCATGAGGTTCGGTCCTTGTTGAATGTCAACCCCTTCCCCTGCCCCTGCCATGGACTCCAGCCATGCTTGCCTGGGAAATAGCTGGTGCATGTCTTAAGTTTCCACTGCAGAGGAAACAGTGCTGCCCCCAGAAGTGGTAACATGATCTGTCCTAATTCCTTCCTGGTTTGGTTAGTGGATTAAAAAGAAATTTAATCCACTCAGACACAGATACAGTGATCCTTTTAAAACATGAGTGCCTCCAAACCCCAGCAGCTCCCGACCCTCCCAGAACGTCTTGGCCTTCAACACCACCACCACCCATGTCATCTCTGCCATCTCCCCCTAGCTGCCCCCAGCCTGGCTTATAGACCTCACCGCAGTCCTTGAACACTCTGAGCACGCGCCTTCCTTAGGCCCGTGCTGGCCACCGTCCTACCTGGACTTAGTCCCAAGACAACCTGCGTGGCCTTCTCCTCTCCTAAGTCTCTGCTCCACGTCACCTTCCAGTGAGGCCTTCTGGAATCACTCCCTGTGAAACAGCAACCTCACCTCACTGAATCTTACCCACTTTATATCTGTGATGCCCCTTATTATCTATAGCACTTTTTTATCATCTGACATCCTATTCATTTCTTGTCTGTCTCCTGCCACTCAAATGTAAACTTCATTAGGTGGGACTTTGTTATTCTGACACTGAAACCCCAGTGCCTGGAGGAATATCTGGCATATGGTAGGTGCTCAATAAATCCCTGTGGAAGGGTGGAGGCTGTTAACCACCCCCACCCCCAGCCCTCGGGGTTCACGGGCACATCCCTGCTGGCTTCTAAGGCCTAGGGTAAGGACAGAGCTGGCTGAATAGCCTGTTAGGGTTGGGTTTCCTCCTTATTTGTGAGGCTGGATGACAAAGGATTATTGTTTTGTGTGGCCTCTTGTCCCACTCAGTCTCTCAGGATGTCACATGAATTGTTTGTCAGAGAAATCTTGCCAGGTTCCATAACCTGTGAGCCACACCTGTTGAAGCTACGAGAATGCTTTCTGATGTGGACCTGCAGAATCATGGTACAGTCATAGTGTTCACAAGCTGCAAGGGGTTGTCTGGAAAATAAAGAAATCACTTTACGCCAAAATTTGTACCAACTCAAGGCCAGCTGAATTTTTCTCAGGCCACTGCTCATAACCACGTGCCTTCTTTTAAAGGCAGGAGCCCCTTCCTGAGCCCAGTCTCTGCCCAGTGAGGGAACTGTCTACACAGTCAGCTGAGTGTCTGCTTGCCGGGCACTGTTTGAGGGAACAGGGCCAGAAACAGCAAGAAGGCCCAGACCTGCTCGGGGGGTGGGGGGGTGGGGACAGCTGTGACACAATGCAAACGGTTAACAGCACAGAGTGGAGCATCGTGCAAGAGGCAAGGTTCTGCAGTAGGACACAGACCACCCACACCCATCACCTGGGCTGGGGAGGTTGTCATGCCTTAGAGTGCTGATTCCTGGGCCTCGCTCTCAGTCCTCTGAATCAGATGCTCTGGGGCCGAGCCACGGAATCTGTGTGTGTTAACCAACCAGGTAAAGCCAGTTCGGGCTGAAGGTGGATGCACCCACACATCGAGATGAACGATTACACTTGTTATGCTTATTCCAGGCGAGGCCTGCACTACTTTGAGAACTGAGTAGAAGCTCAGGTAGCCCAGGTGAGGCAATTGCCTGCTGGGCTCCTAGTTCTTCTGCAGTTTGCTCTTTTTCATACCAAGCTCAGCAGCCTGCACCACGTGCTTTCTGTAAGCTGAGTCAAGTGACTGTGGGTGGCTTACTGCCTTTCTGGGAATTACATTTAACACTAGACTTAAGCTACGTCATTCCTGTCTCTCCAGGTACGCCGAGACACACCAGGTGTATGCTATCGTGTTAGTGGCTGCGTACACATCTGACCTGGGGGATGCGAACGAGCGTGCCAGCGGTAAGTCTGAAGGCAGAGACCCTGGGGAGAGCCCCTCCTGTAGTCAAGGGGCTCCATGATAAAACAGCACTGTCTTCTGACAGGCTAACAAGACATCTAATCACACATGAGAAATACCCACCACCCATCTTTAGATATAAGGTAGGCACTTAGAGCGGTGGACCAGCTTGTGATCCACAATCTAGAACTGAGCCCCCGAACCACACCCTCCCTCTTCACCAGTAGCCACGGTATCAAGCCCTACAGATCAGCAGACTCACAGTGGGGTTCGGATTCTTCAGGTCCCTGCTGTATTCCTCACTAGAGCAGCTAGGGTGGAAATGGTCCACGGCGCTGAGAGGCTCGGTGCTTTTCTCACAGGCTACTTCAGCCGGCCCTGGCAGTGGGAGAAGATCAAAGCCAACTGCCCTCACGTTGTGCAGTTTGGCTCCACCGATGACCCTTTCCTTCCTTGGAAGGAACAACAAGAAGTGGCCAACAGGCTGGAAGCCAAATTGTACAAATTCACTGACCGCGGCCATTTCCAGAACACAGAGTTTCATGAACTGGTTAGTGTAGTCCGGTCCATGCTGAAAGTACCAGCGTAGACAGGATGGTTCCTGCTATCTGCGTAACAACATGAGAGGAGGGCAACTATCAGATTATTAATAGTCAATGATCTCTGTTATCACATGAATACTGACACATAAAACAGATCCAATTAAGGCCCCAAATGCCTAAAAAAACAAGTTTCAATTTTTAAACAGCATTTTCGTTCTCAACAGAATCTACATCTCCTCAAATTGCTATGACCTAAAATATTCCTTTTCCCACTTGGTAACGGACAGGGGACAACTTAACCACCCTTACCTGTCCAAAGTGAGTAAGGCAGAAACAGAACGTAGGTTTCCTGACCCCCCAGTTCAGATTAAAACAGGTTTCATGTTACGTTGAAGAAGCTACACTGCTCTCTGACATAGAACTTTGCGATTTTCGGGGAAAGAAAACATGACTAAAGGTCCAGAGTGTTGGTGAAGAGCTCTGAACGCTCTTCAGTTGGGAGCTGACCCCAGATGTTAACCCAGACCAAGTCCTTCCCCTTTGACACCTGACCCCTCATCCTCAAACATGTCAAGAGGGACACACAAGGAGGTGGAGGCCGGGGCGTGCAGGGGCAGGTGGTAAACATGAGAAAGGTCAACTGGATCGGCGAGGATCAGGCCAGACCTCTGAGGGCACCCGGGCAACGAGCAGGGAGAACTCCTGGGCCCTGTGGGTCGCCATGTGGGAATTTGCCAAGATATTGCCAATCTTTCTGATTTTTCAAGAAAAACAAATTTATATAGTGGGTTTTAAATTTAGGGACTATTGTGTGTGTGTATATATATAATCCATATGTACATGAATTATGTTCAGTCCACAGACATACGGGTTATGTTAGTTGGCAACTACAGTGTAAATAAATTTACAAACACTGTGAGACATGAAGTCCAGGCCATCCCTGTGTGACCTCTGCCTTAGGTATTCACTTAGCCAGGTGCTGTAAATTTTTCTCTGTAAAGCCTGAGAAACAGACATCATGTTAAAGGACAAAGTCATGGGAACAATTTGGATTCTGTTAAATATTTTAAAAAATGATCTTTCCATGCCTCAAGTTTTGCTCTGTAGAGTGCTCCACCTTTCAGTCTCCATGGGCCTTGAGATCTCTTTTAGCATCATTCCATAATTTTCCTTCTAATCACACTCCCTCAAAAAACCCTTTCTCATTTTCCAATGTTTTTTGGCTATGATGATCCCTAAGATTTGCCTCAAACACTTTCCAGTAAATTCACACCAGACATTTGCTTCAGTAATGTGAATTCCCACTATTTATACCTCCTGAAGATTCAGAGGTGTCATTTGAAGCTGAAGAGTCTTGATTTCTAAATGTGCTTTTAAAAAGTCAGGAGACAAATCTAAGCTTTCAGCAGTAACAACCTTGGGGGGCTGGGAAAATTGGTAGGTATGGTATGGTGTACATCTCTTGTTTACTTCCTACAGCCAGGGAAGTTCTGAGTTTGCTGCGCTGAATGTGTCTTTTATAAGTAAAAATAAATGATGAGTTAGTGAAAAGCAAAGTAGATAAATCAGTTGAATAATTCTCTTGAGAGAGGTTGTTTAGCACTGATATGGCCAAGCCTGTAATCAAAGTTTGACTCTGTTTGAATTATTTGGCAGTAGTAATTGTTCTATGTATGCTATTTCTTGTTTTCTGCAGTCCTTTCTTAAAAGTAAAAACTTATACAAATAACAGTCCATAGTACTATGTTGTACTCTTTCTCTGTAGAAAAAAACAAATACATACAATTGAGAAATCATTAACTTCGCTATTCTTCATTCCTGTAAAAGTAACTTGAGTTTAGAGCCATGTGGCAGTCCAGTTGTGCCACTCAGCATGGCAGCCAGTAGCCACGGGGAGCCAGCAGGACAAGGTGCAGTTCTTCATTCATGGACGCCACAGTGCAGGTGCTCTGCCATCATGGGTGACCAGCGGCTGCCTTGCTGGACAAAGATACAGAGCATCTCCATCCTGAGAGAAGGTTCTCCTGGACAGCACTATGCTAGAGCACGTGATACATTCTTCCCTCACCCACCACCACAGTCGAAGTGACTCCACTGAGTTACTTTTGATTGGTTTGCTTAGTTAATCACGATAAAAATTACTGCCCCATAAAACTTACTTATCACCAAACTGAGATCAGAGAAGTCACATGACAGAATCCCACATGAAGTATTCATTAAAACTATCAGATCGTGGCCTTTCATGATTCTCTGTTTGACTCTGTATGTACAGATCAGTATAAACCAGAGACGGGCCTTGACAGACTCCAGGGAACATCTGTTTTCAGGTGAGCAAAATGTCATACACTAAACAGAGATCAGCTGTGAGGAGTAGGACTTCACGTCCGGTTGGACTTTGTGGTGTCGTTGTGAGCCTAGAGCCCCACAGTTTGTTCTGGTCAGAACTTATTCCTGTAAATATCCATGTAACCAACATCAGAGGTGCTGTATTTTTAAATCACCTCTTTCCTTCTTAATATAGAATGAAAAACAGGATAAGGGGAAAAAGTTTAAAGGGACTCTTTAGTCTGGTAGGCAAGGAATACTTCTGGTTTAGCCACAGACTGTCAACTTTAAACAATCTCTGGCCCTCAAGATAATAGTACAAAATCTGTATTTAAAAAGAAAAAAAAAAATCAGTATTTAAAACACAAACTGGTTTTCTTTCCACTTCTGACTCTGACAGGCCAGGTCCCAGGAAGGCAGATACTCATCTTACCAGTCCACTCTCGGGGGAACAGAAGCCCTCTGTAGTTTTGGGCTCTCAGACCCTTCTGAATCTTACACATACCCAATAACTGAAATGATCTTTGTTTCAAACACCAGTGTCATCAAATGCTAATTCTATAGAGCTCACCATAGAATTTACATGGTTCTTACAAATTGGTTACTGAGTTTTATTTTACTATTTATCTCAAAATAATCCTTGTGATGGTTCTCCAAACTGGGGTTTGAAACCAGGCCCCAGTAGTAACTTTCCTTTCCCTTGGCCCCTGGCTTTTGACCTGGACACAGAAACCTTTAAGTGGCGCTACAAAGTGAAAGTATGACAGCTGAGATTCTAAAAAGCCCTATAGCTGAATTCTGTGCAACAAAACATCAGGTGACCCATTGTTTTCTATTCAGCTGAGGATTGGGACTGAAAGTGCTACTGAAACTGAGGACAGTTATAACAACTTCTTGCTTAGTTTAGACCTGTTATACCATGATATTTAAGACAATATGGAAACAAATTGAAGATAGGATAAGGAAAGAAGAATGATACTCCCTCCCCGACAAAAGGAATGGAAGGCAATGGATTATTTTTAGTTTTAATTTTAGTTAAATAAGAATCTAGGGGAAAATTCTAGCAAATAATACAATTGAGCCACAGACTTTAACAACGAAGAGCCAGGGAAGATATTCCCTTTAGGATGAGAACAATGAACATTTATGCACTGAAAACATGACCTTGACAACCGTCACCATTTGGGTTTGAGGTAAGTACACCAATGTCATCCTCGGAAAGAATATTTCTGACATAAAAAGGCATCAGTAGTGTGTGGAAAGGGATGCTCTACTGTCTCCCACCTCATGCTCCAAGTCTGCGTCCTCAATGAAACCATGGAGAAAACAGAAATGGTGACACTGAGCCATATGTAAAAAATTCCCAAAGAAGACCGTGATAAACACCTTTAAAACAGGCATTTTAAAGTTCTGGCCATTATCACAGTCCTTGACGAATACTGACTTGCTGGCTTCTTTTCTTGTGAATCATCAGAAATCTCGAAAGTTCCAACAGGTGGTCTTCCAAGAGGTTCTGAGTATTTTACTTACTGAAGAATGGATTTCTCCACTAACCTTATTATCTGTTTCATACCCTGCTGACTACACTTTCAATATAAATTTAGTCTTCATAGATTAAAAAAAATATTTTTCTGTAGCAGCAAGTCTGTACCTTGAATGCTTTCAAGGGAGTGTGATGTTCCATCATGAATTAAATTATTTACTTCCGAAGTAACTTCATTTGCAAAACGTCAGCAAAATTCATGGCTTTCTATTAAAATTCGAGCCATTCTGTCATGTAAATACAGTTAGATGGTGAAATCTCACCACCTTCATGGCAGTCATCGAAAACCTTTAGGAAAGAAAAAAGGTTACATTAAAACTCAAGTTTTAAAATTAGTATATTATAGGTAATGTCTTAAATATCAACTACAACTAAAAATACTAACAAAATATCCAATATTTCAAGCATTTATTTAAAGCAATATTAAAAACAAAACTTTCGAAGTGAAAGGTTAGGTCCTGAAGAGGACCTGCTCTGATCATGGAGTGAGACGGATACTGTTTGCCACAGCATTAAGCTGACTAGTCTACCTGTCCACTGGGCAGAAGGCAGGCAACGGTCCAGGATCAGAGATCTGTACACATGAATGACTTAATCTTGACTAATCAAGTGTTTCATATTTAGTCACCTTCCTTCTTGTGAAAGTGCTAAATAGAATTCCCAACAGAGTAGCCTTTTTTCTGGGAGTTGAAACCAGGGCATGAGCTGTAGACAACAGAAAGCAGACAGGCAATCCGAGAATATACGCACCACGAGAGCCCGGACAGAGCCTGCAGCACAAGTGGGAATGAACAAATGACGAGCGTGGCGTGCTGCAAGGGAGAACAGGTCACCTCCGGGAGTGAGGCCTGGTGGTCAAGTCTCAGCTCAATGCTCTCAGTCTTCCTTGCCCTAAGTCCCCTCACACTAACTAATACCAGTAGCTCCAAGGGTGCAGGAGGATTATGAGACCACAGACATTTTCAAAAACATGTCTGGCCCACAGCAGGTTCTCACCAAACCCCATTACCCTCCCTACTTAGGTGAAATGGTTAGCCGTCAGCAAAAACTGCATTTTGCAGGGAACTCTCAATGTATGCTCAATGTATGTGGCAGCCTGGATGGGAGGGGAGTTTGGGGGAGAATAGATACATGTATAAGTATGGCTGAATCACTCTGCTGTGCATCTAAAACTATCACATGGTTAATCGGCTATACCCCAGTAAAAAATAAAAGGTTAAGAAAAGAATTGGGCATTTTGGGATCAAGAGCAGAAAACCAATTTCCTTAAGGTGGTTATTATAGAGAAGAATATAAGGTGATGACATGCTCATTAAAGGTCTGTCATCAAGGTTACATGGTGGTTTCAGCAGCTCTTGCTGGTACGTTAAGTTACGTGGCATCTGCAGTCGCAGGCAGTTAAGTAGAAAGAGAAGCCGTTTTAACTCACTGGGCAGAGTCCGCAGGGCGCCCGGACCAAGCCTGTGGGTGGGATGATGGGACTGACCGCCCGGTAGAGTTTCATGTGTCCGTCCACACTGCCAACAGTGCCCTCTTTGGCAGCAATGATTGTCATCTCTACTTTCCCATCATAAATGAGTGTGTTCAAGATGGTCTCTATGTCCTCCATGGACAGCTCCACCTACAAAAGCAGTATGTTAGAAAGGACTCAAAACAAGGAGTCATCCTTCTGGAGGGTGTTGATAACAGTAAAAGGTCACAATTCTTGATGAAGTGGGGAAGGATTATGCTACAGTAACTGAAAGCACAAATAAGTTGAACAACAGCCAGAGTGAGAGTAGACCACTCAGATCCCAGGGATAGAGCTCTGAGCTCACTGCTGAGCTTGACACCTGCTGATGTCTTCACCCTCCTAAGGAGGATCTAGACTTGTCACATTTCTTTAGCAAGATCTGATGGAGATTTATAAAAATGCTTAAGCAAAAAGGTACTTTAGACAGCAAATTGTCCAAATTCCTGTGTTTTTTTTTTTTTTAAATAAAAGAGAGAACTGGAGAGCAGAAATGAAAATGACTTGTCCATGCAGCCACTTCAGCATCTTCTCTGATGGTGAGGGGCAAGTAAGCACAGTGTCCATATGTACAGATCTTCGAAAGAATGTGCCGACAGTGCCATTTACATCTCATAAGTAGAAAACTACCAATAAATGACAACCGATACTAATAATGGATGTTTGGCACATATGTTGAAATGTCCCCAGGAGAGTCAAGAACTTGTCAGAACAGACTTTTGCATCTGGTAGTGAAATGCATGGCCAGGTTTCCACCCTGGAGCCCATGCTCAAGAACATTCAATTCAAAAAGTGCCTGATGGCAAGGACTGCCTTTGCCTGCCTGGCTTAGGACAGTGGGTTCTACATTTTGCAGGTTGTGTAGAATGTACACAGGTATCACCTGAGAAGAGGGTCTGGGCCAGATGTGTTTAGCATACAGTGTAAACCATATCCCTGCGATGAAGCAAAAGTTTTTAAAAATAAGATGAAAATTAGAGACTGGGCTCTGACCTTACTGATTCCCAATTCGCAGATATACTTCCACACTTCATGTGATGAAGCAAATGAACTATTTCTTTGTATCATTGGATTCTGTTTGCTTTCTCGTGCGGTTTCTGCCTATAAGGGTAGAAATACAAATTTCATGAATACCTTCTGAACACAATTTCTATAGAGGATAATCAACAACAGGACCTATTTTGTTTCGGAAAAAGGACCAATTTCACTATTTTCAATTCCTATAAGATACAATATGTATTATTAAACATTCCTTATGAAAAAACTTAAAAAAAAACCACTGGGAGGGATGTTTCCTCAGTTATGGCTCACCTTGGTTTGTAGGAATTTAAAACACTGTTGGTTAAGCACCTCCACAAATTCAGATTCAAAATCCTGGTCACTGTACCAGGCCCCACCTGTCACAGAGCGGTCTGGCTGCAGGTTATAGAGCATATACACCTTCTTTTTTGAGGCCTAGGGGGAAAAAACCACACACACAGCAGATGGTTAAAAGGTAACAAAGCAGTCTTCCAAAACTAAGACTCAAAAACCCCAAAGCTTTGTATTTCACACCAGTGTGGGATTTACTGTGACTACAGGACAGCATACCAAGTCGCCTTATGTTGGCTTCGCCTATTAACACCTGACATTATCAGAGAACATCAGTTACGGCTAATGGACTAAAGCAGCATCTCCAAATGGTCCAATATGAGCTACAATTTTAAAAATGTCTTTTTAATCACTTGTTTTAAATCATGACATAGCCGAAAGAATGATAAACACCTGAAATATCCTTGGAGCAATATACGTACAGTGAACATTCACGAGAAGAAAACAGACTGTTACTCACTGCCACAGACTTAACGGCTTTGATAAGCTTTTTACTTTCCAAATTCTTTAGAATTTTGTTAATTTCTGTTAATGGCAAGTTGCTTTTGTATCGGATATCTCTGCTCCATATTCCTGTAAGAAAGTAAAGTAAGTTTAACACTATAGGATCTGTGTTTCTTTTCCCATTGCTTATATCTCATTGTAAATCTAGCAGAATATGTATATAATCCTGGAGCACTGCTATAGGAAAAATTATGCACAGGTAAGAATCTCAGATAAAGTAACCAAAATATGCAAAAAAGCTGTATGTTCCATTTTCTAACTGGAAATTTCTTGGAATGCTAGCATGGCATCTTTTAAAAATCATATGATAAAGGACATTTTTCTAAAGGAAGAAAAATCTTGATGTCATTGAATTAACATACATTGGCCTTTCCGTGCCCTCCTACATTCCAGCCTCTTTTTTCTATAAATTTCACTTTAGATCGTATACTGTGAAAAACAAACTTAAGTTTGGGTCAGGGTCAGTTGCCATCCTCAATGGAGAGCAATTTAAAAAAAAAAAACCTTTATGAGAGCATCTATGTGTATGTATGTTCACTATACTTGGAAAACAGAAAGATTATAGTTCTTACAGTCACTAAGAACCTGTGCAGAAAGCTACAATTTTTCTTTCAAAGAAGGAAATAAGTATTATATGTATAAAGGGAATTTATGTAAAAATATTTTGCTGTATTTTCTTCCCAACAAAAAGGCATAAGATAGGAAGATTTTGTTTTAAATAGAGAATGCTGTCTTCATATTTATTTTTTAAATGTAATTTAACTTCCTAACACATATAAAAATTGTACAATTTTAGGTTACATCATAATTGCTGAAGCTAATATCAATGACTCAAACAGGTCTTAAATTGTAATAACAGCAATTAAGATCCCGCTCTTTGAGGGCGACAGGAGAGGAACTAAACAGCTGTGGAAGGAGCTACATCAGACACTGCCATGGGGCACTAGGTGTCCCATGGTTTCCCACAAAAACCAAAGAGATGTCACAATCCACAATTTATAGATAAGAGGAAGAAACGAAGGCTTCCAAAATTTAGAAAGTGAGGATAAAAAAAAAAACCTTCAGTTTTAATTTATTTGCTTCAGATAATACATGTACATGGTTCAGAATTCAGAAGTTTCTTTCCATCTCTGCCCATGGCCATCTAGTTCCTGCCTCCCTTGAGGCAACAACAGCCTCACTCTTGGGTATCCTTCAAACATATGTACATTATAAATATATATATATATGTGTGTGTGGGTATGTGTGTTATATTTTCTTCTCCTCTGAACACAAAGGGCAGCACACTGAACTGACTGCTCTACACCCTGGGAAGCCAGGGTCTCCATCCCTAATATCTGGTCCGAGAGACAATGTTTTTTCTGCTTGTTCCTCTAAAACTTACCTTTATTTCCTGCATCCTCTATAATCTGATACACTAGTTTTTCTTGGTTATCTGATCCTTTCATTTTACTGCAGGGGAATAAAGAAGAATTAAAAAGGCAAAGAAGTACAGGCTAATCTAATAATCTACACGATCACTTAAAGGAATGAGTAGACAAGTCATCACATTGACTTATTTACCAAAAGAAGGGCTTACCTTAAAAAGAATGAGACAGGGCTGTATGTACCAGAATGAAAAGATGTCCAAGATACAGTAAGTGAAAAAAAACAAGTTGCAAAACAGTATGGATAGCATGATCCAAATTTGTTTAAAAAAAAAAGAAAGAAAAGAGATTATATATAAATATATGGTATATAAATATATAATCATCTATATATATTTATATATACCTATAAGGAAGGATATATACCAAATTATTTAGAGTCACTATCTCTGGGAAATGGAACTCCTGTGGGAGGTGAGATGATTTGCAGGACCAGGTTTACATGATGCAATTCTGTACTGGCCTTTCCCACTCAACCATGTATTACTTTTACAATATTAAAAATAAAAAATCAGGTGCTTACCCAGCATTCTGAGAATCCTTTATTCTATACAGAAGTCCTGTATTGCTCCTTAAGAGATCCAATTGACCCTAAAGTTTTGTTTTTTTTTAAAGAAAGAAAATAGCAGTGAACTATTTTGGAGACATATCAAATCCAATGGGAAGCATTAATACACTCTTCAATATTTTACACAGACTAAAATATCCTACCTTGTATAATTGTCAGTTCCTCCCTTGAGTACTTAAGATTTTCCCTACATATCACATGTGATATGTATATTTTTTAAACTTAGCTCTTTATATCACCATTTCCTCAAATATTAATATGCAACAATTTCCTACATGTTAGATCCTAGCCTGGTTATAAGATCAATGCATAAGAATTTTAAACAAGCAGCTTTAGAATAATAAAAATTCATATTCAAGTAAACTGAGTAAATATAAACATAATAAAATACAACATCTTTAAAAAGTTCAGATAAAGGCTATTCATGCAAAAATATTTTGACACAATGATTCCATGCTCTTGCATTTCCTTGAGTCTAAACTTGTGAGAATACCGATGGCTGTACCACTGGGCTCCTGGCAGTTCAGGGAAGCATCACTGAGAGAGGTTCCCATGAGTCAAGGCTGGGCAGACCCGTAACTTGGAATCAGGTTGGTATATGGGTGAACAGCAGTCCTTTCCCTCCCTCCCCCAGCCCCCTAACTGGAAAAAATTGAATCACAAAGCCCAATTTGGAAGTTTCATTTAGTTGTTTAATTTAGTTTGTCAACGTTTAATGAACACCTGTCCTGGGAACATGTTTGGAGTGGGGAGGACAGACATGAATTCCAACAGAGAACTCCACAGCTGATTTCAATACCATCGGGGTGGCGTGAGGACAGAGCCAAGTGAAGGGGGGGATGGGCTCCCAGGAAATCTGCTTTGGCCCAGCCTGTGGGTTCAGGGGTGCTGCCTGGAGTTGAGTCTTAGGATGAGGAGTCAGTGTATGGGGAAAGGAGGAAGGGCCTTCTAAGCAGGGAAGACAGCATGAGCAAAGGCCTGAGACACAAAACAGCGTGACGTGCCAGGGAACTGAGAAACAAGCTGTTCCCTGTGAAAACTAGTGAGGCAGGTGGTGCAGGGAGATGAGGTCGGTGGGGAAGGCAGGGGCTCAGAGTGGTAAACCCTGGAGTCTGGACTTCAATCTCCAGAGCTGAGAGAAGGGCTTCTGGTGGGAGAGTAACTTGGTGAGAACTGCCTTTAAGACAGAGCAGGTTGCTCTGAGGCACACACAGCGAGGAAGGCCATTAAGATGCACCCAACAGTTCAAGTAGAAGCCAAGAGCCTGAACACATGCAGGGGTAGGAAGAGTGAAAACGGGAATGAATGTGAGGATAGTTTAAGGCAACCCACTCCAGTACTCTTGCCTGGAGAATCCCATGGACGGAGGAGCCTGGTGGGCTACAGTCCACGGGGTCGCAAAGAGTCGGACACGACTGAGTGACTTCACTTTCACTTTCACTTTAAGAGCTAAAATCAGCAACACTAGTGATTTATTAACAGTTACTCCCTTGCTTAAAATTCTTGAGTAGCTTTACCACTGCCCACTGCAGGACTGGCAACAGGTGACTGATGAGGCTAATTTCCAGACAGAAAAAGGCTGAAAGTGGAATCTGAGGACAAAAACATTTATCACCACACTTGCTCTATGCTTCCAGAAGCTGAAGACCTTCACCACGGTGAAGCAACTAGAAATCACAACACTCTTTCACTTTCGGTTACAACAGCGTTCAGCAATCTGGTGCACTGCTTTTTTTTTTTAATTGAAGTAATGTTATATTAGTTTTGGGTGTACAACATAGTGATCTCCAGTTTTTATAAACTGTACTCCACTTAAAGTTATTATAACATGTTGGCTATATTCCCTGTGTTGCACAACACATCTTGTTTCACCTCATGTCCCTCCCCACTTCCCTCTCCCAACTGGTAACCACTAATTTGTTCTCTGTATCTGTGAGGCTGTTTTGTTATTAACATATTCGTTTATTTTTTAGATTCCACACATAAATGATAACATATACTATTTGTCTTTCTGACTTATTTCACTAATACCCTCCTCCAGGTCCATCAATGCTATTGCAAATGGCAAATTTCATTCTTTTTTTTTACAGTTGAGTAGTATTTCATTGTGGAGAAGGAAATGGCAACCCACTCCAGTGTTCTTGCCTGGAGAATCCCAGGGATGGGGGAGCCTGGTGGGCTGCCATCTAAGGGATCGCACAGAGTCGGACACGACTGAAGCGACTTAGCAGCAGCAGCAGTATTTCATTGTATGTATATGTGTGTGTGTATATCTCTTGACTGTATATGTATGCCACATCTTCTTTATCCACTCATCTGTTGATGGGACAGTTAGGTTGCTTCCACGTTTGGTTATTGTAAATAATGTTTCCATGAACATTTGAGAAGTGAAGTTGCTCAGTCGTGTGCAACTCTTTGCAATCCCATGGACTGTAGCCTACCAGGCTCCTCTGTCCATGAAATTTTCCAGGCAAGAGTACTGGAGTGGGTTGCCACTTCCTTCTCCAGGGCAACTTCCCGACCCAGGTATCCAACCAGGGTCTCCCACACGGCAGATAGACGCTTTACCCACTGTGCCACCAGGGAACATTTGGGTGCATAGACCTTTCTGAATTAGTCTTTTTGTTTTCTTTGATATATATAGCCAGGAGTAGAACTGCTGGATTGTATGGTAGTTCTATTTTTAGTATTTTTGAGGAACCTCCATACTGCTTTCCATAGTGGTGGTACCAATTTACATCTCACCACCTACAGTGTACAAGGATTCCCTTTACTCCACATTGCCACCAATATTTGTTGTCTGTGGTCTTTTTCATGATAGCCACTCTGACAGGTGTCGACCTTATTGTTTTGATTTGCATTTCTCTAAAAATACTGCTACAGTTTCTGTCAGAGCGTGTTCTGCCTATGTTTTCTTCTAGTTTTACAGTTTCTGATCTCACTGTTAGGCCTTTAATCCATCTTGGAGTTTGATATGGTGTGAGAAAATGTCCTAGTTTCATTTTTTTACATGTGGTTATCCATTTTGCCCAGCACTACTTGTTGAAGAGACTCTTTTCCCCATTGTGCATTGTTTCCTCCTTTGTCTTAGATTAACTGACCATAAGTGGATGGGTTTATATCTGGGCTTTCTGTTCTGCTCCACTGATCTATATGTCTCTTTTTATGCCAGAACCATACTGTAGTATGGTCTGAAGTTAGGGAGCATGATACCTCCAGCTTTTTTCTTTTTCTTAAGATTGTTGTGGCTATCTGGACTCTTTTCTGTTTCACAGGCATTTTTGTATTATTTGTTCTAGTTCAGTAAAAAGTGTCCTGGGCATTTTTATAGGGATTGCATTAGATCTGTAGATTGCTTTGGGTCATATGGACATTTTAACAATATTAAATCCTTCAGTCCATGACCATTGGGTATCTTTCTATTACTTTGTAGTATTTTCAATTTCCTTCATCAGTGTTTTATAATTTTCAAAGTTAGGTCTTTCACCAGTTTGTCCCTAGCTGTTTTACTCCTTTTATGTTACTTTTAAAAGAGACTGTTTTCTAGCTTCCTCTTCTTGATAGTTCGTTATTAGTGTATAGGAAAGCAACAGATTTCTATATATTAACCTTGATCCTGCAACTTTACTGCATTCACTTATCAGTTCTAATAGCTTTTTTGATTGAGACTTTAGCATTTTCTTTATATAGTATCAGCCATCTGCAAGTAAGGATAGTTTCACTTCTTCCCGTTTGTATGCTTTCTTTTTCATATCTGACTGCAGTGGCTAGGACTTCCAATACTATGCTAAATAGAAGTGGTGAGAGTGGGCCTCTTAATCTTCCTCCTGATTTCAATTTTTTCTTTCCCTTTGGCCATGCCTCACAGCTTGTGGGCTCTTAGTTCTCCAACCAGAGACTGAACCTGGCTCCTGGCAGTGAAAGTGCCAAGTCCTGACTACTGAACTACCAGGGAATTCCAGTCTTCCAGATTTTAGAGGACAGGTTTTCATCTTTTTGCCACTGAAGATGATTTTCTCTGTGGGTTTGCCAGAAACAGTCTTTATTATGTTGAAGTATGTTCTCTCTATACCAGCTCTGATAAGTTTTTATCATGAATGGATGTTGAATTTTGTCAAATGTCTTTTCTGCATCTGTTGAGATGATCATGTGACTTTTAAGCTTCCTTTTAATGTGGTGTATTATACTGATTGATTTGTGCATACTGAACCATTTTTGCATTCTTATAATAAATTCCATTTGATCATGGTATATGATTCTTTTTGTATATCGTTGAATGTGGTTCGCTAATATTTTGTTAAAGATTTCTACATGTATATGCATCAGAGACACTGGCTTCTGATTTTCTCTTTTTACTAATACCTTTGTCTGATTTTGGTATCAGAGTAATCATGGCCTTGTAGAATGAATTTGGGAGTGTTTCCTCCTTTTCAAATTTCTGGAATGGTTTCATAAGGATAGGTGTTTGCTCTTCTTTATATGTTTGGTAGAACTACCCTTTGAAGCTATCCAGTCTTGGACTTTTCTTTGCTGGGAGGCTTTGATTAATAATTTAATTTTACTACGAAAATTGAATTAGTAATCAGACAATTACAATCTGGTCTGCAGAAATTGTCTATTTCTTCCCGATCATCACATGTTTATCCCTAAGTTTACATGTTTATTGTAGTTATAGTTGATTTTTCCATTTGTGACTTTTAATCTTCATACTAGTTTATGTATTTGATCCAAAGCCTTTACTATATATTTGCCTTTACTAGCAGCAAGAAGCAAACAAGGTGGGAACAGATTATGCCTACATGTACGTGTGCCAGTATGTACCTTAGTGACAAATTACTAAATATGAGTTAAAACACAATTATTTGTCTTGTAAAAATGCATATTACTTCTTTCCTTAGTTTAGGCAGTCTGAGCTGTTTCCTGGTTTGAAGTCTTATCAGTCACAACCTACCACACTTTTGAGAATGGTTTCATTCTACATAACATAAAGTAATGACAATCACAACATATAAATAATTACGTGAACTAGTTGGATTCACCTTACCATGGACAACAGTCTATTGATGGCCACTGCCCGCTGTTGGGCTTCTATATGCGGCATTTCATTCTGAATTACTTGGTCTGTGATTCCATGAGGGAACTGGTGACATAATTCTATAATCCTAGGAACAAAAGAATTAATGATATTCATGTTTTTACCTAGTTCAAGAGGCAGTAGGGGAAAAATACAGGCAGAACAGTCTAGAAGTGTGCCTTTTTTCACATTTGACAGATAATCTGGGTTTCTACAATGGTTCTGAATGAAAGCACGTTAAAAATGAGGAAGATGCTTTTGAAGTACACGTTTGCATTTTTATTGTATTTAAGATTATTCATATGAACTTTAAATTAGGACAAAAGTCAAATGAAAACAGAAAAACACATTAAAGCTGAGGCTTCAATTCTCTCAGATGCAACAAGTATAACAAAGTGAAGAGACAGTGCCTTGGGTAGCCATAAGTCTGTAAGCAGGAGGCAGATCAAACACTTCTGGAGGGAAGTCAAAGTGTTTTTAGGACAATTCACCACAACTGGGACCTGTTTTTGGAATTATCCCTAACAAACAAAAATAAACCTCAAGTTTCACCTTGTCACAGGATCATCATGTGTGTTACTAGTAACAGTTTAAGAAAGCTGGGGTCTTTATAAATTCTGCGGTAACCTAAACACTGCAGTGCACGGTAGAGAATATAAAATTTTAAGATGCTTCAGTTCAGTTCGTTCAGCCGCTCAGTCGTGTCCGAGTCTTCGCGACCCCATGGACTGCAGCACGCCAGAGCTCCCTGTCCATCACCAACTCCCGGAGTTTACTCTAATTCACGTTCATTAAGTCGGTGACGCCATCCAACCAACTCATCCTCGTCGTCCCCTTCTCCTCACGCCCTCAGTCTTTCCCAGCTTCAGGATCTTTTCAAAAGAGTCAGTTCTTCGCATCAGGTCGCCAAAGTATTGGAGATGCTTTGGGAGATGCTTTGGGTAAGCGTAAGATGCGTTGGGTGCCCTAAAACCTTCACTTAAATATCGCGTTCAAACTGTTTGGTGTCTGTTACTTCATAATCGAAAACTGCACCCTAAGTCTGGTTAAACCTTCCGTCACGGGAGTTCCTTGGTAACAAGGACGATCCTGGATCAGAACGTGTTTGCACCAGTACCCCATCGAGTCGCAAGGAGTCTGACACGACCAAGCGACTAACACTTTTCCGGGGGGAAACGCCAAGTCTTCACTCTGGGCGTGGACCACTTTAAGGAAAGCTGAGTAGACAGCTTCCCTGACAGACCCAGGGAAAGGCCGGCCACACAATCTCGTCAACTGTCCGACTCGCTCTGAACTTCTTAAGAGTGCAGTCTTCCGGAGACGGGAGAAGGGTCCGGGAGAAAGGGGGCCTCCAGAGGCGGGGAACAAGCCTCACTCCCCGATTTACCTGTTTTCGATTTCCACCGGATCCGCGTCAGGCGGCTGCACCTTCACCTTCACCTCGGCCATGAGGGCGCAGGTGCCGGGACCTTGGGGGAAGAGACCCCTCCCGGCGGCCGGACTGCGAGCCGAGAGAAGCCGGACACGGGTGAAGACAGCGTTCGGCCGGCGCAAGGGACTTTCTTCCTCAGGTCGCAGGCGGTCCTTCCTTGCCGGTCGCCTAGAGGTGGCCAAGAGGCGCCTGCGCCGCTTCACGCTCGCGCGCGCCGTTCTGACATTTTCATTCTGGTATTTCGTTCTGGTATTTCCAGAAAATCATCGACTGTTGTACGAACGAGCCTGGTTCTCATTTTGAGTTGGGAGGCCACCTTGTAGCGCTTTCCAACCTCTGTGAAGGCAAGTTCTCGGACGCCTACGCTTAGGCCTGAAGAAAGGAGCGCTCTGCGGCCGCCTGTCTCCGGGCCAACCGCAGGGGCGGAGCTAGTTGCTAGGAAGCGGGTTCCTGCCAATCACCTGCCCAGCTCCCGGTGGGCGGGGCGCGGCTCGCAGCGTCTTGGTAACCCGTACCGCCGCAGTGAAGGAGAGGACCAAGGGCGGTGAGCGGTGGGCTGCCTCGGTGGGGGCTGCGGAGGTACCCAAGGGGTCCCGATCGGGTCCTGGTGGCTGGGGGAGGGAGCGGAAGAGAAGGGCATCCTTCGTTCAGCCGAGTCGTGGCGGTGTCCTTGGCTGCACCTGAAGGACGGAGACGGGGACCAGACGGGGTTCCGGAACCGGGCGGTGAGGGGCAGTCTGGATGGAGGGATGGCGGGGTGGGGGATGCTGTTGACGCAGTCGGGCCTAGCGGATCGGTCTGCGGATGGATCCCCTTCGCTCGGGGCCCAGTTTCCTACGCACTGTCAGCCTTTCAAGGACATCGCCTAGTCGCCGCAGGAATTATTCCCCCCACCCCCCACCCCCCAGACGTTTTTATTTTGAACTAATTTTTAACCACTTTTAAATTTTAACTGCCTCTCACGTAAATGAAAATGTGAGGATGGGCACGCTCCAGAGCCCTTTTGCAGGGGCTGTCGCTCTATCCGTATATGTATCTGCAATTTAAATTCTTAGCCTCCGACCTGGAACTATCCAACCAGGCATTAAATTCACCCCTTAAATTTAGCCATCCCACCTTTGGGTTATAGTCTGTGACAAACCTCAAACCACAGAGACATTCTGGGCAGTTTTATTTATTTATTATTTATTTATTTATTAAAAAATTTTTTTGGCGTCATGTCATGCGTGGCTTGCAGTAACTTGATACCCCCACCAGAGACTGAACTAGAGCCCCTGCAGTGAAAGCATCAAATCCTAACCACTGCACCGTCAGGGGATTTCCAAGGCAGCATTGTTTAGAATAAAATCCAAAACTGAAAAGAAAATAATAAATGCCCAATCGCAAATTGATAAATAAGATTATGTAAGTATTTGGAAAATTGTAAATAATAGGGGAGGGTACAAGAAGTACTCTGTAAAAATTGAGTTTCAATGTAGATTTTTAACTGAGTAAAACCTATGCATCCATTATCATTGAAATTTGAACAGACCATCCAAGATGTAAATGGGTTTTAAGGCGTCGGATTTCCCCCCCTAAATCCTTTATGAACACTCCCACACCCAAGGAAAAAATCACTAAGACCTCCATGCTTGTACTTAATTACTTATAAATACAGTAGATGGAATGGGAGACTGTTTTAAGGTGTGGGTTCCTGCCCCCCCCAATCCTTGGTGTATTAATAATTATGAATCCTCCCATCCCCAAGAAAAAGATCACTAAGACTTCTATACTTGTACTTAATCACTTATAAATACAGTAGATGGAGTGAGAGACTTCTGTGTTCGTTCCTCACTGTTTATATCCATGCCAGCTTTCTTCTGGCTGAGGCGTGACCCTCTGTCATTTTCTAAAGTTTCTTTTGCAGCTTTCACAGGCACGAACCATTGATGACAACTGCAGGACTTTGAACATGGAGCTTTCCCAAGGAAGCTGGCTCTAAATGAACATTTCATGCTACATACAAAGTTACCTCTGTTCCTCTTGTGTGCTGTCTTCCCTGAAGCCAAGAGAGGTGGTACACTAAACAGAGCCAGGACAGACTGCTAATGATCCAGGGGTTGCTTAGGTCTGGTCATCAGTGATGATCTCTGCTCTGACATGTGCATTTAATTGTGCTCACTTTAAATTTTATTCCCTCATCCCATACACTCCTGCTTTCCCCCCCCCCAAAGTGAGGTAAATACTCAGGTAATCAAAAGCCCACACAGGATCTCAACAGCAAGAATACAGCAGAGACAATAATTATTTCCATTAAAAATGGTATTTGGGGACTTCCCTGGTGGTCCATTGGTTAAGACTTTGCCTTCCAGTGCAGAGGGTGCCGGCTCATTCCCTGGTCGGGGAGCTAAGATCCCACATGCCTTACAGCCAAAAAACATAAAATAGAAGCAATGTTGTTACAAATTCAATAAAGACTTTTAAAAACGGTCCACATCAAAAAAAAATTTTTAATTATATTTATATTACACATGACGGTGTAAATCAACTATACTTCAATTTTAAAAAAGACAAAAGAACTGAAAGGAGTCTCCCAAAAAAGAAAAATGATATTTGTAGATGGTAGAGGAACAACATTCTCTTTAGTTTTTACTAGTCTTACTATATTTGAATGAGATACTTCTCTTCAGTGTCTGTTCACATATAGGTGTCCCTTGGAATTTATTTTCATCCACTTTTTTTTTTTAATGTAAGGAGGGAAAATGACAGCTGGTTCAGTGTGTGTCCCTCAAATCATACCCCTGCGGGTGCCTCAGCCCGGAAAAGCCAACCATGAAATTGATAACAATACGCTTTTGGAAATGAAATCAGGTAAGAATCAAATGTACTGAAAGTGTTTCAAATAACCCTGCCATGTTCTCTATATTCATCTAGTTGTTGATTTACCCTCTTTGCATCCTTTCTATAATCAGGATCTTGGGATGACTGTAAAACTTTGAAAATATGAAACAATGTTGGTTTCTAGAGTGGTATTTATATAGGTTACAACAGCTGGCTCTTGCCAACCTTCCATTTGTGTTGGAAAAATTTTCAGCAACGCCGTGACTTACTTTAGCCAGGTTAGGATGTCCCATTGCTTCCCCAGACTTTCCCAGCATTCTCAGTGTTTTTCTGGGATATCAGTTTGACCTGCTAACACAGGCTTCCCAGTCAGACAGGTTGGAGAGTGAAGAATCCTGGCTTTGAAAACATCTAGTGATCTTCAGTACATTCCTCAGCCTTTCTTAGTCTCAGCCTCTAGACTGTGAGAGAGTGATAATATTATCTATAGATTAGAGTCATCATGAGGATTAATGATATGTGATGTGAGACACACAGGTTCTGGCACATGGTGATGCCAAAATATAGCTATTTCTGCTGAAATAACGCAGTGAATGTGTTTCTTTTTCATGCCAGAAACACACACACGCTCATTTACATATGTAATAAACAAAGAGAAGGAAAAGTTTTATAGATATAACGTATCTTGTTCTATTACTTGTTTAAAACAGACTCTTGATTTGCCCCACATGGATGGACCTAAGAGATGATTATATTAAGTGAAGTAAGTCAGAAAAGGACAAATATCATATGATATCACATATATTTTGAATCTATAAAAAATGGTACAAATGATCTTACTTACAAAACAGAAATAGATTCACAGACATAGAAAACAAACTTATGGTTACCAAAGAGAGTAGGAGGAGATAAATTCAGAGTTTGGGATAAACAGGTACACAGTACTATATATAAAATAGATAAACAACAAGAACCTGTTATATAACACAGGAAATTATATTCAATATGCTGTAATAGCCTATAATGGAAAAGAATCTGAAAAAGAAAAAACTATATACATATGTATAGCTGAATCACTTTGTTGTACACTTGAAAATAGTACAACATTATAAAAAAATAGATTTCAATTTTTTTTAATTGAAAAATTAGACTCAATTAAAAAATAGACTCTGAGACTCCAGTTACATATTTGAATAACTAATGTGCATACAAACTATATGTACCGATGACGTGACACCTGGGCTTCCTAGACTGAGAGGTCCAACTAAGAATATACATATTATACTGTGTCTTCCTTTATCTTAAAAGCTAAGATTATTTTTAAAATTCCTCAAACCAAAATTCAAGTCTTAATATATGTGCTCGTAACCCTCAGAAGTAGGGTGATGATTGACAAATGATGACAGGGTATCCAACTTCTATAATATCTGAAATGTCTAATAAATGAAAGATTCTGCAATTCATTGCCAAAAGTAATAATATCCCAATAGGAAAAATGGACAAAGGATGTGAAAAGACATTTTATAGGAAAGGAAATATGTGTGTTTTAAACGTATGAGAATATGCTCCTATTCACCCTTCACTTGGTTGCTAGGCAGAGCTTATCCTCTGCTTTATTTACTCCCTTGCACTTAATCACCACTTAACAAATTCTATGTAGTCGTTTCCTGTTTGTGTGTGTGTTTTTTTTTAAATGGAAGCTCTATGAGAGGAGGGACTTTGGTCACTGATGTATTCCCAGTGTCTGAAACAGTGTCTGGCATGTAATAGGCATTTGGTAAATACTTGTTGAATGAGTGGGTGAATCTTACTCAAAATATAAGAAATGTGAGTTAAAGCTATGAGATGCTTTTTCTTAAACCTGGGAAATAGAAATGAAATATCAGCAAAATAAAAGAAAAAAATGATCACACACGGTGTGGCTGAGATGGTGGGTTAACATGCATTTCTATTCCCTGCTGGTAGCAGGGTGAATTGTTTCAATGTCCGTGGAGGGAAGTTTGGCAACATTAACCAAAATTACAAATTCGCATAGCTTTTGACTCAACAACAGTACTAGTTCTACATATTTTGCAGATATGAAAGAAACTCTTTGCAGGGTTATTCATTACAGTGTTTGCAATAGCAAAAGTAAAAAAGAAAGAAAAGGAAAAGAAGACAGTTTATATGTTCATCTGTAGGGATTGGCTGTTGGCCAGTGATTCATCCATTGGAATAGAATGCAGTGCAGCTATAAAGAAGAATGGGGTGCTTTTTAAAGGAGCGATATAGGACAATATACAAGATACAATGTTAAATGAAGAGAAAAAGAGTGTGAAACAGGGCATGATATGCCATTTGTATGTACAGAGAGGGGGAGATTAAAAAATATGTACGTATATGCTTGTATGGATGTAAACTACATACATACATTGGAAGGACAGTTGATATTATTGGTTGCCTTTGGGCAGCTGATGAGGGCAGGGAGCTTGGAGGAAAAGTTTTCATTGTATATCCTTGTTTGACCTTTTGGATCTTGGATTATCTGAATTTATTATCTTTACCTTTATTACCTTAGTACCTTTATTAATTTTCCCAAGAAGTGCACGAATCATTTACCAAGTCCAAATAAAATATAACAAAACCATTTTAAGCAGTGCTCAAAAATGAAAAATTAGCTTCTGCTTTCTAAGTAGACACTCTGGTTTTAAAATTCACCCCTGCTTGGTTTGTATCAGTGCTCTGTCAGAGAGGTAAAATGCCATCGTGGTTCAAGAGCATGGCCTGTGAGCAACTAAGACCCACCACAGTCAAATGAATAAATTAAAAAAAAATTTTTTTAATCCCTCCTGTTTTAAAAAGAAATGAGCCTGGTCAACAGATCCAACTTCCCAGAAGTCAGATCAAAATTCTGCTGTTATTTACCAGATTTCTTAACCTCTCTGGGACTCAGTTCCCTCATCTATAATGTGGGTATAAAATAGGACCTATCTCATAAGGTTGTACTGATAAAATTAGTTAATTCACAGTGCCTGGCACAAAAAAAAACTTGTTAGTTATTGTTATTCACTTCTACAGTATACATATTTTTAAAATCTCATTAAATAACTGATCCCTAGGCATTCTTCAGGGAGTTGCTACTTTAGTATTAATTCTAGATATCCTGTTTTGGGTTTTTCAGACACCCCGGAAGTCAACATATATTATACCCTGGATGGCAGCAAACCTGAATTCCAAAAGAAAATTGGTTATGGTGAAAACACTACCTTTAAGTATACGAAGCCTATTACCCTGCCTGATGGAAAAATACAAGTTAAAGCTATCGCAGTCACTAAGTAAGTCAAGAGCATAATGACTGGGATGATTTATATTTATTATGTTTTAACTTTACTCATTTCAATGAGAATCGGTGCTGGATTATAAAGACACTAAAGAAAAAGTTATCTTAATTTCAGCATATGTCTGTAACCTTTGTGTTTGTCTTTTACTGAGTTATACTGTAAAATACACATATTTACATACTGATTAACATGAGGAAAAGTTTTATGGATAGAACATATAAACAATTATTTGTTTAAAACAGATTCTTGATTTGCAGCCACATGGATGGACATAGAGATGATCATATGGGTAAAAAGGTATAGTTCAGTGAAGTGCTGTGTATATTAATACTGTTTTTAGTCTGAAATCCACACTGGGATTTTGGGAAAGTGAAAGTGAAATCGCTCAGTCATGTCCGACTCTTTGTTTGCTGCCCCATGGACTGTAGCCTGCCAGGCTCCTCCATCTATGGGATTTTCCAGGCAAGAGTACTGGAGTGGGTTGCCATTTCCTTCTCCGAAGGAAGAGCCTTTTCAGGGTTTGGGACCTCCGAAGAGATTCGTCTTGAGGAAAATGCTACTTTAAGTGGATGGTTCTTTTATTCCCCAGGATGTGGCCTATGACCACCATGGTTCTCCATCTGATTTTGTACTGACTTTATTGCCCTTCAAAGCTACCATCATTTTGATTTGTTAGGCGTTAGCTAATTCATTCTTTCTTTGTCCTTTCTTTCCTAGTCAACAATTTTTTTCAGTTTCATGTATAGAAATACCACTTAATTTGGTAAACTTCACCGTGGGTTGTAGAGAAAAAAGATCCTCAAATGCGTTGCAGATTAGTCTGTGATAGAGGAATTATTTTGTGCCACAAAACAGGTTTGGCCACATTTCTGGAAGACTAATACTGGGGCTGGCCCAGGTAATTTAAATCAGACTCCAGACTCCCCCTGCTGGCTAAACTACTGCATGGCCTTTTAAGCTACAAATTCTACAGTGAAGATGATTGCTTGGCATTAAAAAACAATTTTTTAAAATAACAAAATGAAAACAGAACAACTCCCTGACACATGATTATTCTTTATTAAAAATTGGGATCTGTGGCTTTTCCTACTTGCCAACCCATTTCTACTGAAACAAGTCATCCCAGTTATTGAAAACTACTAAGCTGATTACTCTGGTGCATCATGCTGCAAGGTGACAGTAAAATGAAGTCAAGATCAATGACTTTGTAGTTCAAAGGAGCTAACAGAGCTTCCATCAGAGTCCGAAGAATAAGGACATTGTTTATGCATCTCACCATCTTGTTCTGTGCCCACTCTGCTCTGAAATGCTGTTAGTATTTCAGATGTGCTCAGCTTAGGAAAAGTACCTATACAAAAAAATTTTGAAAGTTAGTGCTTGTATCTAATTGTGATAAAATAGTTCTTTATGGAAATCATGCAACTTTGTTCAAGTCTCTGTCTCTAGGTTTTTCAGGCCATTAGTTTCGTAATAAGGAGAAAAAGGGCTTTAGATAAGACTGTTAACAATGTAAGGTCTTTAACATATTAAGAGGAAAACCTGTGGTCATGAAGTTTTGAATGATTTAAGAAAATATTTGTGATATAGTCAGTGAAAAAAATTAGGATGTAAGATGGCACACTAGTATTGTGAAACTTGCAAAAATACCCAGAGGACTTCCCTGGTAATCCAGGGGTTAAGAATCCTCCTGCCAATGCAGGGGACACAGGTTTGATCCCTGGTCCAAGAAGAACCTTCAGAGATGCTGCAGAGTAACTAAGCCTGTGCTCTACAATAAGAGAAGCCACTGCAATAAGAAGCCCATGCACCACAATGAAAAGTAGCTCCCGCTTGCTACAACTAGAGAAACCCTGCTGCTGCTGCTGCTGCTAAGGCGCTTCAGTCGTGTTCGACTCTGTGCAGCCCCATAGACGGCAGCCCACCAGGCTCCCCTGTCCCGGGATTCTCCAGGCAAGAACACTGGAGTGGGTCGCCATTTCCTTCTCCAATGCATGAAAGTGAAACGTGAGAGGGAGGTCGCTCAGTCGTGTCCGACTCTTTGCGACCCCATGGACTGCAGCCTACCAGGCTCCTCCGTCCATGGGATTTTCCAGGCAAGAGTACTGGAGCGGGGTGCCATCGCCTTCTCCGAGAGAAACCCTGCACACAGCAACAAAGACCCTGCATAGCCAAAATGAATAAGTAAATAATTTTGCAAAATACACAGAGATAGAAAAGGGCAGTGATCCGCAAGTGACTGGGAACCAGGCTTCTGCTCAGAGCCAGCCAGGCCATAAACCTGACCATTCTTCAGGATTCAAATGGTCCCTGGATGGAGATGTTTGTGATGGGAGGAAGTTATCTTGTTCGGAGGACACTGTATCTCGGATAACAGGCCATGAGCCAATGATGATGAGCATCCAGATGAGATGGATGCTGAGGTGACTGAGTTAAACAAGCAGTTCATCTAGAAGACTTTCTATATCTGCATCCAGATCCCTGTATCTGTAAATTTGGTTTGTTATTAAGAACAGCAAAACACATGCTTCTCCAAAGGTTAGCCGCCCATAAGTCTCTCCAGCCAGTGAACATGCACTGATCATGTTATTTCTTAAATACTGTCACTCACTGATAGGTACTGGCTGTTTAGACCAGTTGTATATTTCTGAGAATTGTTTTCTCCTTCTAAAAGTGTGGCTTAAGACTTTGACATGGCTTAATGGTAAACATTTCTTAGGGCTTCCCTGGTGGCTCAGACAGGAAAGAATCTGCCTGCAATGCAGCAGCCGTGTGTTCGATCTCTGGGTTGGGAAGATACCCTGGAGGAGGGCATGGTGACCCACTCCAGTATTCTTGCCTAGAGAATCCCATGGACAGAGGAGCCTGGTGGGCTACAGTCCATGGGGTCACAAAGAGTCAGAAACGACTAAGCAACTGAGCACAGCACAGCAAACATTTCTCAACTGTTTTGGAACTGATGTCTATTCATTTCTGAATGTTTACTTAACCAAAGAATTTCAAGTGTTTGG